>NC_133504.1:131240000-131559166 GCF_049354715.1 Callithrix jacchus | reverse complement strand
ATGGATTCTATCAGTTTCTTTGTTTCAAAATATATTTATTTCATTTTTGAAATATATTTTTGTTGACAGTTTCAAGTAATTTTTCACTCGAAAAATGTTGTCTTCTGTCTTCATGTATACCTTGGGGAAAATATGTTTTGTTGCCCCTTCGCAACACCTGAAGACTTTTGTTGTTGTTGTGGGGGTGATGACTCTGGGCAGGGGTCCATTTCTTATATGAATCAGTGGCTGCACTTATCCTTTATGAGTGCATCAACAAAGCAATGCTTCGTGTCTCTTACACTGTACCCAGTCTCTCTCATGACCTTGGTGTATGTGTATGGAGAAGGACCTGCAGAGTGGGTATGAGCTCCCCTTATGTCATTGGTTCCCACAGTTTCTCTATTCTCATTCTAGCCCACACTTAGACTCTAGAAATTTGTAAGGAAAAAAAAAGCATAGATGGCTTATCCTACCTTGCCCTGTTACATAGATTCTAGCATGTTTTCCTACTATTGCACTCCTATAGGTCAGCCAGAACTCAGGCTATTACTCCTTGGAGGGTATTAGATTTCAGGTTACTTGGTTGCCCTATAATATCCACTCTAAAATGGTGTCAGAGAATTTTTCTTATAGTTAGATTTGTAATGATGCTGTTTTTGGAAGTCTACATCCTAGGCAAAAGATGGCACTCTCAATCAACATCTTATTTATAATAAACAATACAAAGATCTCACAGTGTTCTACCTCTGAATGTTTTATTCTCTTCCTAGTTTATGTACTATTGTTTTCTATAATTACGTCTATCTCTTTTGGGGCCCACAAACTAAATATTTTTATTATTGCTGTAGGTAATTTATGTTTATTCAGATTCTCTAAAACTAAATGTTTACCACTTTGTTTATGTTCTAAGTTATCTCACATATCAAGCCTTCTTTAGTTTCATTAAAGAATTTATTTTTTATTTTTTTGGCTTTCTTTTTCTGAATCATACTTTAAGTTCTGGGATACATGTGCAGAACATATAGATTTGCTACACAGGTATACACGTGCTATGGTGGTTTGCTGCACTCACCAATCTGTCATCTACTTTAGGTATTTCTCCTAATGCTATTTCTCCCCTAGCCCCTCAACTGGCCCCAATGTGTGATGTTTCCCTCCCTGTATACATGTATTCACTTCCCCATTGCTTGTTTTTGTCAGGTTTGTCAAAGATCAAATGGTTATAGATGGTGGCATTATTTCTGAGGCCTCTGTTTTATTCCATTGGTGTATATATCTGTTTTGGTAGCAGTACCATGCTGTTTTTGTTACTGTAGCCTTGTAGAATAGTTTGAAGTCAGGTAATGTGATGCCTCCAGCTTTGTTCTTTTTGCTTAGAATTCTCTTGGTTATGCAGGCTCTTTTGTGGTTTCATATGAAATGTAAAGTAGATTTTTCTAATTCTGTGAAGAAAGTCAGTGGTAGCTTGATGGGGATAGCATTCAATTTATAAATTACTTTGGGCAGTATGGCCATTTTCACAATGTTGATTCTTCCTATGCATGAGCATGGAGTGTTTTTCCATTTGTTTGTGCCCTCTTTTATTTCCTCGAACAGTGGATTGATTGTAATTCTTTTTGAACAGGTCCTTGGCATCTCTTGTAAGTTGTATTCCTAGGTATTTAATTCTCTTTCTAGCAATTGTGAATGGTAGTTCACTTATGATTTGGCTCTCTGTTTGTCTATTATTGGGGTGTAGGAATGTACACCAATAATAGTAACTTTTGCACATTGTGACTTCTGCACATTGATTTTGTATCCTAAGATTTTGCTGAGGTTGCTTATCAGCTTAAGGAAATTTTGGGCTGAGACAATGCAGTTTTCTAAATATACAATCAGTTTTAGGACTATTTTCTATTTCATGAGTTTTTTGATAGTAAATATACATTATTTTTGTTTGAAACTTACTTAACAGCATTCATTATTTGTTATAGTTTTATGGTATACAATGGAAGGTTAAAATTATTTTTCTTGAAAGCTTTTAAAGATTCCACTGATTTATGGCTTCCATTGTTGTATCAAGAAATTTGAGATCAGTCTAAATCTTTTATTTATAGGTGTGATACTGTGAAATGTATATTTGGTCTTCATCTCTGTTTCCTGATAGACATGTAGCTCCTATATTCCTTTGCATCTTCCAGAGTAATAAGAGACTCTTTGGTATGCTAATGAGATGACTGATGAATGGCAGGTATTAGGTAATTTCAGGATGGAGACTGCTCAAAGGAAGGCCAAGGCATGATTAGAGGGTTAGTACTTTAGGCCTTACCAGAGAGGGGAGGTGGGCTGAATGTTAAGTGATTACTAATGATTGATGATTTAATCAATCATGTCTACATAATGAAGCTTCCATAAAATCATCAAAATACAGGATTCAAAACGGACTTCCAGAAATCTGAACCTATGGAGATTCCTGGAGTGGCATGCCTGGAAAGGGCATAGAAGCTCCATTTTCCATCCCATATAACCTCGCCCTATGCATCTCTTCATCTATGTCCCTTCCTATAATCTTTATAATTAACTGGTAATCATAAGTAAGTCTTTCCCTGAGTTCTGTGAGCTAGTTTGGCAAATTATTCAAAGCTGGAAGAGAGTTTTGGAACATCAATTTATAGCAGGTAGGTTAAAAGAACAGTTAAAACAACGTGCTTTTTCAACTGGCACCTGAAGTCAGGGGGCACTCTTATGAGACTGATCATCAAACTTTGGGTCGGTCTGACACTATCTGATGCTATCTCTAGGCAGATAGTGTCAAAATTGAATTGGAGGACACCCAGCTGGTGTCTGT
This sequence comes from Callithrix jacchus, assembly GCF_049354715.1. NCBI lineage: Eukaryota > Metazoa > Chordata > Mammalia > Primates > Cebidae > Callithrix > Callithrix jacchus. The sequence goes on along the minus strand of NC_133504.1, from coordinate 131,556,357 downwards.
GGCAGAAGTGATTTGGTTGTTGGTGTGTTGGAGAAATTCCCACATACTTTTTGATAACCAAAGGTCACAGAAGTTTTCTGTACTGATGGTGTTGTGAGAGTATACTTGGAAAAATGTTTTTTCCTATATCCTCGATCGGCAATCAATCTTTTGTTTCTGACTGCTTTAATGTATTTTCTTTACCTTTTTTCCCCAACAGTTTTACTAGTGTATATCTAGTTGTTGCTGTTATTGTTTTTATCTTGCCTGGTATTAAATCCTGGGTATAAGAAATCATGTCTCTCACCAATATTGCAAATTGATCTATCTGTTTAACTATTACTTTAATTAGGTTTTTAACATTGCCAGTTTGGTACAGGACTATACAGATATAAGAGAGGGAATGTTTTATGTATAGCTTTTTAGTAGGTCAAAATTTTGTATTCACAATACATAGTAGTAAAGAAAATCGCATATCACGAAATAAAGAGATGCCCGTGGGAAGAACAAATGTACCTCTGTGTTTACTTTTCTCAGGATGATAGGTCGCTTTCAGCCTGTATTCCCTATCATATGAAGGGATAGAGTACCAACAGTGGAGATAGATTGAGTTTTCTTTTTTCTGAGACAGTAAGGGAAATACATTGCAAGCTAAGTTGGGGAGAAAATAACTCATTATTCATAGCATAGTGTCATACACTTGGTAGGCTTTCAATAATATAATTGATGATGATGATGATGTGACAGTCTTATGTGTATTTCTCTTTAGTCCTTGACATTATAGCTTTCATTATTCTGCCTACATGTAACAAAGTAAACTAGAGAATCAGTCATATAAACTGGAATTTCAGAAGGAAAAAAGATGTCAGATTTCAAAAGAAGATTCCTTCTTCTGGATTTCTCCTTTATTCAAAACCACTTTCCCTGACAGAAGTTCTGTTTATTATTCCTTTATGGAAATCATCTCTGATTGTAATGAGCTCTGTCTCCAATTTTTTGTGACAGGCATCTGAGAATTATGGCACTAGCATTTACCCTCTTGTTCACTTCAAACTGTTCCTTCTGTTCTTGGAATAATTCAGAAGATATGATGTTTGAGCAATGCAGGCTTAAAGGACACAGGTAGTTTCCATTGATGTCAGTGGTAGTGACCTCTCATTCATGAAAGAAGGCTTTACCCTGTATATCATTTCTAATATCAGTATGCACCCTCCTTAAAAGCTGAACAAGGAGACGGCTCATAGAATTAAGGAATTTCAAAACTCACTTAGTCTCTGAGATTTTATCCCAATCTTTTTATGTATTACAAAACCAAGTCTACAAGAAATTCTGTGTTCTCAAAGCCACACATTTATTGCATTACCAACATTCTTCTTCTATACATCATAAAAAGCCAATTAATGCATCAATTTTGTAAACAGTCCTATTCTTCAGCATAAATCAGATCATGTGAAGTGGTTTAATATAGAAAATACAATTTAAAGGTTGAGTTTTTAAAACGAGGAAGAAAAAGGAGCCACCCAGCTTATTGCTGCCAATGGCCTACTTTGGCCAATGATAGGTAAGAAGCAGGGTCTGTCACTGACTCCCACTCAACCATTTATCTCATAGCATTTGTCCTGGGCCTTTCTCAGGGAAACTGAACAATAGATCATAGACCCTGGAAAATTGTTTCTTACTTTTGTGGATTTGTCCACATGAGTTTTTGAAAGATGCAATCTATAAACATGGTACAATAAGACTTTAAAAAATTCTTTAGCAAATTTAAGCTCTTCGTATGGCACATTTCGTTTTCTATTTTCTTGGTCATCCATGTCTTAGAGATGGTGGGTTCCTATATTTTATGAGATAAAAAAATCAGATAAACACCTTCAGAATAAGAATGAATAATTCACAGTCCTAGTCTTGGGTGTGTTTATATTTCAAAGGAAAACTAGATGGAGAAACTTTCTATGTAAATAATAAAACTCCAAATAACAGTATTATAAGGCTACTGGCTAATCTGCCTGTAGGGTCATCTAGGGCAGAAGGTTTCATTGATGCTTCCACTTACTGCTAAATAATTGTCAGTCTTTCAAAAATGGTCATTGACTGTAGCCTTGAAAATATTCCTGTGTTTTAGTTTTCTAGTATGTCTCTTAAAAAGTTAAAATGGATACCTTCATTTGTGGGACAGTTGATAACATACTCATCATTCCCTCTCACCTTTTAAATTATCAAACACATTTATTTTAATTCATGTTTTATATTTTTCAGTTATAGGCATCAGCTATTGATTTAGTTCTTTAATTCTTCCACCATTCACACAAATACTGAACACTGGTATCTCCTCTCCCTTTCTCTCAGTACAGTTAAAATTTTGGGTTAGATTAAAATTTAGTGTGTATATTTTATAAGTACATAAACAATATTCTCAAGCCATACAATATGTGATATTCCATTTCTTTTCTTGTACAACTTTTTAATGTTCTAATTTTTACTTTGTTAATTTTTTTTTGGAGGCAGAGTCTCACTGTGTTGGCCAGGATAGACTGCAATGGTTACAATCATGACTCACTGCAACCTCCTGTCCTGGTCTCAAGTGATCCTCCCATCTCAGTTTCCCAAGAATATTGGACCAAATTTGTCAGCTACCTTCCCTGGATATTTTATATTTTTACTTTTTTGCAGAGATGAATCTCACTATATTGCCAGGGCTGATCTCAAACTCCTTGACTCAAGCGATCCTTCCAGCTTGGGATCTCAAAATATTAGGATTATAGGCAGGAGCTACTGCATTTGGCCTTTTTTTTTCTCCACTTTTAAAAAAGTACCAATGTGGCTCTCTGTGTTCTTGTCATGACTGCATCCCCAGACACTTTAGCAAATACCCACTTAGACTTGACCCGGTGCCAAGTGATTTTCAAGCGCTTTACAAATATGAACTAATTATTCTCCAGTAAACAAAACCTTTGAGATAGGTAATATTATTATTTTCATTACATAACTAAGAAACGTGGTTAAATATCATTTCTGGATCAGATTTATGGTTGACAAGGACAATCTTTCAATGGAATTTAAAGCCAAATGAGTTCAAAATTTAAATATTAAAGTAACTTTATGGAGAAATAAAATAAAATATATTACAATTTGAAAAAAATACAAAATTTTATAATACTTAATTCTTCATGATTTTGTTATTTATTATACCAGGAAAATTTGAGCAACTAAATATAGAGTGGGAAAGGCAGAGGATTGAACTATTCCATTCAATTCTCTTTCTCTGGGTATTTCAGAAGCATAGAAATGAGATTTATGTAAGATTAGAGTTTCATTGAACTATTCTTGAATAGCTAAATATCTAATCACCCGGGAAATTTATACAGCTATTATTCTTTCATAATAAAAGTGACATAAAACTAAACATCTGTTTACTTGTTCTGAGGATTGAGATCACTCACTCTGTCATCAGTTTTGAACTACAAGAGTAGTAGAAACAATACAGTAGATATCTACAAATCCACTACAGAGATTAAGTAGATATTAACAATTGTCTATGGTTATTTCAGATCCCTCTTTATCTATCTCTCTCTGTATGTCGTTAGCACTTGATGTAAAATTCAACACATAAAGTCGAAGTCCAGCTTCTGTCTTTTCCAGAAGTGTTCATCATTAATTTGAAGCTATCCTTCGCTTTGGTGTCTTCATATACATAAAAATTCTGTATTTTATCGTTGTATGTGGGCTTAAAAAATGTCCTATTGTGAAGATGGCGCTGTGAGCACAACCCAGGATTGGAGCTCTCGTTGAATCCGCAAAGAGGTGAGTCCGAGCTGCATTTCCAGACTGATCTTTGTTGCCCAAAGAACGGGGAAACTCCCAAGTATAAAAAAGACACGGGACGCCAGGCAGTAAGTCTGCCTGGCGAAGCTGGCAGGCGGGGCGGCGGCTTCCGGCCCTACCCAGCAATCCCCACAGGGCACGCTTGTCCGGGTGCCATCTTGAACCGGCAACCTGAGACTTGAGAGGGCTGGACTTGAGACTGAACGAGACTTGGACAGTAGGCCAGCCCAGGGGATTGCAGGGACAGAACGTTCGGGATACCCAGTGGGACGAACAAAACCGCGATTTCAAACTATCCCGAGCAGACGGTCCGAGACGCTCTGTGGGGGAGGGGCGTCCACCACTACCAAGGCAACCTGCCCCAACTGAGATACACGCCCACTGCTGACGCAGCCAGCCATTGCCGAGGCAACCCGTCCCTACTGAGATACACGCCCACTGCGGAGGCAGCCTCCCGTTGCTGAGGCAACCCGTCCCTACTGAGATACACGCCCACTGCTGACGCAGCCTGCCGTTGCCGAGGCAACACGCTACAATGAAGAGACTCCGCTACAGGGCGTGGCAGAGACCACAGCAGGGCCTGCAGGAACAGGGAGAATCACACAACAGCAGGGCGGAGCCTCGGCAGCCAAAGAGTGGCTAGTCTGAATCCTAGCTGGGCAGGACACCTCATCGGACATCGAAAAATAAAGCCCAAACACCCCCAACACAGAGCATTTGAGAAAAAAAGCGTTTTTTTAACAAGCTCTGTTGCAGCAGAATCAAACATAGCAGCCTAACAGCCATGAATGAACAACAGAGCTCACAGCTCAGAAATTGAGCTCCTAAAAAGAACAGACTGTCTCCTCAAGCAGCTCCCTGACCCCTCTATATACAAAAGACTGACATTTGGCAGGCATCATCCTGGGACAAAGATAGCAGAAAAAGAAACAGGTAGCATCCCTTGCTGTGCCACAGCTGCTAGAGGTGCACCCCAAACAAGCAGGGCCTGGAGTGGACCTCAGCAGTCATACAGCGACGGGGCTAGGCTGGTAGAAGGAAAACCAAGTAACAGAAATACTTCATCATCAACAATCTGGGTGTCTACTCAGAGACCCAATCGAAAAGTCAGCAACTACGCAGACGACAAGTGGATAAACCCACAAAGATGGGAAGAAACCAGCGAAAAAAGGAGGAAAACACCTGAAACCAGAACACCTCACCTCCTAGAAAGGACCAAAACTCCTCACCAGCAAGGGAACAAAGCTGGACGGAGAATGACTGTGACGAAATGATGAAATTAGACTTCAGAAGGTGGATAATGAGAAATTTTGTGAGCTAAAAGAACATGTATTAAATCAATGCAAAGAAACTAAGGAACTTAAAAAAAGATATGAGGAAATGATAACAAGAATGGATAACTTAGAGAGGAATATGAATAAATTAAAGGAGCTGAAAAACACAATACGAGAACTTCGCGAAGCATGCACAAGTTTCAATAGCCGAATTGACGAAGCAGAAGAAAGAATATCTGAAGTCGAAGACCAACTCAATGAAATAAAATACGAAACCAAGATTAGAGAAAAAAGCTCAAAAAAGAATGAACAAAGTCTCCAAGAAATGTGGGACTATGTGAAAAGACCTAACCTACGTTTGATAGGTGTACCAGAAGGGGACTAAGAGAATGAATCCAAGCTGGAAAATACTCTTCAGGACATCATCCAGGAAAACTTCCCCCACCTAGCAAGACAGGCCAACACTCAAATGCAGAAAATAAAAAGAACACCACAAAGATATTCCACAAGAAGAGCAACCCCAAGGCACATAACATCAGATTCAACAAGGTTGAAATAAAGGAGAAACTACTAAGGGCAGCCAGAGAGAAAGGTCGAGTTACCCACAAAGGGAAGCCCATCAGACTCACAGCAGATCTCTCGGCAGAAACACTACAAGCCAGAAGAGAGTGGGGGCCAATATTCAACATTCTTAAAGAAAAGAACTTTCAACCCAGAATTTCATATCCAGCCAAACTGAGCTTCAGAAGTGAAGGAAAAATAAAATCCTTTGCGAACAAGCAAGTACTCAGAGATTTTGTCACCACCAGGCCTGCTTTACAAGAGCTCCTAAAAGAGGCACTACACATAGAAAGGAACAACCAGTACCAGCCATTCCAAAATCACACTAAATGCTAAAGAGCATCAACATAATGAAGAATCTACAACAACTAACAGGCAAAACAGCCACTTAGCATCAAAATGGCAGTATCAAATTCACACATAACAATATTAACCCTAAATGTAAATGGACTAAATGCACCAATCAAAAGACACAGACTGGCAAACTGAATAAGAATCCAAAACCCATCAGTGTGCTGTATCCAGGAAACCCATCTCACATGCAAGGATACACAAAGGCTCAAAATAAAGGGATGGAGGAAGATTTACCAAGCTAATGGAGAGCAAAAAAAAGCAGGAGTTGCAATTCTTATCTCTGATAAAATAGACTTTAAAGCAACAAAGATCAAAAGAGACAAAGAAGGCCATTACATACTGGTAAAAGGATTGATAAAACAAGAAGAGCTAACGATCCTAAACATATATGGACCCAATGCAGGAGCACCCAGATACATAAGGCAAGTTCTTAATGACTTACAAAGAGACTTAGACTCCCACACAATAATACTGGGAGACTTTAACACTCCACTGTCAATATTAGACAGATCAACCAGACAGAAAATCAACAAGGATATCCAGGGCTTGAACTCAGACCTGGAGCAAGCAAACCTGATAGACATTTACAGAACTCTCCACCACAAATCCACAGAATATACATTCTTCTCAGCACCACATCACACCTACTCAAAAATTGACCACATAATTGGAAGTAAAGCACTGCTCAACAAATGCAAAACAACTGAAATCATAACAAACAGCCTCTCAGATCATAGTGCAATCAAGTTAGAACTCAGAATTCAGAAACAGACCCAGAACCGCACAGCTTCATGGAACTGAACAACTGGCTCTTGAATGTTGACTGGGTAAACAGTGAAATAAAGTCAGAAATAAAGAAGTTCTCCGAAACCAATGAGAACAAAGACACAACATGCCAGAACCTCTGGGACACATTTAAAGCAGTCTCCAGAGGAAAGTATACAGCAATAAGTGCCCATATGAGGAGAATGGAGAGAACCAAAATTGACACCCTATCGTCAAAATTGAAAGAGCTAGAGGAGCAAGATCAAAAAAACTCAAAACCCAGCAGAAGACAAGAAATAACTAAGATCAGAGCTGAGCTGAAGGAGATTGAGACATGAAAAACCCTTCAAAAAATGAATAAATCCAAGAGCTGTTTTTTTGAGAAGATCAACAAAATAGACAGACCACTAGCCAGATTGATTAAAAATAAAAGAGAGTACAACCAAATAGATGCAATAAAAAATGATAAAGGGGAAATCACCACAGATTCCACAGAAATTCAAACCATCATCAGAGAATATTACAAACAACTCTATGCACATAAACTAGTAAGCATGGAAGAAATGGATAAATTTCTGGACTCCTGCATCCTCCCAAGCCTAAACCAGGAGGAAGCTGAAACTATGAATAGACCAATAACAACATCAGAAGTCGAGGCAGCAATTAAGAGCCTACCACACAAAAAAAGCCCAGGTCCAGACAGGTTCACAGCCGAATTCTACCAGACACACAAAGAGGAGCTGGTACCATTCCTTCTAAAACTATTTCAAACAATCCAAAAAGAGGGAATCCTTCCCAAATCATTTTATGAGACCAACATCATTCTGATACCAAAACCCGGCAGAGACCCAACGAGAAAAGAAAACTTCAGGCCAATATCCATGATGAACATAGATGCAAAAATCTTCAATAAAATATTGGCAAGCCGAATGCAACAGCAAATCAAAAAACTTATTCACCATGATCAAGTAGGATTCATCCCGGGGATGCAAGGCTGGTTCAACATACGCAAGTCTATCAACGTAATTCACCACATAAACAGAACCAAAAACAAAAACCACATGATTATCTCAATTGACGCAGAGAAGGCATTTGACAAAATTCAACAGCCCTTTATGCTAAAAACCCTCAATAAACTCGGTATCAATGGAACGTATCTCAAAGTAATAAAAGCTATTTACAACAAAGCAACAGCCAATATCATACTGAATGGGCAAAAACTGGAAGCATTCCTTTTGAAATCCGGCACTAGACAAGGATGCCCTCTTTCACCACTCTTATTCAATATAGTTCTAGAAGTTCTAGCCAGAGCAATCAGGCAAGATAAAGAAATAAAGGGTATTCAAATAGGAAAGGAGGAAGCCAAATCGTCTCTATTTGAAGACGACATGATAGTATACCTAGAAGACCCCATCGCCTCAGCCCAAAAACTCATGAAACTGATAAGCAACTTCAGCAAAGTCTCAGGATATAAAATCAATGTGCAAAAATCACAAGCATTCGTCTACACCAATAACAGACTTAAAGAAAGCCAAATCAAGAACGAACTGCCTTTCACAATTGCTACAAAAAGAATAAAATAACTTGGAATACAACTCACAAGGAATGTAAGGGACCTCTTCAAGGAGAACTACAAACCACTGCTCACCGAAATCAGAGAGGACACAAACAGATGGAGAAACATTCCATGTTCATGGTTAGGAAGAATTAATATCGTGAAAATGGCTATACTGCCCAAAGTAATTTACAGAATCAACGCTATCCCCATCAAGCTACCATTGACTTTCTTCACAGAACTGGAAAAAACCACCATGAACTTCATATGGAACCAAAAGAGAGCCTGCATAGCCAAGTCAATTCTAAGCAAAAAGAACACAGCGGGGGGCATCACACTACCGGATTTCAAGCTATACTACAAGGCTACAGTAATCAAAACAGCATGGTACTGGTACCAAAACAGAGATATAGACCAATGGAACAAAACAGAGGCACCGGAGGCAACACAACATACATACAACTATACAATCTTTGATAAACCTGACAAAAACAAGCAATGGGGAAAGGATTCCATGTTTAACAAATGGTGTCGGGAAAACTGGCTAGCCATGTGCAGAAAGCTGAAACTGGACCCCTTCCTGACACCTTACACTAAAATTAACTCCAGATGGATTAAATACTTAAACATAAAACCTGGCACCATAAAAACCCTAGAAGGAAATCTAGGCAAAACTATCCAGGACATAGGAGTAGGCAAGGACTTCATGAACAAAACACCAAAAGCATTGGCAACAAAAGCCAAAATAGACAAATGGGACCTAATCAAACTCCACAGCTTCTGCACAGCAAAAGAAACAGTCACTAGAGTGGATCGGCTACCAACAGAATGGGAAAAAATTTTCGCAGTCTACCCATCTGACAAAGGGCTGATATCCAGAATTTACAAAGAACTCAAACAGATTTACAGGAAAAAAACAAACAAGCCCATTCAAAAGTGGGCAAAGGATATGAACAGATACTTTACGAAAGAAGACATATATGAGGCCAACAATCATGAAAAAATGCTCATCGTCACTGGTCATCAGAGAGATGCAAATCAAAACCACATTGAGATACCATCTCACGCCAGTTAGAATGGCGATCATTAAAAAATCTGGAGACAACAGATGCTGGAGAGGATGTGGAGAAAAAGGAACACTTTTACACTGTTGGTGGGAGTGTAAATTAGTTCAACCATTGTGGAAGACGGTGTGGCGATTCCTCAAGGCCTTAGAAATAGAAATTCCATTTGACCCAGCAATCCCATTACTGGGTATATATCCAAAAGACTATAAATCGTTCTACTATAAGGACACATGTACAAGAATGTTCATTGCAGCACTGTTTACAATAGCAAAGACCTGGAATCAACCCAAATGCCCATTGATAATAGACTGGATTGGAAAAATGTGGCACATATACACCATGGAATATTATGCAGCAATCAGAAATGATGAGTTTGTGTCGTTTGTAGGAACGTGGATGAATCTGGAGAACGTCATCCTCAGCAAACTGACACAAGAACAGAAAATGAAACACCGCATATTCTCACTCATAGGCGGGTGATGAAAAATGAGAACACATGGACACAGAAAAGGGAGTACTAAACACTGAGGTCTATTGGGGGGAAAAGGGGAGGGCCAGTGGGAGGAGGAGGTGGGGAGGGATAGCCTGGGGAGAAATGCCAAATGTGGGTGAAGGGGAGAAGAAAAGCAAAGCACACTGCCATGTGTGTACCTACGCAACTGTCTTGCATGCTCTGCTCATGTACCCCAAAACCTAAAATCCAATAAAAAATTAAAAAAAATAAAAGAGTACATATCTGGGTAAGAAAATGCTATCATCAAAGTTTTATTTTTTCTGGAAAAATTAATGGCAATAGCTTGGTCCACTTTCATATAGAATGATAGGTACATTTGAAATGTAGTGGTATGAAAATAAGTGGAATAAATATTTGTCAGTTTAATATACTTTTTAGAGTAAACTGAAGTCAAAGATTATTATAGCTATCTAAATGTGTATTCATAATTTTATTAATTCGTAGAGTATAAGGCTGATATTTACCTCTTTCCACAATTCACATAGAGAAATGAAGCTTAAGCAACACGGATTAATAGAAATATTTTACCCACTGTTAAGAAGAAATGGGCCAGATACTGTGGCTCATAACTGTAATCCCAACACTTTGGGCAGCTGAGACAGGTGGATGATATGAGCCCCAGAGTTCAGAATCAGCCAGGGCAACATAGCCCAAACCCATCTCTACAAAGAAATACAAGAATTGGCCAGGCATGGTGGCATGTGCCTGTAGTCCCAGCTACTCAGGAGACTGAGGTGGGAGTATGGCTTGAAGCCTGGATTGGAGGCTTTGGTAAACTGTGATCACCCCCACTGCACTCTATCCTGGGTGGCAGAGCGAGGTCCTGTTTTCGTCGGCGGCGATTGTGGGGGTGGTTAAGGACGAAGAAGAAAAATGTTCTTTACCAGTAGCCAATCTCCAAACTGATCATCAAAACAACACTCTACAATGCTGCCCAATTTGTGTTTGCAAACTCATTGCTATTAGAACCTTACATATATATATTGCCTCTGCTTCTGCCAGCCTGGAGTATTTGGAATTTCCAGGACACATCATACATTCAGTAACTTTTGCCATCTTCACATTGCCATTTTCTTTACCCGTAATTCCCTCTTTGCTATGCACTGGACACCACTGGATAGTTTTATGTTTCAAGGCATTTCAAAATGATACACTTTTATTATAAAAATAAATAAAGCTTCTATATCTCTTGAAAATGTAAAACTATAGTACACTTACAGTGACTAGCAGAGCTAGAAGGCCAAAATATAAAGGGTTTCCATGTCTCAGAAATTCTAAGAAGAGATGAACTTCCTAGTTTAATGCTAGGCTTTAGTCCAGATCTTTGTATTATTGACTAATATATCCCATTATAAGCTGAATTTGTTCCCCTCCCACAATACATATGTTTAAAACCTAACCCCTGGTGGGATGGTATGGGAGTTGGTGTTTCTCACAGATAATTAGGTTGTGTGTCTGGAGCCCTCATGAATAGGATTAGTGCCCTTGTAGAAGGGAACTCAAAGAGGTCTCTTGCTCTCTTACTACCATGTAAGGACACAATAAGAAGTTGGTAGTCTGCAACCTGGAAGTGAACCTTCACCAGAACCCCATCATGCTGGAATCCTGGTGGCAAACTTCTAGCTTCCAGAACTGTAAGAAATAAATATCTGTTGATTATAAGCCACCTAGTCTATAGTAATTTGTTATCAAAGCTCAGACTGACTAAGAAAATAAGACATATCCCAAGTGCTTTAAATAGTGCCTTAAAATGATAGGATCTCAGATATTTGTGGAACAAATAAAAAAACGAAGAAATGTTATTACATTATATTCTATGTCATGATCGTGTATGTGTGTGTTTTTATGTTTTTTTTTTATATCCCGGGAGGGTTTGTTATTTGTCACGGCATTTTGCCAAAGATCTATTCCTTTCTTAACCAAATGTTGCCCTTATATCTCCTACCTATATGTAAAAAGTGGAAGCAATCTATATGTTTCTCAGAATAGAAAATAAATATAGTTTAATCATAAAATGAAATTTTATGTATACAGATTTATGTTTAATAAGCTGGAGTACAGGAATCAAAATGGATCTCAAAATCATAATGTTTCACAAATAAAATGAAGTTATAAATCTGTATATGCCATACAATAGGACATTTTTTTTTAAATTTTTTATTGGATTTTAGGTTTTGGGGTACATGAGCAGAGCATGCAAGACAGTTGCATAGGAACACACATGGCAGTGTGCTCTTCTTTCCTTCTCCCCTTCACCCACATTTGGCATTTCTCCCCAGCCTATCCCTCCACACCTCCCCCTCCCACTGGCCCTCCCCTTTTCCCCCCAATAGACCCCACTGTTTAGTACTCCCCTTTCTGTGTCCATGTGTTCTCATTTTTCATCACCCGCCTATGAGTGAGAATATGCGGTGTTTCATTTTCTGTTCTTGTGTCAGTTTGCTGAGGATGACGTTCTCCAGATTCATCCACGTCCCTACAAATGACACAAACTCATCATTTCTGATTGCTGCATAATATTCCATGGTGTATATGTGCCACATTTTTCCAATCCAGTCTATTATCAATGGGCATGTGGGTTGATTCCAGGTCTTTGCTATTGTAAACAGTGCTGCAATGAACATTCTTGTACATGTGTCCTTATAGTAGAACGATTTATAGTCTTTTGGATATATACCCAGTAGTGGGATTGCTGGGTCAAATGGAATCTAGTGCCAGATTTCAAAGGGAATACTTCCAGTTTTTGCCCATTCAGTATGATATTGGCTGTTGGTTTGTCATAAATAGCTTTTATTACTTTGAGATACGTTCCATTGATACCGAGTTTATTGAGGGTTTTTAGCATAAAGGGCTGTTGAATTTTGTCAAATGCCTTCTCTGCGTCAATTGAGATAATCATGTGGTTTTTGTTTTTGGTTCTGTTTATGTGGTGAGTTACGTTGATAGACTTGCGTATGTTGAACCAGCCTTGCATCCCCGGGATGAATCCTACTTGATCATGATGAATAAGTTTTTTGATTTGCTGTTGCAATCGGCTTGCCAATATTTTATTGAAGATTTTTGCAACTATGTTCATCATGGATATTGGCCTGAAGTTTTCTTTTCTCATTGGGTCTCTGCCGGGTTTTGGTATCAGAATGATGTTGGTCTCATAAAATGATTTGGGAAGGATTCCCTCTTTTTGGATTGTTTGAAATAGTTTTAGAAGGAATGGTACCAGCTCCTCTTTGTGTGTCTGGTAGAATTCGGCTGTGAACCCGTCTGGACCTGGGATTTTTTTGTGTGGTAGGCACTTAATTGCTGCCTCAACGTCAGACCTTGTTATTGGTCTATTCATAGTTTCAGCTTCCTCCCGGTTTAGGCTTGGGAGGACACAGGAGTCCAGGAATTTATCCATTTCTTCCAGGTTTATTAGTTTATGTGCATAGAGTTGTTTGTAATATTCTCTGATGATGGTCTGAATTTCTGTGGAATCTGTGGTGATTTCCCCTTTATCATTTTTTATTGCATCTATTTGGTTGTTCTCTCTTTTATTTTTAATCAGTCTGGCTAGTGGTCTGTCTATTTTGTTGATCTTTTCAAAAAACCAGCTCTTGGATTTATTGATTTTTTGAAGGGTTTTTCGTGTCTCAATCTCCTTCAGCTCAGCTCTGATCTTAGTTATTTCTTGTCTTCTGCTGGGTTTTGAGTTTTTTTGATCTTGCTCCTCTAGCTCTTTCAATTTTGACGATAGGGTGTCAATTTTGGATCTCTCCATTCTCCTCATATGGGCACTTATTGCTATATACTTTCCTCTAGAGACTGCTTTAAATGTGTCCCAGAGGTTCTGGCACGTTGTGTCTTCATTCTCATTGGTTTTGAAGAACTTCTTTATTTCTGTCTTCATTTCATTGTTTACCCAGTCAACATTCAAGAGCCAGTTGTTCAGTTTCCATGAAGCTGTGCGGTTCTGGGTTGGTTTCTGAATTCTGAGTTCTAACTTGATTGCACTATGATCTGAGAGGCTGTTTGTTATGATTTCAGTTGTTTTGCATTTGTTGAGCAGTGCTTTACTTCCAATTATGTGGTCAATTTTAGAGTAGGTGTGATGTGGTGCTGAGAAGAATGTGTATTCTGTGGATTTGCGGTGGAGAGTTCTGTAAATGTCTATCAGGTTTGCTTGCTCCAGGTCTGAATTCAAGCCCTGGATATCCTTGTTGATTTTCTGTCTGGTTGATCTGTCTAGTATTGACAGTGGAGTGTTAAAGTCTCCCACTATTATTGTGTGGGAGTCTAATTCCTTTGTAAGTCATTAAGAACTTGCCTTATGTATCTGGGTGCTCCTACATTGGGTCCATATATGTTTAGGATCGTTAGTTCTTCTAGTTGTATCAATCCTTTTACCATTATGTAATGGCCTTCTTTGTCTCTTTTGATCTTTGTTGCTTTAAAGTCTATTTTATCAGAGATGAGAATTGCAACTCCTGCTTTTTTTTGCTTTCTGTTTGCTTGGTAAATCTTCCTCCATCTCTTTATTTTGATCCTTTGTGTATCCTTGCATGTGAGATGGGTTTTCTGGATACAGTACACTGATGGGTTTTGGATTTTTATCCAATTTGCCAGTCTGTGTCTTTTGATTGGTGCATTTAGTCCATTTACATTTAGGGTTAATATTGTTATGTGTGAATTTGATACTGCCATTTTGATGCTAGGTGGCTGTTTTGCCTGTTAGTTGTTGTAGATTCTTCATTATGTTGATGCTCTTTAGCATTCAGTATGATTTTGGAATGGCTGGTACGGGTTGATCCTTTCTATGTGTAGTGCCTCTTTTAGGAGCTCTTGTAAAGCAGGCCTGGTGTTGACAAAGTCTCTGAGTACTTGCTTGTTTGCAAAGGATTTTATTTTTCCTTCACTTCTGAAGCTCAGTTTGGCTGGATATGAAATTCTGGGTTGAAAGTTCTTTTCTTTAAGAATGTTGAATATTGGCCCCCACTCTCTTCTGGCTTGTAGTGTTTCTGCCGAGAGATCTGCTGTGAGTCTGATGGGCTTCCCTTTGTGGGTGACCCGACCTTTCTCTCTGGCTGCCCTTAGTATTCTCTCCTTTATTTCAACCCTGTTGAATCTAACAATTACGTGTCTTGGGGTTGCTCTTCTTGCGGAATATCTTTGTGGTGTTCTCTGTATTTCCTGCAATTGAGAGTTAGCCTGTCTTGCTAGGTGGGGGAAGTTTTCCTGGATAATGTCCTGAAGAGTATTTTCCAGCTTGGATTCATTCCCTTCGTCACCTTCTGGTACACCTATCAAACGTAGGTTAGGTCTTTTCATATAGTCCCACATTTCTTGGAGACTTTGTTCATTCCTTTTTGCGCTTTTTTCTCTAATCTTGGTTTCTTATTTCATTTCATTGAGTTGGTCTTCGACTTCAGATATTCTTTCTTCTGCTTGGTCGATTTGGCTATTGAAACTTGTGCATGCTTCGCGAAGTTCTCGTATTGTGTTTTTCAGCTCCTTTAATTCATTCATATTCCTCTCTAAGGTATCCATTCTTGTTATCATTTCCTCGAATCTTTTTTCAAATTTTTTTTCAAGGTTCTTAGTTTCTTTGCATTGATTTAATACATGATCTTTTAGCTCACAAAAGTTTCTCATTATCCATCTTCTGAAGTCTAATTCCGTCATTTCGTCACAGTCATTCTTTGTCCAGCTTTGTTCCCTTGCTGGTGAGGAGTTTTGGTCCTTTCTAGGAGGCGAGCTGTTCTGGTTTCGGGTGTTTTCCTTCTTTTTTCACTGGTTTCTTCCCATCTTTGTGGATTTGTCCGCTGGTCGTCTGCGTAGTTGCTGACTTTTCGATTGGGTCTCTGAGTGGACACCCAGAATGTTGATGATGAAGTACTTCAGTTGCTTGGTTTTCCTTCTACCAGTCTAGCCCCTTTGCTGTACGACTGCTGAGGTTCGCTCCAGACCCTGCTTGTCTGGGGTGCACCTCTAGCTGCTGTGGCACAGCGAGGGATGCCACCAGTTTCTTTTTCTGCTATCTTTGTCCCAGGATGATGCTTGCCTAATGTCAGTCTTTTGGATATAGAGGGGTCAGGGAGCTGCTTGAGGAGACTGTTTGTACTTTATAGGGGCTTAATTGCTGAGCTGTGAGCTCTGTTGTTCATTCAGGGTTGTTAGGCTTCTATGTTTGATTCTGCTGCAACAGAGCTCATTAAGAAAACCCTTTTTTTTTTCTCAAATGCTCTGTGTTGAGGGGTTTGGGCTTTATTTTTGGATGTCCGTTGAGGTCCTGCCCAGCTAGGACGCAGACTCGCCACTGTTTGCCTGCTAAGGCTCCGCCCTGCTGTCCTGAGGCTCACCCTGGCTCCGCTTTTCTGCTGTGTTCTCCGCCATGCCCTGCGGCTGAGTCTCTCTGTTGTAGCATGTTGCCTCGGCAACGGCAGGCGGCGTCAGCAGTGAACGTGTATCTCAGTAGGGACGGGTTGCCTCGGCAACGGCTGGCTGCATCAGCAATGGGCGTGTATCTCAGTTGGGGCGGGTTGCCTTGGTAATGGTGGATGCCCCTCCCCCACAGAGCGTCTCGTGCCGTCTGCACGGGGCTTGCTTGAAATCGCGGTTTTGTTCGTCCCACTAGGCCACCCCTAACGCTCTGTCCCTGCAATCCCCTGGGCTGGCCTACTGTCCAAGTCTAGGTCAGTCTCAATTCCAGCCCTCTCACGTCTCCAGTTGCCGGTTCAACAGGGCACCCAGACAAGCGTGGCAGGTCACCCCACTGCCGGCTTCGCCAGGCGGAGTTTCTGCCTGGCATCCCGCGTCTCCTCTTCACTTGGGAATTTCCCCGTTCCGTGGGGAACAAAGATCAGTCTGGAAATGCAGCTCAGACTCACCACTCCCCGGACACAATGAGAGCTCCAATCCTGGGTTGTTCTCACAGCACCATCTTGAGTCCAACCCAGATATGTACTCTTATGTCTTCTTTCCCAGAAAAAGTGAGAAAAAGAAACACAGAAAATATTAGTTACCATTTTGTTGTTTTAATAAACATTTATTAAGTGGCTACCCAAATTCTATTAAAGACAATGTAAACTTATGTTTTCAACTTGTTGCTGACTCCTTTAGCCTAGTTAGGTAGACAAATGTTTATTTTCACATTGCCTGTGCTGGACACAATGAAGTCCATTTCAGCCATCATAATTAAATAGAAAGTATTTGTCAATTATTATTATTATTCATATGGTTTGACAATATTAATAAGCAAGAGACAGAAGACATTCCTTAAGAGTGATTATATTAGTGGTGTACCTAACCAGAAATGTAACTGTATTTGAAGTTCCATTAATGGCATTTTAGGGTCAAGTCTTTAGATATTTCTCTGGGCAGAATCTATAAAGAGTATTAGTTTGTTAAGGATTCATTGTAATTTGTATTTTCTGATATTCAGGCAGCAGACAGTGAACCCCCTCTTAAGACAGTAGTTTTACTTCATGCTGACATTATTAAAATATCTAGAGCTGTTTATGGTGGAGAGAACTACAGTCAGTATGATGAGGACATAGGAAAGATACACCTGATAGAACAAACACATCGACAATGTAAGAATGGTTCAAACTGCTAATTTGTTGTGAGGGACAATCATACATTTGAAACATTGTACATAAGCTAAAATGAAAAAATCTCAATTCACAATTAAATAATTATACAGAAATCATGAATAATTCTTAACCTAATACACTCTTTGTATTTTGTTTTTATTTGTTGGATGGTCTATTTCAATTTGTTTTAGTTTGTTTTTATTTTTTCGTAAATACATAAAAGCTCCTGGTACACCTTTCTCTGCCATTCAAAAACAGCTTTACATAGAATCTTTTCAGGGAAATCTAGTCTCTCTCAAACAGGTAATTTTAATAACCTAATTAGATTGTCTGAGTGCTTTACTGCTACAATGATAGACAATATATAAACAGCCAGGCTGTCACCTGAACACTCAGCATAGCCAAATTTGCATTTGAATGTTGCCAGACTGTATTTTTTTTTTTTTGCTTTTGAATTCACTGCATCATGCATTCTTTTAGTCTTTTGTAAAAGAAAAATCTGCAGCAACATTGCAGAAAGCCTTGTTAATTCATTTTTTAATGAATTACGCCCTTTGGCATTCTCTTTGATAGTCATGGTTTGCTGGAATGAACAGGGTACACTTCTCTTTTTGGATTACTACAGCCCTTTTCAAGCTTGACTATGCCTTGGGGTAAAAAAGAGGGTTATCCATTTGTACACAGGAGGGAAAGTACTTAGATGAATACTGAAATAGAAGTATTGGGGTGCATAATAAGTTTGCTTAGTGGAGATTGAGGGCCAAATGAGTTTGCCCATGGAATAATATTTTAATAGAATGTATACATCAAGGTTATTCCTTTACATAAAACGTGAATTAAATAATTCAATTCATTTTCCAAATAATATGGCATAATGGCAATTTCCAAACAAAGTTTATTTTTGATTTTTATATTCTTTACCAGCCAGATTTTAACTTATTTTAATAAATATTCATTGAGTGGATGTAAAGGTCCAGTTACTAAGCTAAGAAATGAGGATACAAGCAACATAAAAAATAATCTCTTTAGGATTTATATCATATAAGAAGAGACAAACAGGCATCTAGCCAACCATGATTCAACGTGTTAAGTGGCATAGTAGGGGACACATAGCAAGCACAGTCATAACTAAATGGGAAGAACAATTAATTTTGCATGGAGGGGCATCTGGACAGATTGTACAAAGCATGTGACATTTGAATAGAGAACTGAAGCTCTAGTTGGCTTGCAGCAGGTGCAAGGGGATGTCAGAGCATTCCAACAAAGAGATCACTGCAGGCAAAATCACTGAGTCAGGGGAAATATTGGGTAATGGCAAAAATGAAGATTAAAAAATGGCATGGAGAAGCACTGGGAAATAGCAAGAGATGAGGCTGGGAAAATAATATGTCAAAATTAGCTTCTACTTAAATTTGCTTATGTAGAAAAAGCCTACACCAAGATCTGACAATCTGGGGATGGTGGTGATTCCAGGAACAATTTATGTACATTTGTCAATTGTTTTGAAACAGCTGCCAATGAGAATTTGAAATCAAAACATGGCTTAAAATTAATTTTTGATTCTGGTATTTTCTATCTGTATTTTAAGTTGTGGTCTGCTTCAACAGTGGCATCAACATAAACTACAGATATAAAAATTACATAAATACTTTAAAAGTGGATGAGATTAGATTAAGTAATGGAAGATATCATAGGTGCACTCTTTACCAAGCACATATTATGTGAACCATGAACCAGTCCTTTGTTTTATCTTGAATCCATTATTTGCCTCCTCTGTGTGGGGCTCTTCTTAACAGAAGCCTGATCCAGTAGGTTAAATTTACCAGGTTCCTGTGACACCAGACTTAGTGGCTGGATTAAAGCAATAGGAACCAGTGGTGAGAGATGAAAGGGTAGTACTAAGGGGGAAGCCAGTGTATCTTTCCTTTTTTCTCTGGCAGGTCCTATATTCCCTCTTGGCTCCAGCTCTGACTAAACAATCCCTAAGTGGTTCCAGTAGCCTTTGGCTTACCCATTTTCTAGTTGCCAGTGTTACCACCTTCTTCATATTTTATAATACATTTAGAGTTTGCAATGTCTTTTTCTGGTGTTAATACTTCACTATCTCCAGTTTAGTTTCACAGCTCTTTTTTCTGTCTTAAGACGGTAAGTTCTTTCTATCTTAATTTTTTTTTTTTTTTTAGACTAAGTTTTGCTCTTGTTACCCAGGCTGGAGTGCAATGGCGCAATCTTGGCTCACCACTACCTCCACCTCCTGGGTTCAGGCAATTCTCCTGCCTCAGCCTCCTGAGTAGCTGGGATTACAGGCATGTGCCACCGTGTCCAGCTAATTTTTTGTATTTTTAGTAGAGACGGGGTTTCACCATGTTGATCAGGATGGTCTCGATCTCTTGACCTTGTGATCCACCCGCCTCGGCCTCCCAAAGTGCTGGGATTACAGGAGTGAGCCACCGCGCCCAGCCTCTATCTTAAATATTTTAAGAGAAGTTTTTGTTTTTCTGAGTAAACACTGACTGATCGAACACCATAAACACTTATTCAAGACATTAGATTCACACAATTACTTTAGGTGGTTACTACCATTATGAATTTCTTGCAAATGAACAAAAAATATATGGAAAAGAGGTCTGTAATTCTTGTCACTTTTTTTGAATTCAAAACCAATGCTGCTCCACACTACAAAAAAATAAAAATGTCATTTTGCAATAACTCTTCCCAGGAGAGCAAAGGAAAGAGAAATATGAATAAAGGAATGCTTGAACTCACAGCTAGTTTCCCTTCTTTCCCTCCTTGCCAAGATGCTTAGTAAATTTCATTACAACTTAGATGTGACTCTTGCCTTTGCAATCTGCCTCAATAGCATCCATTTCCTCCCACCTCCTTGCTAGAAATCAGAATAGAAGAACATTTTTTCTGAGTACAAGGTTTTAAGATGCCAATCATACCTGCATCTCTGTTGCAAGCTACCTGAATCAATATGTAACCATATTTTCAAACCCTGATAAAGTATTGGCAGATAACCCAATCTTTCTCATAATATATAAGGGTATGGTAAGAAAGCCAGTTTTAGTTCAGTATATGTTTTCCAGTCTCTTAACAGAGTTATCTTGTCATTTAGAGCTAATGTAATGTAAACTTAGGCAACATTAAGTGACCCCTGTCTTCTCCTTTTGCAAACTAACTGTATATTTTTGTCTTTAATCCTAAACAAAAATTTGAAGTCATTAAGAAATCCTGAGAAAAACTGCTATATTTTGTTTTTACCTTGGTATTTTATATAGTGTTCTCTTTCATCACAGTTTCCCACCTGCTAATCAATGACATAATTAAAACATCAAAATCACTTCTTTTATAATGGAAAATATTCCTAGCAAATTGCACTTAGTAGAAATAATATCTTTGGTAGTTAACAACAAATCTCTATAATTTCTCTGCTTGACTTCTCTTTTAGTTTAACAATTTCAACACAGTAGTGGTATGTATTTTATTTATTTTGGCAAATCAGTAGACAAAATGTTTTTCACTGACATCAAGTCTTGAAGCAGTGACCTTAAGGATATGTTTTGAATGAGAGATATTCACTGGAAAAATAGCTATGTTTTAGATAGTCTGACTTTGCCATAAGTGTAAAAGGCTTTATATAACATCTTTTTCAGGGAACAGTAAACTTTAAAAAATGTCAAAAACCACTGATTTTAATTCATAAGCTCTTAAGCATTGAATTTTGTTGAATTGAAAGTCCTATATTTTTTGTTGGTGAACAATTAGCTTTCTCAACATTTACTGTATCCCAAACTCTCTTGTGAGAATTGGATGTACATAGGAGACAAATCAACCATGAAACAATAATTATTAGGTATGCATAAGTATCATTCAGGTTTCATTTAAGGTAACTTCAAACATTGGCAAAGGGTGGAGTATCAGCAGAAATGGAGGCCAAAGAGTGTCTAGTTGAAATTTGAAAAAAGGAAATGTGTCTAAATTTGATATAATTTCAGCATTTCGATTAAAATACTCTTTTAAATACTAATGTAAAGAAAGGGTCATATGCAAGTGAGATTATATTAAATGAGGTCAAAAAAAAACCACACTGGTATACAGAAAGGACCAATCAAGCAATATTACTTTTGGAGTCCTAATAACTTTTATCAAAAAATCAAGTCTCAATCAACTCCTTATAATTACTGTTAGAAATCTGTATATACATATGTTTATGTCTTACAAGTTGACAGGTTCAAATTAAAATCCAATAGCTAACTTTGGCTTTTGAAAAGTGATTAGAAGAAATGCCTTGTTTAGTTGAGGTAATGAGTTATCACTCTAAGTATTTCTATGAGTCGATATTCTGCATACACAAATACTTTACTGTGGTGTCTACATTGCACATTTTAGATAATTTATTCAATATGATGAAATATAAATGAATAAGATTTTCCAACCACAGAGTACTCTAGCTGATATTTGCCATGGAGTAATGGAAGGATCTCATGTTAAATCTGCTGAGGTCTGAATAGTACAACATACTATATATGTTACATTAAACACGTAGTTTATACTCCTTGAACATATTTTCACTTTGAAGACCATCTAAAATAGCTAACATCAAAACACCATTAGAATGTTTAAATGGTAATACAAGTTATAGTAATCAAAAGACTATTTCAATAATAGGTAATTTTTATTTTTTAAAATTCATATTTTGCCTTCTTAATGCAAAACATTTTTCAGGACACCAACACAAATAAATATTGTGAGGTTCACAGTTTAAAAGTATTAGATATTTCTGAATCACAACAAAAATATATGGTATTACTATTTGTTTAAAAGTAATATTTAATCTCAAAGGAATTATTTTTATGGCAACCAATGTCAAGATCATTATTTTTCAAAATAATATTCTTTTTTGTATAGTTTATTACAAGAATATTTAATAATAAATGTTAATAATGTTGCTATAGAGATAAGTATTAATTTTACAAAATAAATTACATAGTCATTTCAGATAGCTGTTATACTTCTTATGAAGTATAGATTTTATACATTTCTGTGAATACAAAGCCTAGAAAAATAATTGCGGGTAAGAGCAGTAGAAGTGTAATCTGTCAGAAGGATTTCATTAAAGTAAACAGTTATAATCTATTCGGTTTGCAGGATCTCCTTCAAACTTAAGCCAAGCTGGCTACAATCTTGAATGTACTCCAAAACTAATAAAGAGAACTGGTAAGTGCAGAGGAATTATGAGAAAGCATGCAATATATCTCATATGTAGTGTAATCATAACTAAAATGAGAACACTTCATGGTCATAATAATGAAAGTTATCTTCAGATTCTCAGCTTCCTGATTTTGGAAAACAATCAGAACATCTATTCCTGTTGCAGAAAATGTTCTTTAATATAAGTGTTGTCGAGAGGAGGCTCCTTACAAAAAAGAAAAACTGAACTCATTCAAGCCGTTCTGTATCCATATAGAATGATAAATAAAGAGTTACTGTTTATGGAATCCATATCACAAACACTAACTTTAATTTACACAGAAAACTTTTAAATTTGTAGGTTAACAAACTAAGTCACTACAGACTTGATAAGAAATTTTTCAGAACTCAAACATTTAGAAAGTAGAAAAGATAGATTTTAAACCTATGCTGTTTAAACAAAGTTTGTACACTTAATCACCACTCAATACTGTCTCTGTATCTCATGGGGTATTATTATATATTTTAGCCAGAAAAGTTTCCTATTGATTATTTTAATGCACCAAGATAGGAGAAACTGACATTAATGATATCTGTGTGGTGAAGGAAAGAAGAAAAAAAAAACAATACAATGGACCCTGATAGTTTATTTTTTGACAGAAACTATGTCTAAACAAATGCAACGATTAAACAGAAGCAATACTTACTTTACTATTTTCAGGTAAATCTACAAATATCAGGTACCTTTTTATATGTATGAAACTGTGCTAGATACACATGATCTGAGTTCAGGTTAGTATTTGTGTCATTATGACAGGACATATACATACGCAATACAAGAACAAACAGTACAAAGGAGGGTTAACTCTAGACGCTCTATAAGTTTAGAGAAAGTTACTCTTGCTATATAATGATAGAACAGGTATAAATAAAGTAACTGTGAATTGAACTCAATAAAGTGCTGTATTGAATAGGTAAAGAGGAGAGTAGTATTCTGGATGGGATGGCTGTGATTCCTAAGACAGATCTTAGCTTTAGACACATAGCAGATATGGAGAGGCAAACCAAAGAGAGATAAAGAACAATAGGCTAGTGAGCAATGTCTGGCACATAAAACCAGTCAATAAACATTTATTGAATTATAGCGTCAAATAACTACACTAAATATTTCAAAGCAGGTTCCACTGGGATGGGCACTTGGTATGAGCCCATGCATGGTTCCACCTGACAGGAGAGGAGACCTGAGAATATATAGGTTGTGATCAGCCCTAGGAAAGTTATAAAGAAGGCCAAATCAACATCTTTAATATGTTAGTAATGAAGAACTGCTAATGTTTTAGATCAGATAAATTGAATGATAAATATCATATTTTAAAACATAAGAATTTGTAATTATTTTTTTTTCACTCTCTCTCATTTTTTTTTTAGATGGAATCTCACTCTGCCATCCAGGCTGGGGTGAAGTGGCACAATCTCGATTCACTGCAACCTCTGCCTCTCAGGTTCAAGTGATTCTCCTGCCTCAGCCTCCCCAGTCGCTGGGAATACAGAGGCACACTGCCATGCCCGGCTAACTTTTGTATTTTTAGTAGAGACAGGGTTTCATCATGTTGGCAAGGCTGGTCTCAAACTCCTGACTTCAGGTGATCTGCCAGCCTCGGTCTCTCAAAGTTCTGGTATTACAGGTGTGAGCCACTGCGCCAAGCCAGTGCTTAATTTCATATTAAAGCACTCATTTGAGATTTGGGGAGTGTTTTGAAAGCTCAGAAACATTTCTCAAAGTAACTATAGGCATTTTCACAAAAGAATCCTATTAAAATTCAGAATTCGTGGATATTTAGAGCCCAGGCTAGGACAGAATATATTTGATAGGAACTGAGGTAGAGAGATGACATCAGAGGCTGTAGTAATGCAGATATGAGCTGATAAATTATTGATTAGGGCTGCAAAAGTAATAATGAACAGAAATAATTGAGTGTGAGATTCAAAAAAGAGGAGTCCATAATACTTTTTTTGTGTGTGTTGTTGTTTTCTTAATGAAGTTTACATTTTAAATCTAATTCATGTTATGGTTCAGCCAGTGTGTTTTCATCCCGTCTACTGAGTAATCTCATGCTCATTAACAAGCAGAACTTTAGGTATTATTTATCATATCAAACAAATTGAGAAATAGTTCTAGCAGTTTTTTTAAAGCATAAGAAAATTGGAGCACATATTAATTTAATTTGTATAATTTCAACATTTCTAACACCAAAAATCATGACCTCTCCACTTATACTCCACTGCCCACAGGCTGACACACCTATTTGCTGCTCAATTAGGCCACATAATTTTTTATTCAAAGAGAACTGGAAAGGTGATGATAGAGGTATGTAGTAGAAAGAAAAGACATTGAGTCCACAACATTATTTAAACTTAGATTGTGTAGTTTGGAAAATAGAAGCATGTTGGATGGTTTTAAAAAGAAATAGATGTATTTTATCTCGACTTCTTAATAAGCTATATGTAATATTTTAATGATATATACAAAGATGCTTTTTAGGTTACTGACACTTTATAAGTCCTGTAAATTTTATTATTTATGACTAATAATGCAAAATTTCAACTAGTTTCTCTTTTATGGATGAGTTACTATTTTACCTCAAGAAAATTAGAATTGATGGTAGAAAATATTTTTAAGAAATAATACTAAAATTTCTGATTTTTAGTATTATTTCTTAATCTTAACTGTATTCATTTTCTATTGTTGTGTAACAGATTGTAAAGAGAAAAAAAGCACCTGAAAGCAGTGCAAATTTGTTATCTCAAAGTTTTTGTAGGTTACAAATCTAGGCAAGGTGTGGCTTCAGGGTACCATCAGGCTTACATCAGGGTGCTGGCTGAGGCTGTAGTTGTCATCTGGGACATGAAGTCCTCTAGCAACCTTATTGGTTATTGACAGAATAACCAATTCCTTGTGATTATTAGTAGATTAATGATTACCTTGTGATTGTAGGATGGGTTTTCATATTCTCAGTAGCAGTAAACAAGGGACAGCTCTCAGCTCCTAGAGGCCAACTTCCATTTGTGGCTACAGGCAATTTGTAACAACCAGAGAACAGTTCTTTGACATCCTCCTCTGTGACCAGAGAAAACTCCCTGCTTTTAAAGAGCTCATGTAATTAGGTCAGGCCTACCCAGATAATTTCCCTGTCTGAAAGTCAACTGTTTGGGGACATTAATTTTATCTTCAAAATTCCTTCAAGCAGTACCTAAATTATTATCCTATTGAAAAACTGAGAGAAAAAGAGTCCCCGGCAGGGCCTGGGAATTCTGGGATGGTGCATCTTAGAATGCTGCCTTCTATGCTAATTAAAACAATGACGGCGTAATAAAGTAAATGAAGACGTGCAATAATTTCCCTAAGAAATCACCTACTAACTAGTCTATTATTGCCTATCTCATTTTAATAAAATTATATAGCATTTTTCTTCTTTTCCAAAAAATCAGCTTAATAAGGTGAGCAATTGGGGTTATATATTAACATACTGGATACCAACAATTTCAAAATAGTCAAAACACTTATGCAGGCATTTCACTATGGACAACCCATCTTTTCTTGAGGAGATGGTTTTATGGAAAGTGTAAAAATCTAAACATGCAGCAAGTTTTACCCATATTCAATGATATTTGGCGTAAGAAAGCAGATCCTATACTCTTTGTGTATTCACTTTGTGGCATTTTGTGCTTTAATTTTAGAATAGCTTTTTCTGACGAAGGAAGCATTTAGATATGTTTTTAAAAATGTCAACAGTACAAAAGAAAATGTCATGTCTGCTTTTAATGTTTCCCCCTACTTTATTCCTAAAATCTAGAAAAGACCCAGAAAAGCAGGCAAGAGATAAAAGGGAGAGGTGGCTTTGAGCCATCTCCATTCTTCCCTTTAACATGGGCCTGTCATTGCAACGGCTTCACAGAACATGTGTCAAAATGTTAGTATGTCAACAGTTCTGTCACCATTTGCCCCTCATCTTTACCTTTTCTTCACTTGGAAAAGTGGAGAAACAAGTGAAAAATGTTGCAACATAAAAACCAATACTTATTAACATCTTCGTTCAATTATCTGTCAGTGCATATAAATATAATTCCAAAGACAGATAAATGATAATTTCTAAAGTGTGGTTGACCAAGCAGTACGGAAAATCAGAAAAATAAAGGGAATTTTTTTTTTTACATTCGCCTATTTTCTAACATTATTCTTTTATTTCCAAGTACAAATAAGCAAATATCTCAACAGCAAACTCTCTTGTACAGGTATTTTTTTCTTCTTCCTATCCAAAGACTTTTTACCTCCTAGAAATCAAACGTTTAATAAAACGAGATCTACTCTAGTTGCAGATAAGAAATTTCACTCCACACTTCTGTACAGCCTTCAGTCTTACCTAGTTCTGGAGTAACAATAAAGCATGATTTTTAAATGTTTTTATTCATATATATATATATATATATATATATATATATATATATACACACACACACACATATATATATTTTGGGATTGAATCTCACTTTTTCCCCCAGGCTGGAGTGCAGTGGCACAATCATGACTCACTGCAACCTCCAGCTCATGTGTTAAAGCAATTGTCCTGCCTCAGCCTCTCCAGTAGCTGGGATTACAGGTTCTTTCCAGAACTCCTGGCTAATAAAGCGTGAGTTTTAGCACTTTTTAAAATTCTAATTTGTTTCATCAATCTGGTGGGAATTTGAGAAATTTTGCTCAAATAAGTGAAAATAAATAACTCTAAATCTTAAATTTGAATGTAAAACGATTTCTCAAGCTATTTACGGAAATACTTTAAATTTCTGATTAGGATACAACATGCATTTCCATGAAACAATACCAAGTAACTTTAAAAAACTTTTAAACCAAATGCTTGATGATAAAATTAAAATGTCATTTATTTTATCTAAGTTATTTTCAACAGTACTTTTACACTGTATGGTATAAGAGTTTTTCCGTTTTGTGTTGTGAGTAAAGGTAGTATAATTAATATTAGAATGAGATTAAAGCATTTATAAAAACTAAATAGGATTACATTTTCCTAGATGTAATTATGACTTTTATTTTGAAGTGTAGAAACATCACAATCTTCTCTGGCTGTGAATAATTATAAGATCATACTAAGAAGCCCATTTAAAAAGTAGATTAATTTGAAAATAGACACTTTTTCTCCACATCAGAGATAGAAATAAACACTTTCGTTGCCACAGTCACAAATCAAGGGAACAAATAAGAACTGTAAAGAAGAAATAACTAAAGGAGCATAATACAAAGAGTATGACAATTAATAAGAATGTTTAATAATTTTAAAAGATTATGATTGCATATTGCAACAAACCAGATTCTATATTACCTTTGGAAATGCTAGCAAGAACAGTGTGGTCTCTTCTGGCCATGCTAATTAGCTCTATCAATACCTACTCTAGGCAGCTGGCACTTTCTTGCTTGGGGAATAGCCAGCCTCCTCTTCATCTAGTAAGTGCTGTAGATGGTTCCACTGAATCCTATCTCAGCTGAGTGATTTTCATCTCTTATCTTTGGAGAAGATAAATAAATCAATTCATCCAAAAGCGGCTTTGGTCTGTGTGTTCATTCCCTTTCTTATAGTCATAGGAACTGGCATCTTCTAACTTTAGCTACAGAGACAGAAAGTGAATGCCAAATAAAAAAATATTCTTAAGTGGGTCAAACTGTTTGAGTGGTGCCAGATGTTTCTAACCGTACGACCAATTTTAACCAAAAGCTTATGTGTTTTTGTTTTTTTTTTTTTTTTTTTTTTTTTGAGACGGAGTTTCGCTCTTGTTACACAGGCTGGAGTGCAATGGCGCGATCTCGGCTCACCGCCATCTCCGCCTCCTGGATTCAGGCAATTCTCCTGCCTCAGCCTCCCGAGCAGCTGGGATTACAGGCACGCACCACCGTGCTCAGCTAATTTTTTGTAATTTTAGTAGAGACGGGGTTTCACCATGTTGACCAAGATGGTCTCGATCTGCTGACCTCGTGATCCACCCGCCTCGGCCTCCCAAAGTGCTGGGATTACAGGCTTGAGCCACCGCGCCCGGCCTCAAAAGCTTATGTTTTTTTAAACATATGCTGCAAACATATTGAACCAAGGGGAAAAAAAAGCCACCCTCAAAACCCTTCATAATTGACTCATCTTTACATTCAAACACCTAATCCAGGTAGACATCGTTGTCATGTATTACTTCAGGCTGAAGCTGAAATGACATAGGCATATCTATCAAACTGGCAAAACTTATAATATTACTAGCATAACTAACTTTTCCGAACTGGGAATTACTGAATGATAGAAGAAAATATTTGACAACCTATGACGAGGAAATGACATGATTAAGCTCTTTAAAAAAACAAACTGAAATATAGTTTTTTATTGACATTTAACATAATGTATAGAAAGCAAAGTTTCCTTTTTGGTCAATTTGCCTTTCATATTCTCTCTGAGAAATTTACTTAATTTTTAATATCAAAATCAATTTTATAATTACTACTCTCCAAAAAAATCTCCAAATTTTAATGTTTTTCTTGTAACAGTTCTACTTCTATTTCCAACAATGTTGAAACCTTAGTTTGCTATTTTTGTCAATTCTTCAAAACCTGCTGTTTTTGTTTTAGGGAAGATAGATAACCTCTAACACCAGGAATTTTACAGTTCACTGTAAGAGACAGATACTTGATAATTATCATGTAATTTTGTGAGTGTTATGGGAATTTGAGGAAAAGGTAAATTAAAAAGCACAATAAATGCATTGAGGAGAAACCCAAAAGTCATATTAATCCAATTTTATAACTTCAAGTTAAAATGACTCTTGACTTTCACATTATTAATACAATAACATCCATATCCTCTAGCATGACATTGAATGACTCCACAATATTCTCTCAACCAAGCAGGCCAGCATCATATCCACCAGTTTCCTTGCCCACCCATCTTTTTTAATGCCAACTATATTAATTTGGTTATTATTTCCATAACATACTATGATATTTCTTGTACTTTTGTATAGATCATAACATATCCTAAAATGCTTTTAACTAGCAGTTGGAATTAGTGGATAATTTGTTAATACCCAGTTCAAATAGTTCTTCTATGATGCTTTCAACCTTTTAAGGCAAGAGTTAGTTTAAATAATGTTATTATTCCATTTTTCTTACCCCCACCACAGCCACGTGAGTGCATACATCCACATGAGTGCACACACACACACACACGCAGAGGCATGTATTGCTTAATGACAGAGATACGTTCCGAAAATTCACTGTTAGGAAATCTCATCATTATTTCAACCTCACAGCGTGTATTTCCAAAAACCTAAATTGTACAGCCAGCTACACACTCCGTCTATACTTCATAGCGTATTGTTTCTGGGCTACAAACATGTCCAGCATGTTATTGTACAGAATATTGTAAGCAATTGCAACACAATACTATTTGTGTATCTAAGGATATCTAAAAATAGAAATGGTAAACTAAAAATATGATATTGGTTTGAAGTCAGGCAGTGTGATGCCTCCAGAGTTGTTCTTTTTGCTTAGGATTGTCTTGGCTATACGGGCTCTACTTTGGGTTCCATATAAACTTAAAGTAGTTTTTTTCTACTTCTATGAAGAAAGTCAATAGTAGCTGGATGAGGACAACATTGAATCTATAAATTATTTTGGACAGTATGGCCATTTTCACGATATTTGATCTTTCCTATCCATGAGCATGGAATTCTTTTTTTCTTCTCTTATTTCCTTGAGCAGTGGTTTATAGTTCTCCTTGAAGAGGTCTTTCACATCCCCTGTAAGTTGTATTCCTAGATATTTTATTCTCTTTGCAGCAATTGTGAATGGGAGTTCACTGATTATTTGGCTGTTTGCCTATTATTAGTGTGTAGGAATGATTGCAATTGTTACACATTGATTTTGTATCCTGAGACTTTACTAAAGTTGCTTATTAGCTTAAGGAGATTTTGGGCTGAGGCGATGGGGTTTTCTAAATACATAATCATGTAATCTGCAAACAGAGACAATATAACTTACTCTCTTCCTATGAGAATACCCTTTATTTCCTTCTCTTGCCTGATTGCCCTGGCCAGAACTTGCAATATTACGTTGAATAGGGAGGTGAGAGAGGGCATCCTTGTCTTGTGCCAGTTTGCAAATGCTTCCAGCTTTGCCTATTAATTATTATATTGGCAGTGTGTTTGTCATAAATAGCTTTTATTATTTTGAGATATGTTTCAACAGTACTTAGTTTATTGAAAGTTTTTAGCATGAAGTGGTGTTGAATTTTGTTGAAGGTCTTTTCTGCATCTATTGAGATAATCACGTGTTTTTTGTCATTGGTTCTGTTTATGTGATGGATTACATTTATTGATTTGCATATGTTGAACCAGGCTTGCATCCCAAAAATGAAGCCAACTTGATCATGGTAGATAAGCTTTTTAGTGTGCTGCTAGATTCAGTTTGCCAGCATTTTATTGAGGATGTTCACATAGATGTTTATGAGGGATATTGGCCTGAAATTTTCTTTTTATATTGTGTCTCCGCCAGGTTTTGTTATCAGGATGATGCTGGCCTCTTAAAATATGAACAGAAACTTCTCAAAAGAGGAAATTTATGCGGCTAACAAATTTATGAAAAAAATGTTTATCATCACTGATCATTAGAGAAATGCAAATCAAAACCACAATTAGATAACATCTCATGACAGTTAGAATGGCAGACATTAAAATGTCAGGAAACAAGAGATGCTGGAAAGGTTGTGGAGAACAGGAATGCTTTTACACTGTTGGTGGGAGTGTAAATTAGTTCAACCATTGTGGAAGACAGTGTGGCGATTCCTCACAGATCTAGAACCAGAAATATAATTTGACCAAGCAATCCCATTACTGGGTATATACTCAAAAAATTATAAATCATTCTACTATAAAGACACATGTACATGTATGCTCACTGCAGCACTATTTAGAATCTCAAAGACTTGGAACTCACCCAAATGTCCATCAATGATAGACTGGATAAAGAAAATGTGGCACAAATACACAATGGAAAACAGTGCAGCCATTAAAAAAAGGATGAGTTCATGTCCTTTGCAAGGACATGGATGAAGCTGGAAACCATCATTCATAGCAAACTAACCCAGGAACAAGAAACCAAATACTAAATGTTTTCACTCATAAGTAAGAGTTAGACACAGAATTTGAGCTGTAAACTCTGCCATTTACTTAAAACAGTGTTGCTTAATATGGAATATCTGCTCTGTAATTGTTCACTAATTTTGATGTACCTTTTATTTACAAGCAATGCATGCTCATAGTCAAGGTATTTTTGAAAAACATACAAGCAAATATAAATGGTTCATTGAACAACTGTGTGCTTGTTTGTAAATTTAAATGTAATCACAACACAACTTACTTTTTGTCTCTCACTTTCATTTCAAGCTGCTCAGTAGAATAAAATTTCCCCTTTCCTCTGAAAAAACATTTGCCTTCTCTGGTCACTTATTTTATCACCTCTTATATTCTGAACTCAGCTCTCCAAAATTATGAAGAAGAAGAAGTCACAGAATAAAGACGTTCTTCCTTGTGTCATGTGCTTCTTATTCCCAAGCTAGCTTTGTATGCTGGACTTGGCTGGTGTTGAAAGCAGAGCATTCTCATGAGCATTTTCCTGGGTCCTTTAGAGTCTCCCCTGTTGGAATCCCTGAATTTTAACTTTCCAGAGGTTGCTGCTGGTTTTCAGTAGTTCATTACATACAGAATCTCTCCATTGAACTATCAAAAATGACCACAGACTGAAAATTGCTTTGAATAGTTGCATTCTGACACCTTGCATTGGAATTTCATATCAGCTGTGTTATGGTTCCATATTGGAAAATTCCAACTAAACATTAAATTATATATAGGAAATAAAATAAAATTGATTTCTAGTGTCAAATGCCCTACACAGGAATAACAATTGTATATAGGTTTACACATACTTTCCTAATATTTTTAGGTATATAGAAACATGTGTACACACATATATGCACACATACACTAATGCAAATGCATGTATATGCATATGCGTGTGTATTGTATGTGTATATATAGATATACATATGTGAAAATATATAATGTTTATGCATATGTGCAATGGATATATGTGCACATACATCTATGAATATATATATATTTCCACATATAGACATTTGCAACTTGCTTTAATCACTTAGAATTTGTGGACATTTTTCCAAGTGTAAGTATTAATTTACTTGGACTGGTGCCTGTTACAGTTACTTTTTTTCTCCATTTTAAATTTTTTTGATGGGGATAGCATTGAATCTATAAATTACTTTGGGCAGTATGGCCATTTTCACGATACTGATTCTTTCTAGCCATGAGCATGAAATCTTTTTCCATCTGTTTGCGTCTTTTCTTATTTCCTTGAACAGTGGTTTGTAGTTCTCCTTGAAGAGGTTCTTCACATCTCTTGCTAGTTGTATTCTTAGGTATTTTATTCTCTTTTCAGCAATTGTGAATGGGAGTTCACTCAAGATTTTGCTCTCTGTTTGTCTACTACTGGTGTAAAGGAATGCCTGTGATTTTTGCACCCTGAGACTTTGCTGAAGTTGCTTAAGGAGATTTTTGGGCTGAGATGATGGGGTCTTTTAAATATGCAATCATGTCATCTGCAAATAGAGACAATTTGACTTCCTCTTTTCCTAATTGAATACGCTTTATTTCTTTTGCTTGCCTGATTGCCCTTGCCAGAACTTCCAATACTATGTTGAAATAGCAGTGAAAGAGGGCATCCTTGTCTTATGCCAGTTTTCAAATGGAATGCTTTGCTCATTCAGTAAGAAATTGTCTGTGGGTTTGTCATAAATAACTCTCATTATTTTGAGATTTGTTTCATCAATAACTAGTTATTGAGAGTTTTTAGCATAAAAGCTGTTGAATTTTATCTAAGACCTTCTCTGCATCTATTGAGATAATCATGTAGTTTCTGTCTTTGGTTCTGTTTATGTGATGGATTACATTTATGGATTTGCATATGTTGAATCAGCCTTGCATCCCAGGGATGAAGCCAATTTGACTGTGATGGATAAGCTTTTTGATGTGCTTTTGGAAGTAAACATTAAAAAGACACCATCTGTTATTTAGTCAAACCTTGAGCGACCTGCTTGATTAGGAATCACCACATCTCAGATGGACAGACCATGACAGTTTTGTTAAGGAGCTCTAATGGGCAGAGCATGGTGGCTCATGTCTGTAATCTCAACACTTTCGAAGACTGAGATGGAAGGATGCCTTGAGGCCAAGACTTTGAGACCAGCCAAGCCAGCTTAGCAAGCCCCATCTCAAAATGAAAGAAACCAAAAACAGGAGCACTAATAAATGACTTTGGCTGCCACTGTCCTTTGCATAGAAAGTTAATATAATATGTATTGCTACATCTTCTCAGTGGCCCCACTGTTCAGAGATGCTGTTAACAACCCTATGCACCACTTTTTATCTCTTTAAATTGATTATGTTGGCATTGCATAGCATACCATCTTGTTAGAATGAAGATTTTGATCATTTATATATTACACAACATTGTATAAAATATCTTTCTATGCTTACACACACATACATAGTCATGTGTGTATAATCTATATTTTTTGTATTTTAAAATCTGATTGCAGGATTTTGACAATATACATCAGTATGTAAACATATAAAAATCATTTCAGATAATTTAAATGCCTTGGTGAACATTTTGATATGTTTTCTCCCTGTATTAATAGATAAAATTCATACAGCTAATTACTACTTAAATTGAAATCATTTGGGATTTATAACTTCTGTGCTATGTTTTAAACAGCACCGAGCTCTTAGATTGTGTCTTAGGATTGCTATCACAAATAGGTGAAAGTCTTCTTCACCCTTTTTTGAACTCTGATGTATTTTTCAACATTTAAAAAGCATATAACTAAATAAGGAAAGTGTATTGGCTTTAATTTGGGCATATTTTACTAGATTAAAACAAATGTTATAAGTCTTTGACTTTTCTTATGTCTTATTTTCTGAATATTTTAATCTCTCTTTCATAAATCTATAGTTATCTCCCTACCTTCTGTTATTTCCCAGACTTGTTTTCAGTTAGTCTATTATCTTTGTTTCTATTTATATATATATATTTTAATCTTATATTGCTGTTGCTAAGTAGTTGGAAGTTTCTGGGTCTACTGTAACCACTTCCAAGAAAGAGAGCTTCTTTCATTTGCTTTTATGTTCAATATCATCCTTTTGCATGAGACAAAATTCAATCTCTGTTTGATCCAAGTTTCGAACAATCAGCACACACAAATAAGCAACACACACACACACACACACACACACACACAGAGAGAGAGAGAGAGAGAGAGAGAGAGAGAGAGAGAGAGAGAGAGAGAGAAAGAGAGAGATTCATCTAGCCGATTCCACCTCATCATTCCCCACAATGCACTGTTTCCCTTACTGCTGACATAGGTAACTCTTCTGCAAACCCCAGACATTTCAGTGCCTTCTGCTACAGGTACTCCATAACCATCAAACACCCTTTACTCCCATCCTCTACTATAAATAACTGTTCACTTTCTTGGCTTACAATGATCTAGAATCTACTCTCAAGATTAGCACTTACTACCTCACCTATTATATTTTTTAGATATAGAAGTGAGGGGTAGTGTCTCTTTGTTTCCCTTTGTTGCTTCCAGTCTGTTGTTCATTCACCCCTTTGTAAACCATGTTCCTTTCGAGCCTCTCTTTCTGGCTCTCCCGTCTACTCTTTTTATTTTTTACCTTTAATCTTTGTAATTGCTTTTTGTCCTCTGCACCACAATAGGTGATTTTATTATCCATGTGAACAACCCAGCCAATACAAGAGCTTCTCAATTCCTTGACTGATGCTCCGGCACCAAACTAATCACTGAAGCTTCAACTCGGTTACCCACCTCTGAGTAAGAAACTCACTAATTAAAGTTTGTTGTACTCTGACAGGAATAAAATCACTAAAAGAAGCATTTCAAGATATATCTATAAAACCATAGAGTCCTGTTTGTAAAATTAGTTTCAAATACTCCACAAGTCATTTTTAGCCCATTGAGCTCGAAAATAGTCACTTAACTGGACCCCATCTATCTATATCTGCACTCGCTCTACCCTGCCTTCCTTTTACTATAACAGAGTAACCCGTGATTCCTCCAGCCTAACCATATG
Source organism: Callithrix jacchus (assembly GCF_049354715.1). Taxonomy (NCBI): domain Eukaryota; kingdom Metazoa; phylum Chordata; class Mammalia; order Primates; family Cebidae; genus Callithrix; species Callithrix jacchus. Next base: position 131,520,436 of record NC_133504.1, on the reverse strand, counting down.
TGCTTTGAATTCCATTCTATCCTGCCTTTTCAGAAAGCTTATACTACCATCTTTCTCTCTTTTATCTGCTTTTTTTTACATTTGTCCTTTGTCAACTGTATCTTACCATTGTTTTTACAAAATACAAAATCTTCATTATCTACTTACAAAAGTAAAAATAATTCAATACAAATTCATCTATGTACACAACTCCTCTCCAAACCCTTAATTAATCCATCTCTCATTTTCTTTCTAACTACATTCTTTCTGTTCCCTCACTCTCATAGCATGTTGACTGCTCCACTCACTCTAACTGGGTTTACATCTGCATCATTTTCCCAAGGAACTCTTGTAAATATATTCAACAACTCTCATATTGTGAAATTCAAAGCCCATTTTTCAGTCCAAAAATTTCTTGTCCTTTCAGGAGCATTCAACTTTGTTAATAAATTACTACTTTTGAAAATGCTTCCTTTGTATTTTATAATCCCTTATAGACTTTTCTTACCTTTTTCACAAACACTTTTTTCTCTCTTTTACTATCTTTCTCTATTCAGTCATTACATTTGCGGCATTCTAAATCCTTATTCTCAAATTCTTTACTCTTCTCTTCTTCTTCAGTATCTTTCCCTAGATTATCTTACATATTTCAGAGTTTTAATGATCCCCTATATGCTGATGATATGTATATTTATACTTCTAGCCTAGACATTTCCTTGGAGCTCTAGAAGGAGGTATCTAAATGACCACATGACATTTGCACTTAAATTTCTTAAAGATAGCTCAGACTCGTTATGTTCTATAACAGACTAAAGATTTCCCCATTGAAATAAACTTTATATATCCAATTTTTCCTACACTTTCTATCTGTGTAAATGCTACCAATATCCATCTGTTTATACAAATCGGTGGCATCATATTCATATCAGATACTTTATTTTAATTTGATTAATTTGACATCCTGAATATGCCTTATTCTATCTCTTTCTCCTTAGTATCACTGTGTCCTTATGCAAGCTACCACAATCTTTTGAGTTTCTTTCAGAGTATCTCTGCTTCAAGTGTAGTCCATCATCCATCCATCCTTCTCTCATCTATTCTTCTTAATGTAGAGTGGTCATTTTTAAAAATAAGTCTATCATGTCATTCCTGTTCTTGAGTTAAATGGCCTCTTTTTGCTATGGAGAAAAATTTAAATCATTATATTCTTTAATGTCTGGTAAAATCTAGCCTTAACTACTCCTATACAATCATCTTTCCATTATACCCTCAATTGTGTCTACTCATTTCACCGGCCTTCTTTTAGTTCTTTAGACAGTTTTTGCAAATATTTAACTAATACATTTACTCAAAATGATTTTCTTCTTAAATTTTATCTAGTTAATTCTCGTTCTATCTTTATAAGTCTTCATAACTCAATTGTTACTTTTTGAGGAAAGCATTTCATCTGTTATACACATATACACATAGTACACCTACTAGTTAGATTTTTAATTTAGTAAGTAATTTAATTCAGTAAGATTTGGCCATTATTACTCTTCCTATGTAAACTGCTTTGTAAACCCCATGAAAGCCAGAGCCTCCTTTTTGTCTTTGTTCAGTCTTGCAGTCAGATGTCCATCAAATAGTCTTGAATATGTTATGGGAACTTACGCATAATTTTGTGAAAAAAAGAATAGCTTTTACCTGTTATTTCATAGACAGCACATTCTTTTATGTTATTAAGGATGTCAGTTTTGTTTTTTTAATGAATACTTTTCTGAAAGATCGGTCTGAATATTTCTTGTTTTTTTTTCCTTTCAATAGAATTGAAGTTGTCTTCTCTTTGCTATCTCTAGAATGAGAACAGGTATATACAAATACACTATTTATGTGCAGTTTTATGTATGTTTTATAATCACTTCTTGATAATTTTGGAATTCTCCATGAAGCTTTGCAGCCCAGAAGCAGGTTGAGGTGCAGAGCTCTTAGACCAATTTCTAGGCCCAGAGAATATTAATCAAGTATAATCCTGATAGAGAAGACTGTACCACATTGCTTGTTTTTCCTAAAGCTTTGTTCAAATATAAAACTTCAGCATTGTTCAGAACATTACAAGTGCTTTATCTGATCTTGCTTCTATTAGGGGAAATCAATTCGTGAAAATCTTTTACTCTAAAATGAAGTGTGATTTAAGTTGTCTTCCTAATTTTATTAGATATTGTAATCTCTGAATGGATTAATAGAGTTAAATGAAAGAAAAATATAGTTCTTTGCCTTCCTCACAATGTCATCTAAAGCAGCCTGGAGCATAGAACACACCTGTGCTTTATAAATATGAGAAGATAACTCACAAATCAAGGAGCAAAAGGCAAACAAACCTAATAGAAAACTGCACAATGTGCCTGAGAAACTATTTCTGGAAAAACAATTAAAATTATTATCAAACATATGGAAAGACATTTAAAATGTGAAAATAAGAGCAATATGTGTGGCACCATTTGAACTTGTGATACATTACCAACCAATTTAAACTTTTGACCATTCATGTTTACATGATGTTCCCCTTAGATTTACCATCTATTTTTTTTTAAATATCTTTTACCCATCAATCAGGTAAATTAGAAATTATTGCATTTTCTTTTAGAAATTATAATATTTTGGAAAGGTACAATAATTTTCTAGAGTCTAGTAATATATAAAATAGAAAAATAATTCGCTCCATTAATTAACATATAAAAACTTTTTTCCATCGGCTGCACCCAATAAAATACTAATACTTAGGTTTGACAACGTTCTTTGTAACATTTTTAACAATTAAAATTTCGATACAACCTGGATATTTACTCATATGAAAAAGGTTAAATAAAAATTTAAATCACAAAAGACAATGGAATACCAAAATGTTGTTAAAAAGAGTTTGGTGGGCAGAGGATATAAACAGACACTTCTCAAAAGAAGACATTTACACAGCCAACAAACATGAAAAAAGATCAACATCACTGATTATCAGAGAACTGCAAATCAAAACCACAATGATATACCGTCTCACACAAGTCAGAATAGTGATTATTAAAAAGTCAGGACAATCGATTCTGGCAAGACTGGAGAAATACAAATGCTTTTACACTGCTGGTGGGAATGTAAATTAATTCAACCATTGTGGAAGACTGTATGGCGATTCCTCAAGGATCTAGAACCAGAAACACCATTTGACCCAGCAATTCTGTTACTGGGTATGTACCCAAAGGAATACGAATCATTCTACTATAAAAGACACATGTGCCTGTAATCCTAGCACTTTGGGAGGCCAAGGCGGGTGGATCACGAGGTCAAGAGATCGAGACCATCCTGGTCAACATGGTGAAACCCCGTCTCTACTAAGAATACAAAAAATTAGCTGGGCACAGAGGCGCGTGCCTGTAATCCCAGCTACTCAGGAGGCTGAGGCAGGAGAAATGCCTGAACCCAGGAGGCGGAGGTTACAGTGAGCCGAGATCGCGCCATTGCACTCCAGCCTGGGTAACAAGAGTGAAACTCCATCTCAAAAAAAAAAAAAGACACATGCACACATCTGTTTATTGCAGCACTATTTACAATAGCAAAGACTTTTGGAAAACAAAAGACTTTTGCTATTGTAAATAGTGAATCAACCCAAATGCCCATCAACGATAGACTGGATAAAGAAAATGTGATACATATACACCATGAAATATTATGTAGCCATAAAAAGGAATGAGATTATGTCCTTTTCAGGGACATAGATGAAGCTGGAAGCCATCATCCTCAACAAACTAACACAGGAACAGCAAAACCAAACACTGCATGTTCTCACTCATAAGTGGGAGTTGAGCATTAATAACGCATGAACACAGAGATGGGAATAGCACACACCAGGGCCTGTTGAGTGGTGATGGGTGAGGGAAGGGAACTTAGAGGACAGGTCAGTAGGTACAGCAAACCATCATGGCACATGATGGTATATATAAACAAAGAGTTTGACATATACCTATAGTCATAAATAATGTAGGAGTCACAACAGTATATATGGTGTCATTTTACTTTCTTGAAGAAGAAGAGTGCACACACACAAATGGAACATGTTCTGGACATATACAAAAGGAAAGATCAGCAGATTTTACATCTGAATGGTGTGGGTTCACAGGCTGGGAGGAAAAACTGTACTTTTCACTTTCCATGTTTCAGTACTGTTTAAGTGGGTGAGTGAGTGAGTGCACATGCATGTGTCATAATAACCTTTAATATTGTTACAATAAAACTGTACATACTTTAATATGTAGAAGAAAAAAGAAAATTGAAATGGTAGCACTTGTGCTGAATAGTCAGCTGCCAAATATTTGTTTGTTTGTCTCAGGTAATGTGCATATTGATAATTTAAGGGTTAGAGAGAGCAGGGTAAGGTAAAGAACCTGATGAGAACAGGGTATTAGAATTTGAGAGGAGCCTCATTCACCAGTTGTAATGTTAAATTCTGTTTAATATACTACTTTGATTTCTATAATTAATTACTTCCCTAATTCAGTTTTCCTTAATGAGTTTTTGACATGTTATTGTTTTCATAAATGTTTTAGTAAACATATAGATACACAGTATTAGGTAGTGCTACCCAGATACCATTTTAAATATAATTCAATAAATGTATTAAATTAAATATTTTAAAATAATAAGGTTTAGATTAAGAGTAGTTTAAGGTTGTTATCGTAGACACCCTATAATTTGATATATATATTAGAAAAAAAGGAAGAAAAAGAGAAATGAAGAAAGAAAGAGAGAAAGCAACAACAAAAAAAGAAATGAAAGGGAGAAAGAAAGAGGAAGAGAAAGAGGGAGAGAGAATGGGAGTCTTGCTCTATTGCCCAGGCTAGAATGATATATTTAAAGATATACTTATGATTAGGAAGCAAGAGGTCATTCTTTGCCACAGTTCTCACATAATTACCCTTGAATAGGGCACTTATATTATATCTTGGCTTCTTAATTTGTAAAATGAAACAGTAATGCCACTCCTATTACTTCAAATGAGATGACACTTTCAAAAATATGTAATGCCTTCTACAGGGGCATAGAAATTATTAACAATGCAAACCAGTTTATGTCAGAAAGAGTAGTATAGGAACGCCACGATCTCTAGTTGCTGCATGTATGCTGGCAGCATCATCTTAAATGGTATACGGTCTCCAGTGCTGCCTCCTACAGGCCACTTTCCACAAAAAAATTTAATATGTTTTTCAAAAGAGTTACTTTACATCACTTTTGTGCTTACTACTTCTTTTTGCTAAAAATTCATGTATAATAGAATGAAATCTAAATTCCACTATACTCTAGATGACTGGATACTATCTAGACCCTGCCTTACTCTCTAATCACAAATCTTATCCATCGCTCCCATAGCTCAAAGCAGCTTAATGTACATCAAGCACAACAACCTTTCTCTGTGTTCTTTCACTTTCCATTGCCTGAAATATTTTCCTTAAAACATTTGCATTGGTCTTCCCTCACATTATTTACTTCTGCTTAGAGACCACCTCCTCCATAAACGCTCTATCAAAATAGTCCTTCTCATCACATGTTGTCTCTTTACCCTGAACAATGTTGTATATTTAGGTTTACTTGTTTATTGGCAGAATGATTCTCCCAGCATCTAAGTTCCATTTGGGCAAAGGATCTATTTTCACTAACTTATCCCCAGAGACTAAAGAGGCAAATAATAGGTTCATAATACATATTTAATGAAGAAATAGATCAATGAATATTTGAACAAATAAATAATATGTAATATAACAACTACTTAGCTGTTATATTTTCATTGTATTTTATGTAAGTTTTCTTGTTTTTCCTTTTTCCATCTAATTAATAAACATAAGGGTTGCGTCTCATTTTAATAATCTTAAGTATGCCATTCTTATAAACTTGTAATTATTGATTCAGGTTTTAATTGAATTAGAAAATTGCAAAGCCATGTTTTTAATCTGATTTCCCATCATGACAGTTTGATATGAATTAATCTCTTTTATAAAGCATTTTTAAAAATATCGATTTGGTCAATTTGAAATTGCTCTGTTTCCCTCTAATTACTTCTTGCCAGTGGCACAGTGAAATGTGATGATATATGTGTGTTTCCCAGACTAACATAGGTATTCAGGCACATACAATATAGCATTTCCTAATGCATCCATTTGTTGTATTGCATTAAGATAGTAAACAGAGGCTACACCTCCCAGGCCCTTGAAGATTTTCTCTCATTTTCACTTAACAGCTCTACGTAGGTGCCTCAATATTGGCATCTAGACAATATACCCCCAAATGAGCTCAGTCCTGCTTTATTAGTGTGGTAGAAATAAATTTGAACTGGTGGTTTCTTGTGTCCATTTGGGTTTAGTTTTAGTTTAGTTTAGTTTTGCATTTTATATACACTTGGTAAATGCTACTCTCTATACCATATCTGAAGTAATACATTCTTATGATGGCTAAATGTTTATTTTACTTAAGAAACATGGGCCTGAATAATATTATAAAACATTGGTAAATTAGTGAAGACATATTTATTTAGATCGATAAAATAACTGTTTGCTGTTTATTTGTCTTTTTAAAAATATACCAGGGATAACAGGTTGAGTATTCCTTTTCTGAAATGCTTGGAACCAGAGGGTTCCAGATTTTTGAATATTCTCATATATGTGATGAGATATCTTGAAGATAGGACCAATGTCTAAACACAAAATTCATGTATGTTTTCTAAATGCCTTATATACATAGCCTGAAGATAATTTCATGAAACATTTTCAATCATTTTGTGCATGAAACAAAGTTTGTTTACATGGAAACATTAAAAAGCAAAGTTGTTACTGCTTCAGGTACCTGTGTGAACAATTTGTGGTTGTCTGACATTAACATTATTCCTGACTCTGAAATTATACGCTACTGATAAGTAATCATTTTCTCACACATATTCACACATAAGTGTCTTACAGTAAAAAAAAAAAAGAAATACCATTAATACAGTGAAAGAATAATGTGTGGGTGCTACTAAGCAGCACAGTAACATCACTAGAATACCTTTATCAGCTTTAAATAACAGCAACAAGAAACAATGGTTGACTTCAGTCTTCCCCTATGATGCTGAGCTTTGATTAAAAGGTTACTGTATCCTGCATTTTAATTTTTTGGGTAAGGAAACATCAGAAGCCATTGAGGGACCAGGAAGTGGGTCCCTAGGGATGAGAAGGCATTCCACTGGGTGGCTTTTTAAATGTTTCCTCTTGCCTCATTAACAACAGTTTCTGTCCTAGAAGTATCTCTTTGCATAATAGGGAAGCTGCTGTGGGTATGTCCAGCCTGCACATGTGCCACTATACTATTCTCTGCAGGCATGCTTGTATGGGGAATCTGGAAATGCACAGAAAAATATATATATCACAGCTAAAGAGAACTGAGAAGGCCTTTTACCTGGTGAAACTGAATGAGTTCTGTATTGTGTATCTGCATTTTGACTGTAACCCACCACAAGAGTTTAGGTGTGGAATTTTTTCCCTTATGTTGTAACATGGGTGCTCAAAAGGTTTCAAACTGTGGAGAATTTTGGATTTTGGACTTTTATTTTGGAATGCTTGACCTGTATAGGTTAAGTGGTTACAGGTCTTATTTACAGTTGAGGTGAGTAGGCATGAGGAAATTTAGATAACTTTGCCCACCCAAAGCACATAGGGTACCTTTTGTCACCACTGTGCAGTATTGGAAAAATCACTTGCTTCCCAGAGCCCAGGGTTACACATCTATAAAATGCAATGTTTTTATCATTCTTAACTATTCCTGTATAAGGCTGGGCACTAGATATCTGTCAATCATAGGCTTCTTTCCTTAGCTTGAATGTTATGCAATGTCATGTTACCTTTGTGTTTTATGTTTAGGAATGCAATAAACAATCTCAATACACAAAAATGAAGAAAACATTAAAAACAAGTGATTTACTACATTTAACTAAAAATATTCTCATAAAACTAAGAAAATACAACTTCTTTAAGGTAGGAGAGACCACATTAAGGCTCTCACCATTCACAGTCCTCTTAGAATAATTTGCTACCTTTCATGATCTGTCATTCTGGATAGAGAAGAATGTAACACAGGGAAAGGGCTTCTGAAGATGAAGTGACAGAAGGTAACTGCATAGTCCCTAATCTGAATAACTCCATGAGCTTTTGTTTGTTTCTTTGTTTCTGAGAGTTTCTGAAGCTCTGGGAAGCTGCCATTTAAAATGACCAGTTGCACATTTGTCAGGTTAAGTATGTTCTATGATGGATTATCCAATTGCTAGTAAGCAAGACAGGGGCAAAGAAATCAGTGATTGGCCCTATTTCATGTACGGTTTCTACTGTTATGTTGATTGACAACTCAATAAAAATGGTTGTTTAGATTAAAACTTCAGTTGAAAGGACTGAAATGTTAGAAAAAAACCTCATATCTACCTGCAAAGAAACAACTGAAGCAAGCTTGGGTGTCAAACTAGGAAATGGTAAGAACTGTAGTGAACTGAAGTGTGTACAGCCTGTCAAATCAGCCACAAATAATTTCCAACTGATTTTTGTCAGAAAAGAATGTATATACAGATTTGCCAAATCTTTCTATTGTTCAAGAGAAAGCAAGAATGTGGGTATTAATCCAAACATTAATGTGAGTTATTTTAATTTTCAAAGGCTAGTTCCAAATCAAAATAAAGTGAAAAATATTGTAGAAAAATAAAAAAAGGAAAGAAAATTACATCTTCAGTAAGCATTCAATCATGCAGTCACTAGCTTAAAAATGCTGGAATAAAGAATAATATCTTTTGTTCCTCAATTTTACTAAGATATTTTTTCAAAGTTTATTTGGATAAATAACTGCAACCATTTATCAGAATCAAAGCCCAATATATTGGCTCAAAATTGTATAGTAACTTGTAGTTTTAGAATGATGTGTATAACACTATAGTGCTGGATATGCATGCATATCCTAAATCTATGCAACATATCTTGTGGACTTGTATATTAATGTACTTGGGTTTTGTAAGAATTAAAGAAGATAATCATTTAAATCAGCTATTAAATTTATTGTAAGAGATGCTTGATACATGGAAATTGCTATATTTTTATAGTCATTATGAAAAGTATTATAATCACTAACAAAGTCACTGTATTTAGTTTTTTAAAAAAGGAAACCCCATCTAGAAGGCAAGAAGAACAGTTACTATTTTGATCTGCACTTTAAGAGATGAAGAAAGGGAGACTTGGGATGTTTGGAAGAGAGAGGAAGGAGAGACAGACACACACATGCACACACAGGAGAGAGAGAGGCTTACTCAAGATTAAACAAACAAACAAACAAACTACACTTTGATCCAGATTATCTGGTTCAAAGATTCAGACATTATTGAAATATTCTTGTGTCAGCTCTGATATGTAAAAAGCTTGGAAATTTTCACTTCCATTTCTTGCAAAAAAAAAAAAAAAAAAAAAAAAAGGAAAAAGAAAAAAGCTGACTAAAGTGAAAATCAACAACTTTTTTTAGACCTGTCAGGGAAGTAAGGTTGCAGGGCAAATCACCCATGTGAATTTGGAGAGAGAATGAAGCCAGATTCACCACTGAGATCTGCTTCTTTGTAGCAGAAACCACTGAAACCAAAACTGGTAGGAACACTTCGATTGTAATTTTGATTAACTGCTGGAGGCTCTGCACATGCTATCACGAGAGTAAGAAACTCCTAGCGTCCTCAGACTAAGGGATATCCCAGATATGACTTTTACCCCTCGAAAATCCAACTACTCTTTGATCAGCAATCTTACTACTGGATATCCACCCAGAGGAAAAGAACTCGTCATTCACAAAAGATACTTGCACATGCATGTTTATAGCCGCATAATTTACAATAGCAAAATCATGGAATGAAACGAAATGCCCATCAAGCAATGAGTACATAAGGAAACTGTAGTATATATGTATGTAAGATGGAATGCTACAGCCATAAAAAGGAATGAATCAACAGCATTTTCAGTAACTTGGGGGAGATTGGAGACTATTATTCTAAGTGAAGTAACTCAGAAATGGAAAACCAAACATTCTCACTGATATGTGGAATCTAAGCTATGAGGATGCAAAGGCATAAGAATGATACAACGGACTTTGGGGATTTGGGAGGAAGAGTGAGGGAAGGCAAGGTATAACAGACTACAAACATGGTGCAGTGTATACTTCTTGGGTGATGGGTGCACCAAAATCACACAAATCACCACTAAAGAACTTACTCATGTAACCAAATATTACATGTACCCAAATAACGGATGAAAAATAAAGAATCAAAGAATCAAAAAATACAGAAAATTATTTTAAAAAAAAGAAAATCCCAAAGCATCTCATGACAAAGACTGAAGGAAAAAAGTAATATTAGAATATGATTGTAATAAAAAGTAGAAAAATAATATGGTAGAAGGTGACAGGACCTTGTTCCATTGAAAAAGTTTTGCAAAGAATGTCCTAGATATACTAGAAATGAGAGTTTAAGAATGGAACGCTTGACATGGAAGTACTGCAGATTTTTGCAATGTAAAGTCCAATCTATAACCACCAAGTGCTTGAGGTGGTAGGCAGGTTCATATTAATTTAAGGAGAGAAGTGAAAAAAAAAAAAGAGAAGCCACTCAATAAGGTGGATCATTTGTGTGGTAAAGAAATTACCAAAATTTATGATAAAGATAGTATTGGAGAGTGGGACAGCATTTCAGAACACTAATTTCTATAGGATGAAGGGAGATACTTGGGAGTATATCGATGACTGTATGTATTAAAAATATTAGGAATATTAAAATAAATAAACTAAGCATTCAATTTAAGAAGTTTATGTGAAGATGGTCAATCTCCAGAGAAATATTATATGAATCCAAGCCATTTTATAATCATTCAGCTTACACACACACACACACACACACAAACACATCCCATCACATATGAAGTATGATGTTGCCAAGATTTGAAGAAATACTCACAGACACTGCTTATGGACCTGCAACGTAACACAACCTCTTTAGAGACAAACTTTATATTAGCTGATAAATGTGATAATGTCTTGACAGATAGGCCCAGCAATTCCACTTGTAAGAATAGTTCCAAGAGCTCCATTTCCCATAGCACCTTGGACTTAAAAGTTTTGTGGGTGGTTCAGTTAAAAAGAAAGAGGTGGAATAAACCTAAATGCCCATCAATGATAGATTGGATAAAGAAAATGTTATATATGCACTATGGATTACTATGCAGCCATTAAAACGAAATCATGTCTTTTGCAGGGATGTGGAGGATCGGGAAAACATTATTCTTAACAAACCAATACAGAAACAGAAAACCAAATACCATATATTCTCACTTGTAAATGAGAACTCAATGATGAGAACACATGGAAACATAGAGGGCAGCAACAGACACTGGAACTACCAGAGTGGAGGGTGGGAGGAGGAAGAGGATAGGGAAAAATAACTAATGGGTAGTAGGCTTAATACCTGGGTGAAGAGATAATCTGCACAAGAAACCCCCCGTGACACAAGTTTACCTATGAAACAAACATGTACTTGTACCCCTGAACTCAAAAGTTAAAAGAAAAACAAACAACAACAAAAGAACCAGATGCTTAAAATGTAAAACAAAACAAAACCCAAAAATTGTTCTAGGCTCCTCTAGGGAGGGTCCTGGGAAAAGGTTGTTATAAGTATTCAAGAATTGGCTGGGCGCAGTAAATCACTCTTGTAATTCCAGCACTTTGCGGGGCTGAGTTGGGTGGATCACTCGACGTCAGAAGTTCAGGACAAGCCTGGCCAACTTGGTGAAACTCTGTCTCTACCAATGCCAAAATTTGCCGGGCATGGTGGCAGGTGCTTGGAATCCCAACTACTCGGGAGGCTGAGGCTTGAGAATCACTTGAGCCCAGGAGGTGGAGATTGCAGTGAGCTGAGATTGTGCCACTGCATTCCAATTTAGGGGACAGAGTGATACCCTGTCTCAAAAAAAAAAAAAAAAAAAAATCAAGAATTAAGTAAAAATAAAGTGATTCTTACCACTCAGGCCCCACGGCCATAGAGAAACTCGAGCACAGAGGAAAAACTAGAATGCTAAAAATATTTATTAACAAAAAATGTTCATCACAATAAGAAAGTGTCAGCTGAAATATATATATAAAAGAAAGGTATATAAATAGTGATATATTTACAAAACGGATTATATAAAGTTCTCAAAACGAATAGGTGGATATAAAGGAGTAAATTTCAAAAAACAAATCATAGAACCAAAATAAGAAAGACTACATGTTCACAAAATGTAATAAGAAACATGTCAAATGATATTAGTATTTGTTTCCTATATATGTGTATATAGGCAAAAAATGAGAAATTCTCACCATATTCCACATATTCCAGATAGTGTTTATTTATCTGGGGTATGTTTCAAAGAAAAATGGCAATGAAAACACAGCAGACTTTCAAATCTACCTAAAATATTTCAGTTCTTTAAATGTATCTGAAGCAAATATGGTAAATTTTTAGTGTTTTATTAAGATGTATAATATTTTAGATTTTAAGTTTATATATACTTCATATTAAATTATAGTTTATTTCTACATAATAATATTTGGACAACTTTATTAACTTTTAAAATTGATTAAATAAGATAACTAAAAATTATCTGTATAAACAATAGACACAAATAGGGTGTCTACTCCATCATAGTGATAATTTTCATCCTTTGCTACCAGTAACACTTTCCATTTACCCTTAATACTTTGTTCCAAATATAAAAATTAAATAAATAATCAATTATAATTAGTCTATAAAATGGTTGATTGACTTGTAGTCTAAAATAAACATCATAAAAGAGGTTCCACCTATAACCAATAAATAATCAAAATCTTGCTATATATGTTTTTAGATTACATAAAATAAGTTGCAATGTTTAGAGGCAAAGTGGCTACATGATAAGTAATATAATTTATTTTTAAAAAAGAGTGTAAAAGAAAATTTTCTCCCTAAGTGTTGCCAGAGGAAATTTTTCTGACAATTCTTGTATTTTGAATCCAACAGTATGCATGTACTTTGCTGTTAACTTGAGGTTCTTGAAGGCCAGGGTTATTTCCTTTATTTTTGTGACTTCAGAAGCTGCACCTCAGTCTGAAACATTCTAGTGGCCTTATAAAGGTGTAAATTGAAGTCATCTCAGATGCAATAAGGGGGCAGAAAGACAAATAAAAGAATAACAATTCACAAAAGAATTCCATATTTTAACTCTTGCATATGCTAATAAACAGCAAAATTCTAGAAATCTAAAAATGCAACAAAACTAAACAAAATAAATGCAAAAAACACCTTATTGGCCTCTTAGGCTCTGTCTTTACACTGATATTAACGTAAGATCACAACCAAACATAAAAGAGCCTTGCACTATTTAGAAAATCCAGGTTATCAGTGCCCTTAAAAATATTTCAGGATATCTTTATTTTATTTCAATATATACTCCACACAATATGTGACGTCTGTCCTTTCCCAAAAATACAAATCTACAACTGGCACTACAAGCAGAAATTATGAAAATATAATTCCCTAATATAAAGAAGAGAAATGGAGGACAAGAACTTCCAGGCCAGAAATGGAAAAATGTAAGTGAAGCTTTTGAGATTGAATTGCTTTTTCTTTTTAATTAATAACATCATCTCTGAGTCAGAGTAAATTTTTTCAGTGCACAGATTTGCATGTTTAGTGATGTTTTTAGGAATTTTATACACAGAATATTTAGTCACAAATAGACACTTTATTCAAGGATACACTTGGAATTGTATAAAAAAGGCAATCAAATTTCTATAGAGTTTGCCATTGAGATTGTAAGATTTGATGTTCTCTTACTGTAGGTATTGCAGTACTAAATATCAGTTACTTTTGAGTGTGCTTTTACTTTCTTCTGTACTGTAGGTAATGTGCTCTATTAAGAGATAGTCTTTTATCACCTACCTTCAAAATACATAGTTAACATTCTCTGCAGTGCAGGTGTTTAACATTCTAAATCATTTATATAGCCAATAGTAGTAAAAAAAAAAATGAATGTCTTTTGACAAGCTTAAAAATTATCTTTTCAGAGTGATTTCCTGAAGGCATATCTTTGGGTAATATGGAAGCAAAATCTAAAAATATTTTTGATTACCTAGCATATAGTCTTCAACAACAGATTTATATTAAAGAAAATCCTTATTTTTCTTTAAAAGTTGTAAGCAATGTATCTACATGTTTTGGCTGATCTCAATATTGTAAATTTTGGAACAAATATCAGAGCAGATTATAAAGAATCATAACTAAATTTAAATGAAGGATTGCTGATGTATTACCTAATTTCTTTAACAAGATGGTAAACAAAATGTGCTTTCAACTGAAAGACGTCAGATTGATTAGGGATGTTGATATATAAAATGTTTCATCCTGGTCTAAGATATTTTGCTGATTTTCTTTTGATTCAGTTTCTATATGTATTTGATCTCATTAGTATAGCCTTATTGTATTGATAAGTCAAGTTATGTTTACATTGAATGACCTCTTACTTTTCTCAGGTATTAATATTTGCAATATTGACACCGGTGTGTGTGTGTGTGTGTGTGTGTGTGTGTGTGTGTGTGTTCTACATAGCCAATTGCTGATTTTTAATTTTTTTCTAGGAAGAGGCCCTGAGTCATTGATTATAGCTAGTTCTTACATTTTACAATACTGTTTGTCAAGTTGCCTTGCTATAGAGAAAAGCCTAGGTAGACTGAAAAATCCTATTTCTGTTAATCCAAATAACATAGTTGAGAGCAACTCAGGGGCAGTGTTTTGTTTTGGTGCAGTAGATATTTTAAAACTCCATGATATTACAGAGATAACAACTCAGTGACACTACTCCATGAATAGGACATGAGACAATCAAAAATTAGGTCATCTCAAAATGAAATAATTTTGAACTTTAACTTTTCATCTCTTTTTGTAGGTAGTTCCATATTAGAATTATTTTCTATCAAATATTATTTTATACATCATTACGTTGCAGTCAGTTTTACATAAGCAGTCAGTTTTACATAAACACGCAGACACACATACCAAAACCTGACTATGTTAGAAATAATCCTTCAAAAATGTTGCTGAAAGAAGTAACTAAAATGCACATTTTCAAATCATGGAATCATGTAAGAATACGTTTTCTATAATGAAGATAAATTTAAAAATAATTATTTAGAAGATAATATATATTTGTAAATTTCCTCTTAATGTTACTAATATATATTCAAAAATGGAGCATAAGAATATATCTGCATGGTTAGAAGTTTTGGAACCATAATATCAATATTTTAACCAAATTTTTATAGCATTTTCAAAAGCCATATGAACAAATAGTAATTAAAAATAAATGCCCTCTCTTTACATGGAAAGCATTATAATAATTTAAAGTCATTTATTTCTGTTCTGAGTCTGCCAATATCTAGTAAATTACAGGTCAAAAACTGTTTATAAATGTAATTAAAATTTTCAAGGCATCATGTGCTCATGAATACAAAAGAAGTCACAGCAGCAGTGGAACCCAACTTTGACTGGCTTATTACTACTTCTGCTTTTTAGTTGAAAGGACTCCCTTGTTATTGGGAAACTGTTTGAAGAGATACTATGAATGCAGAAATTCCACAATGCCTGCATTGCTCCTTTCAGCAGCACCAATGTTCTGCTGCTCCACACTAGTCCAGTCTGGTGCTGACCTGCTTTGTGCTGCTTCACCAGCTGTAAAGGTTGCTGCCATTATTATATTAAGGAACATTATTCTGCCCCTCGGTGCAGAAATGTTCTGTGCTAATGACCTCCAAGAGCCACAAAATGACAATTCCGAGCACTGCTCTGAAAGTCAGAAAATGGTCCTCCTCATGTCATGTTAATGACATGCTTTTTAGGTCTTGTGATTTTTTTGCACATTTCAGTAACACATCTCTTTTGATTTTGCTCACAGCATGTTCAAGACTAGACTCAGATATATTATAACTGAAATTTGCTTTAAAATACTTTGTAGACATATGCGTGCCACATATGTTTCATCTATACCTTTTCAATAGTTTTAAAGTTGAACTTCCCTAAACCAACCTGAAGCTCATGTTCCAGTAGGAACTATAAACAGACTTTAGCACTCTTTATTTCTGATCAAGCATAGGTATTGCTAATTAACATAAAGGATGTTAGAAATGATTTTATAGGTTTAAAGATTGGCATCCAAAATGTAGGAATTGAACAACCTTTATTGGAGTAAAATATAGCCAACGCTCTTCGGAATGAGTCTCTTAAATTAGGATTCAGGGCAATCCTGTGTACAAATGATTATCAACGAATACTGCCTCCGGACTCTGACTTTAAGCTTCGGTGTATGGTGCCTGAAGAATACTGATACACTTGCCTCTAGTGAAACTTTTATTCTAGACATTCTCAGAACACTAAAATGATATGGAGTTGAGGCTTTATTGAGATTACAGAACAGGTTGTTTGTTTCTGTGCCTGCTTACTAATAAATGTGTGTATATAGCAGAATTCAATCTGTAACTTGGTTCCACAGAACATAGCTAGAAAAGGTAGGGGGTTGGGGAAACAGAGAGAGTGCCTACATGGTCCTCATGCACATTTTACAATTCAAAGCTAAAAATATTTTCTATTAAGAGTTCTAGTAAACCTTAATGTTGAAATTAATGATGGAAATAGTATAGGTCAGTTTGCGCAAGGTAACAGCCAACAAACACAGTTCAACATCTCTCAAAAGCTTTGATGCTAAACTCACTTGTGGTGCCCAATTTCTTATTCTCCTAGAATGAATTATCACAAGATTAGTTGCACAGTATGCATGTAAGTTAACCGAAGTTTGTGCATTCTACAAATACATACTTCAACATATATTCAGTGATGTCTGTGTTTCCAAATGGATAACTCAATTGTGTTTTCCTATTTCCTGAGTATACATTGAAATCATTTATAAAAGGCCTGTTCTATCACTTTTTCACTTGGGTCCAGGCATAATCACTCCTAACATAATAAGGTAACAACTTCACCATATATGGCAGGCAAGTCTATTCATAATACACTATGAGCTAGATGTGACTGGTAACACAGTTTTTTTTTTTTCAGTAGGAGATTGAGCTACAGATTATATAGGGGTATCATCAATTGGTCTCCTAAGAAATCTTTGTGCTTGTTGGTTTTGATATCTTAGGATCTGCGCTAATTTCAGCCAATTTAACTGAAAGTAAAGTGTTTTTGGGATTTTCACTTTCCAAGATTCATCTATGTTAATTAATAGGCAAATAAACAAAGCAAAACAACTTATTTTTTTTCTAAAAGTCTCATTTCTTTCTTCGTCTGTGTGAACACAGAAAAACTTCCTCCCAGTGTTTGTGCCAAGGTTCTATCTTGAGTTGTTAGATAAAACACAGGATGCCAGTTAAATTTGAATTTCAGATACATGACAAATAATATTTTAGTATAAGTATCTATGATGCAATGCTGGAGATATATTTAAAGAATTGCTTTTCATCAAAAATCCAAATTTAGGTAGGTTTCATATTAAATCTGGCAATGCAAATTATATAAATACACACACACACTCAATTATAGATTTAGGCAATTTAGGTACTAAAAAAATATATATTGAAGTGACATTTATATATTTCTCCAATCTGTATAATCGAAGACTTGTTTATTCTCCTGCAAATGTTGATTTTTGTCCCAATTCTGCAGATACATGGCATATATACCTCTTACCCAACACAACTTTTCATAGATCATTTAGTGTAAGAATAATTTGACTTCAAAAGCCAATAAAAAGTCAGAAATAAATCCTTCTCCTGGGCACAAATGTGAACTAAACTCTAAGCTGACTGATTTGCAGAGCTCAGCTTCCCATCAGCTAGCAAGTCTTTGCTTTTAATTACATTTTTTTTTCCTTCTCTTTCTGCATACAGTGTTTTTGGTTCTTTGCTCTTAATCTTGTTAACTAAATTAGTCACAAGAACTGATTTTTTCATTTTACGTTTTTGGCTTTTATCTGTTAGATAAACTGCAAATACCGACTGTCTATAAAAGAAAATGATTCTATGTGTTATACTCCATTTTTTTCTAGTGCCTCTCTGCTCTCTTCCCTTTGCAAATGTGAAATATTCTATATTCTCATCAATTGTGTTAGGGACCAAAAGAACCTCAGTGAATTTCTTTATAATTGGTGGCACTTAGACATCATTCTCTAAGGAACTTAGTAAACATAACTAACATTATCTAATTAGTTCTCACAGCATATATGTAAAGCTAAGTTACCCTACTCTTGCAGCTTCTGAATAATGAAATGACCATAAGGTCACATAGCATGTTATCAGAACTTCTCAAATTGTTGAAAGGCGTTCATAGAACTTCTGATAGTTTCCCTAACCCTTCTTTCATTTAAAATCCAGACATATCTTTTTTTCTGAGCTCTTCCCACAGGTTTCCCCTTTTCATAGCCTTAGTCCATGCTCCCAAATTATTTATTTTTTAAATAAATAAATATCACGGGGATGTGCTATTTTGAAATAAATATGTCACTGTGGAAATAAGGACTGCACTTCATAGGTTGTTGGTTAACTGTGCTACTATGTGGGCAAGTTATACAAACTTTCTGAGCCTCAGTTCTTTCATGTGTGAAAAATATTTTTTTCTGAGTTGTTATAGGAATTAGAGTGCCGAACATAAAGCACTTGACACAATTTCCACTACTTAGAAGGCAGTTGGTAATCTTCGTTGTTATTAGGTGTAAATCCTTCTAAATTTTACCAAAGAAATTTATGTGTAAGAAAAAACATGGCAGAACAACATATTTAGGTTTAAATTTGCTGTTTGATTTGGGATACATTACTTACTCTTTTTAAATCTTAGCTTTCTCATCTATAAAATAATTAAAATAGTAATCATATCTTGAAGTTGTAAAGATAAAATTAAATGAAATTTGAAGATGTGCCCAGCATGATGCTGGTAGAAGAGAGGCAATAAATTATTGTTAGTGAAAATATTAAAGAGAAGAATATCTTCGAAAAATGTCAGCCCTTTAAAGCTCCTACTGGCCTGCAAACTTACTTATAGATATTTGAGGATGCCCATTAGTAAACACAGATAATTATTTTTGTTATTAACTCTTCTCAGTTATATAATTTATGTATTTTAAAATAGTGATTATTTGTGGAACAAAATGAAATTCCCTGGAAAATCTCAAGGTCCTGAAAAAGTTATGCTCTAATTCCAACATAAAGAAGTATTCTCTAAAATAAAATGGGTTTATGCTTTCATCAATTTCTCTTATCTGTCTTGACTTTGGAGACTGACCTATTTGATCATATAACACACTATACTTGGGGCTATTTATAAGTTCAGTAATGTTAATTTCCTCTGCTTACTTCTAGGCATCATCTTTAAGATTTTGTTCCTATTGCTCATTTTAGTGTTCATTACAATATTTTGTGTATTACAAATTCACATAAAGACAATAAACACCACTTCCATTTTGACCTGCCACCTTGGATGTTCCATTTCAGTTTCAAAAATCACTATTAGTTTTTATTGTTATCCCAAAGAATGTTTTAATATCTTTCTCTGAATTTAGAGTTTATGTTTCACAATTCATATGAGAATGTGATGGTCAAACCGCCATTTAAATAAAAATAAAAAGAATTTAACTTGAAACTCAGGCAAAAAAAAAAGAAATTGTATACCATAATTATTTCTGCTTTATAAAATTCAATTTATTAATTATTCATTGCTTTTAAAGTGATATAGATAAACTGAATTTTAAATTTAAAATGAATGTATTTGAATGTTATAGAGCAGTTTGCTTTATTGCATTTTTTTCCTGGCCATTTCTAAACACCCTAAACTTTGTAGACTACTTTACTAACATTTTATGTTCAATAAAGTTTTATTAAAGCTGTAAGTTTTATACTTGAATAGCATCTGTCATGCTTTAAATTGACCCAATGGAGTGGTTTTTTATCATAAACATAAATGATAAGAGAAAATTTGACTCAAATTAAATATACGAAAGATGATTTTAAATCGCACCCTTCACTGAAGTTATTGATAAATCTTAAACTTGATCACAATAAAAAATGACAGCATAGGATCAATCATGCCTTCAGATATTCATGCAAAACCCCGATAAAAATCAACTATAACTGTTTGGAGTTTTGTATAACCCTTTGAGAGTAGAAATTGACTTAATCCTATTTAAATCACTCCAGTCTTAGCTTGGAATTTGATAGGAAAATTTGTACCTCTCCTTGGGAAAATAAAATCGAAAATTAGTTAAAATTGAAAAAATGGAAAATCTTCCATTCTTTCACTCCCTTGCATTTTCTGCTAAACTATCTTCTTGAACATACAAATAATTTTATTCAGCACTAACCTAAATTAGTAGTAAACACTCTAATTATAAATTTATTTTGATGGTTTTGAATGCCTATACATTAAATATAATATTCTATAGGCCACAGACAGATCTTGTGTAAATTAGATTATACTGTCAGAAATAGAAGGTATATAATTTTGTGTGTATTTTCTACCATATGATTTAAAAAATGTATTAAACCAGTTTCTCTGGCTCCTCTGACTTGGCAATGTCCATGCAATTATCACAGAATTCAACCTTCAGGGTCTTCAATGACACAGAGATGCATCACCAGATCTTCCCTACATGGCTGAGGCACAGATTCCTTCAGCTGGCAGAAGTGCTAGGTATAAAACTACATCACATATTGTCTCTGGATTACCCTCAGAGGAAAGGAGCTGCCACACTAACGTTTATGGCATTTTTCTAGAGCGGCTCATATCCAGTGACTATTTGATATAAGGGGTCAAAAACTTGGTTCATTTACTGGAATTTGATTCCATAGGCCATCCTAGCTCGAGGGCTTGCCAGGGGATCATCTGAGCCTTCTACTGAGACACTTCATAGTTCAGCTTCTCCATCTGCTTAACCTTGCTTCCTTTACTTCATGTTGGGTGTAGACCCTAAGTGCATTCTCAAATAAACTTTCTGGCTCTTAGTCTGTGGTTCGCAAACAATGGCAGAGTAGGGCATACCTCCATGAAGAACTGGTGATTCACTCTCTGTGGCATTGTAAGGAGTATATTCTTCAAAATGCTTGGTGATTAATTTATTAGTAAACCTATGCAATATATTAGTAAATCTATTAATTTATTTATAAACCTCTAGGTTCGTATGAATGTTTCTTTCAGTCAACAAACCCAGGCCAGGTTTTTCTAGTGTGGCCTACTCCTTACTATTCATGGTTCGTTAAGGTTTGCCTTGTGCTTTAAAAGTTCTGAAAAGTAAAATACTCTGTGCCCTATATTTTGAAAGATATGTAAGTGAATAAAAGCATCTAGGCATTAACTCATTTATTCATGGGAGATATATACTATTTCTACCCCCATTTAACAGCTAAACTAAAACACATACTACTTTAATTTACCCAAAGCCATACAGCTCATAAGTGGGTAAGCTGAGATTTAAACCCCAACTGTCTTGTCATGCAGGATTCAGGAAGGGGAAAAGAAATTTAAAAGTATGAATGTGGATTTGAATTATGTAAAACGTATTTAAGCAACAACATGTTCAATAGTTCTGTGAAGTATGTGGCTGGAAAAGTACATTGATGACAAACCACCAGGCCAAGGCATTTGGTTTTTACTCTGTGTGAGTGCAGTCAAGGACTAAATTATTTTGGAAAGTAAACTGAGAGGATAACCAGGGTGTGTAAGAATATAATAATATAATATTTAATATTTTCATAGTGATTATTTCAGAAACTGGCTGCACCTAGAAATCCATTGACATCTAATAAGTTTTGTTGTAGCATGCTTTAACTCTTCCTCTCTTTCATTTCTAGGTTAATGAGGGCTCCTCTGAATAAAGCAAAGATGGCTCATGTGAATATTTTATTTCTGTGAATTAATTAATTTAATGCAGGTAAATATAAATTTTAGAGGTAGAGAAATTAGGCTTTTCTTAATTAAATAACTCTTTTGGGGGTTTATTTATTCTAGAGTGGCCATTACTCCTGAACAAAGGACTAACTTAAGAATGCAGTGCCTGCTGAAAAGAATCAAGTACCACGAAACTAAATATTAAAGAAAATATTTAGCAAATAAAGATCTTCAAGGAAAATATATTAAGATTATGATTGAATTATGTTTTTAAATTTTCTTTGGCACACATTTTCTATAAAATGCATTGCAATAAAAACCTGAATATAAGATTGGTCTCCTTATGGAAAACTCATGAGAACCTTGTGGAGTATAAATGAAAATAAAATAAAATTTTTACTCATGTAGAATATGTCATTTTATCCTTTCTTTTATATTTCTATTTTAATGATTTCACTATTTTTTCTTTTTCATCTGAAAGTTACCATTTCATTTTCATCTAAAAGTATTAATGCCCTAAAAGTGAATGATAGTAAAAATTAAAGTAAATGCACATATAAACTAATAAAAAATCATAACAAGCCACATTTTTGGTAAAAGTGAAAAAAAATTGATTAATCCTTCCCTTAAACTCACTTAACTTTCTTTAATTATGGAGTATTATACAAAGATACAATTCTCCTTCAACTATGAATACAAAAATTAATTCACCCATAATTGTTTGAATATTCTCTTGAAGCAAAGAATTTTAAAATAAATCATAAACATTGAGTTAAATGCTGCAGCTGGATACTTGGATGTATACCAAATCCTGTCAATTTTCACTAATGAGTGTGTCATTACTTTCTGTTTATTGTAATAATAATCTCCTTTCAATACACCATAGAATATATAATAGAGCCAAGAATTTTAACATATAAAAATGCCTAACCCCATCTATCTCTTTCTGTCTCTTCTTTTATTGCTCCATACATTTTAATAATTTATTGTTTTCATCATTGCAACATTTTATTCCTTACAGCAGTTAAAAATTTATTTATAAAAATATTATTTTCTGTTGGTTTTTGTATGTTACTCTTCATAAGTTTTTTATTTGTCCTATTTTAAAAAAAACTTGATGTACTCATTCTTATTTCCTTTCTACTATAGAATTTTTTTTTGTTTCTTTTTCTCTTTCCTCTTAAACGCAGCTTAAATATATTACTTCATAGTCATCGGGTTCCCTTTTTCAATTATCGGCCTGCAAAATTTTCCTTAGTTACCTAAACCAATCTCCTGATTCAAACTCCTCATCAAGACTCATTTATGCAAGCAAGCAAAAAATGGAAAATATCACTAGTGACTGAACAATTAGGAAATAAATTTTAGGTGTTGTCCTCATGTTATTATACTCAATATTTACTAAACACCTATTATATTGAAAACCTGGTAATATAATAAAATAAATACGTCAAAAATTAGGAAATCGTACAGAAACTTTTCTTCTAAAACAGAATAGTTACATTAACATTACTATGGTATCTCTTGAAAATGTTAATACAGTTGATTACTCCAAAAGCAGTCCTACATAATGAACTTTTCTCCTGATTTTTTGGTCTTAAATTAATGTGCCAAGCGCATGCTTTGGGGAGCAATTTAATAACTGGATCTATTGCCATTATTTGCAAAAGTAGACTAATTTTTCTCATACAAAAATGTACAGTGGGAAGTTCTGATCTCACTGGCATAAGATATTTAATTGACTTAACATTTGTATAAATTAGCAGAGATTAGCAAGTTCTCAAAACTTGACCATTAATATAAAATGTAATACATCCAAGTTGAGTTGAAATATTCTAAATATATTTAGAAATATGCCTTTTTTGTTCAATAAGGATATTTTATTTCAATAATAATTCTAATAGTATGTTCAGTGTTAATCTTCACTGTTCTAATTTCAAGCTTGTGGATTTTTCCTGTCCATTTAAAGTTTATATTAATCTCTAAAGAAGGTCAAGTGTCACTGATCCATATAATCTGATCAAATGAAAACAATATTTTTGTTATTTGCATTTTATTTTCTTAAAGCAAACTTTTAAATTATATAATTTATGGAAAATTAGATGTGAACTCATCGTTGCTGGGGAACTTTTATCAAACTCAGGAAATTTTAGTTATGAGATGATAAAAATACCATCAATTAAAGATTTCCAATGTGAAAATTTAAACTTTTTTCACCTAATTTTACTGTTTTCAGATGTTATATATAATTAACTTATGACTATCATACATGTTGACATATTTAATTATTCTATTTAGTTATCTATTTAATAAATGTAAAGATGTTATTTGATAACATAAAATGTGCCTTTTTCAAAATACTAAAGTTTGCATTTAAAACCAAACATTTTCCAAAGTTGCATAATTTAAATCAACACAGTACCATATTTTGATTTGACCCAAATAATAACGGCTTATATTAATGAGCATTTTCTAACTTCAAGGAAATTTTGTTGGGTCTTTTTCCATAAATTATCCTATTCTAATCAGATGGTAACTAAAGGAGTTAGGGTTAGGGTTATCTTCATTTTACGGTTGAGTATACTGAGGCACAGAACAATGAAGTAATTTGCCCAAAGTCACAGAGCTATAGAAAGTGACAGAGCCAACATTTCACTACATAAGTACATATACCCAATATATATATATATATAATCTAGCTTGCCAAACTAACATGTCAGGTAACAGAAAGCAAAGGAACACATGCGGAAAAAACAACATTTCAGGAGAATACAATACATAAAGAAGTGTTTCCAGCAGAGCATGCCTATAGGAATTTGCCCAGAACAAAACTGGAGAAATGGGCAAGGCCAGATCAGGAGGGCCAAGGAAACTATGACTGAGAATTTTGGACTTTTTTTTGGTCATTTTGTTATTGCTTCTAAAATTTTCCTTTGAATAAGAATCAAAGATTCTGATTTTTTGAATTAGAATTATACCTTTGAGGAAAATTTTCTAAGTGAGAAGTGGGAAGAACTGAAATTAGATTATTGCAACTGGCTGAGCATACTCAGCTCCTGGTTCCAGAGAGGTTCTTAGCCTCCTTAACCACAAAGAATGAGGAAAGGAGCCCCAGGAAAAGGTCCCCAGAGGCACCTTTGGAATAGATATTGTGGACCCAAAGAGTTTTGCAGAAAAGCAGTTTATTAGACACAGAGGGAGAGAGAGAGAAAGAAAGGTTCCACGCTGTCCTGGGAGGGCACCCAGAAAGTGAATCCATTCAGATGAATTTTAACCCTTGAGTTATTCCCTCCCCGTTCATGTTCTTGTCCAATAAGAGGAGTTCTTTCAAAGGTCATCTGAAGTGATTGATCTTTGACTCTGATACCGGTTGGACTTCTTGGTCCAAACTCTGAGTTACAGAGCCCCCTCCTTCCAGAGCTTTTGGTGTTTTTTTGTTTTGTTTTGTTTTGTTTGAGACAGAGTCTAACTCTGTCACTCAGGCTGGAGTGGTGCAATCTCGGTTCACTGCAGCCTCTGCCTCCCGGGTTCAAGAAATTCTCCTGCCTCAGCCTCCTGAATAGCTGGGACTACAGGCAGCACCACCATGCCCAGCTAATTTTTGTATTGTTAGTAGAGACAGGATTTCACCGTGTTGGCCAGGATGGTCTTGATCTCCTGACTTCGTGGTCCTCCGAGGGTTTTTTGAGACAAAGGAGCTTCATCTGGATTTCTCTAGGTGGCTTGTGGGGAGGAAACCCAGACAAGGAACTTTACATTTGAAATCCTTCTGGTTCCTGGATGGAAGCATGGAGCCAGGAAACGCCTGCCTTTGAAACCATGGCCCTCGTGGACCTGGAAGAGAAGTCCCTCATTATTACAGAAGCCAAGATAGTAAATGATGGAAACCAGAGCCATGACAGTAGTCAAGATGATAAAAACGTGTCATCTATTTAAATAACCAAAAGATAAAAGTTTAATGCCTGTTGGATGAGCTGGTGAAGGAGAACAAAAATAAACCTGATAACTTTATTTTTAATCATTTTGTCCCCATATTCTTATACATTAAATATGGTAATAGCGATTTTCATAGTGCTTTGCATGACTAGCATAATAGCCTAGTTGTAAATCACAGTTTCTAACATACTATTTTGAACTGTCTTACAGACTATTTTATGTTAAAAAAAAAAAATGTTTGGAAGCCCAAGGCTGGTGGATCACCTGAGGTCAGGAGGTCAAGACCACCAGCCTGGCCAACGTAGTGAAACCCTGTCTCTACTAAAAATACAAAAATTAGCTGCATGTGGTGGCAGAAGCCTGTAGTCATAGCTACTTGGGAGGCTGAGACAAGAGAATTGCTTGAACCTGAAGGCAGAGGTTGCAGTGAGCCGACATTGCACTATTGTACTCCAGCCTGGGCTACAAGAGTGAAACTCCATCTCAACAACAACAAAAAAAGTGCTTTGTAGCATCTCATAAATTTGATTTAACTGTTTTCTTGTATAGAAAAAACAAAACTTATATTTACCCAATATTATTGGTCTTGATATTGGACTGAACAATTTGAAACATATCTGTCAATTTGATCACATGTTAACAATGCAAAAGCATGTAGACGACTGCCAGATTTGGAATGTATCTTCGAATGTGATTAGAGCACTTGATTAGGATTATAACTGAGGAAAACTATGACCAATGTCTGATGCAGGTTAGACGTTTAACTGAATTTACACTTTCCATTATGAAAGTGCTGATTTTCTGCTCTCATTTTACCTCTCACTGAATTATTTTATACACCCTCTCTTTAATATCATTAGATCAATTTGAAAATATGTTTACTAGTCAAAGAAGATGTCCGACATGAGCCCTACGGGAAGGATGTGAATGAAAATAGAAAACTACACTAATTGCTTCATTCGATTCATTTAGCATAGGTGTCATGTTGCCTATTCTTTAATTAAATTAGGGTTGTAAGTAGCCTCTATTTGGGTCATTCGGGCTCTATTAATAGGATACAATTTATACAGTTCTTATTTTCTCCTGTTATGCATTTCCAAGGACATTTAAGTCATTTATACATTAAACAAAGAAGCATAAGACCCATGATTAAATAACAGAAAAGTTAAACTTCAGCCTTGGAAAAAAAGTTTAAACTACAGTGGTAGGATTAAAGTTTTTTAATTAAATTGGTTCCTGTTTTCTTTCTTTTCTCCCATATGTTTGGTTTACATTAAAATTTGACATTTTAATCAAGCTGACTGTGAGTGAACTCCAAATTAAATCTGTACCCAATGTACCTAAGTGATAAGAGATGTGGAAAATATCACTTTTTTTCCCTAAAAATAAAAAATTCATCACGTACTATTTCCTGAATTCATAAATACTTGAATTCATTAGATTGGAATCTTGTATAATTTTAAAAAAATATTATCACTTTCATGTGATTTGATTTTAAATAATATGATTTTTTTCTATTTTAATATTGTAATATTTCTAGCTGTGAAATAATTTTGCTTACAACATTATCAGTGTTGAATGACAAAAAATTTCGTTCGGTCAACATTTCAACTCCTCTGTGAGAGATTTAAGCATTCTTTATTATAATCCAATAAAAGCCTGAAGTTTTGTTTTGTTTTGCTTTGCTTTGTTTTCCACTACAACACAATGTGTAGTCCATATTCTACCTAAATTGTAATTATAATTACGTGCATGACTGATAATTACCTCCATGTCTTCAGCCATGCTGTTTGTCACTATCGCGTCTCCATCTTATAAATCCCTTCCTTTGATTATGTTTAAGCATCTTACTCTGAAACAGTTAATAGTTCCTTTCACCAAAATTGTTCTTTCCCTTCTTAAACTAACATAGTATATAGGTATTTAAATGATATGGCATTATAAACACTGGAAAAGTTACTTATATGAATACTCATTTTGGAGTTGTCCGTTGTTAATCTCTTCTATTATACTGAGGGAAAAAGTCACTCAACAAATATTTAAATTTAATTATTCTTCCCTGAAAATGTTACTCTTTGTTCTTTTTTTATTTTTTTTTTTTTATTTTTTACTGAGTCACTTCTACTCTTTCTGAATGTAAAATTTCCCACTATTTAACTATTTAAGTATATTTTTATACTGTTAAAAGTAAGCTTTCTAAAATCTGAGGATGTTTCTTATGTTTTTTGGATCTGTTCCGATGCATAGCACACGAATGCTCAATAAAATATTAAGGTTGTTAGATGTAATTCTTGTAAAACTTATTCTATTTAAAAATCAAGAATACCCATTTGATGTATTAAATAGAATCAGTTTCCCTTGGAACATTTAAGACAATGAAGCATTGTTCAAATCATAGGCCTTCAAAGAACTTAGAGTGATTTAAGGTAAAACAATATAACTTATACAAATTGTAAAAATAATCAAGATATTATTAATACAACACTAGGAATTAAATGCTAGAGTCCAGGTGATCTGTTTACTCAAGGTATTTACAGTGAAATGCAGCATAGGAAACAATCACAATGCGTTTGCATTATTCCTGAAACAAAGTAAAATGCTCAATTGCTAAAATTTTTTGGTGGATTTTAAGTTAAGGATGTCTAAATGTAACTCATTTGGTTGATCCCCAACTCCTTTTTTTTTTTTTTTCAAGTGGGTAAAATAGAGTGAAATAGTGAAAAATAATTAATTTACTTTTACTGTGAGATCCAGAAAGCAAGCAACTGTGAATCTGAATAGTTTCTGGACACATCAGATTTATATCTTTTCCGTCTTTGTGTTTTATTGCTTATTTCTTCATTTTTAAGCAATGCATTTTTTACCTACAGCTTGGCAGCCTCAAAGCAATAACCCTTTTATTCTTTCTTAACCTGCAATGGCTGTACTTCCAAAACAATATGACTTTATTCACCAGCAGGTTTGTTTTAAGACTACAATGAGTTCAAATTCCTTCTCAAAAAATGTGCTAAAGATTCTGACTGAGCCTTAAGACATTTTAGAAGCTCCTCTCTGCAGGAGAGAAAAGGCACCAAGCCAGTAACTATGCACATGCATAAATCTGTCAATTATCTAGAATCTGGCACAAAATTCATGTCACTTAGAGAAAAAATATGCTGCAAGACTGCAGTTCCAACACAGAAATTGATATTTGTTTTTTTTTTTTTTCTTTTGGTTTCATTTTGCTTTTCATGAATGAGGTTTGTAGTTTGATCCCTTAAAATGGACAGGGGAAAAACGAGACAGATAAGCAAGCATAAAAAGCATTCAGAGAATGTTAATGTGCTCCCTGTTTTAGGGATAGCTTATAATCTCTTGTACATGTGCATAGTAACAAGGCTTCATTTTTGGAATAGGAAGATTTATGAATTTTTAGAGTAGACAAAAGCAAACAGTGTAGTTAATTCAGCCTTTAGTCTTTTGAACATTTTTAGTATCTCTTCCCTTCTTTGGTGGTAATTGTCATTTTGAATTCGCTTGGGGTGATTTCACTAATTTAATTACAGAAGAGGTATGTAGGTAGAAAATGAGGTGAGGAAGGTGAGGAGCTAGAGCTAAGGAAATCAGAGCAGATATGTTCTACCACGTGAAATAGTTGATGGAGTGCTATTATTGGCACTATTTGTAACTAAAATTGACGGTGATCACAGCCTAATGTGGTCACATGCTTGAGGCACTTGCTTAACCCAACAGCTAGCAAAGTGTCTGCACTATGGAAGACCTCAATACATGAGTGCTATAAAACATGTCAGTTCATTGTCTGTGCACAGTTGTGTACCTGCATTTCAAATTCAGAGCTCAATACTTTTATGGAAATGCAGCTCCTGAGAGTGTTGAAAGATGCAGGCAGATGATGCTGCTCAAATGAAGAGAAAAGGAAATGTTTCCAAGACAGTTATACTAAATACAGTGAGCATGTAATGATCAAGAGAGGCTTTTCAAAGCTTTTAGGTGCAAATCAAATCTCCTTAAAGAATAAGCTTGCAAATTATTCAGCATTATACTTGGAAGAATGTATTCCTAAAGCTGAAGTTTAAAACAGTTTTCTCTGATTTTATCTAGTTTAAGTTGTAGGACAGTTGGTGATTCATCCTTGGGTATTTGTTCTTGGCAAAGCTTCTGACTTGATGGTAATTTCAAAAGTAAGAATAGAAGCATTTCTTTAATAATAAATTCTCAAGTTTCTTACTCAAACATATTTCATTAAAAGTAGTTCAAAGCAAATTTTAATTAAAGGTTAAATGCTGTTTGCCATGCAACACATGGCAGAAGTTAAAGCAAATATGTCATTCCTTCCAAATTCTACCTCTGCTTTAATAAACCATTCTGAAATCTAATATACTTTAATACAGTTCCATTATCAAAATTATTTATTCATCCTTTTGATCAATTAAACCAAATGAATGACACTTTTTTTGTGATCACCACAGAAATATAAAAAACTTAACAAAAGAAAATGTTAAAAATAACAAATGTGATTGGTAAGAACCACTAATCTGTTTTCCATTTTTATAAGTTTGCCATTTCAAGGATATAACATGTTTTATATGTAGCCAACGGGTTTTAAAAGAACACATTTTCTCCTGCTGCTGCTGAAGGGAGGTGATCTAAAAATGTCAATTGCATCCTGCGGGCTGTTGGTATTGGTCTTCCATATCTTTGTTGATATTCTGTCTAGTTAGTTATTCTATCAATAGGTGAAAGAGGGGTGTTGAAGTCTCCAACTATAGTGCTGGATTTATCTATTTGTCCTTCTAATTCTATCAGTCTATGCCTCAAGTATTATGGGGTTTTGTTACTTGAGGTATACACTCAGGATCGTTATGTCTTTTAGGTTGATAATTTTTATTAGGTAGTATGCATCTCTATCTCTGATAATTTTTTTTTGTTTTTAAGTCTACTTTATCTGACACTAACATAGGCACTCTTGTATTCTTTAAATATTTGCATGATATAACTTTTTTCATTATTTTAATTACCATATAACTATGTTATTATATTTGAAGTGAATTTCTTTAAAAATCATATAGTTTTTTTTTTTCTTTTTTTCTTTTTTTTTTTTTTTGAGATGGAGTTTCACTCTTGTTACCCAGGCTGGAGTGCAATGGCGTGATCTCGGCTCACTGCAACCTCCGCCTCCTGGGATTAAGCAATTCTCCTGCCTCAGCTTCCTTAGTAGCTGAGATTACAAGCATACACCACCATGCCCAGTTAATTTTTTGTATTTTTACTAGAGACAGGGTTTCACCGTGTTGACCAGGATGGTCTTGATCTATTGACGTCATGATCAGTCTCTCAAAGTGCTGGGATTACAAGCTTGAGCCACCGTGCCCGGCCCAGGTCACGTTTTAAAATCAGCTCTTCCAGTGTCTTTTTCTGCATAGGATTCTCTACACCATTTATAGTTAATATAATAGAAAGTAGCATTATTTAATAGTTTAATGTTTTGTTTTATTTCATTTTGTTATTTTATTTCAATAGCTTTAGTGGTGCCATTGATTTTTGGTTACATGAATAAATTGTTCAGTTCTAAGGTCTGTATTTTTAGTGTATTTGTCACACAAATAGTGTGTTTTGCTCCATCTCCTTCCCATTTCCCCAATTCTGAGTCCCTAATGTCAATTAGACCACTCTGTATGGCTTTGTGTACCCATAGCTTAGATCTTACTTGTAAATATATTATTAGGCATGTGTTTTTTGTGTAGCTATTATGAGGGGATGGAGTTCTTCCTTTTTTCCTACTTTTATGTTCTGGGATACATGTGCAGAGCATTCAAGTTTGTTATACAGGAATGCATGTGCCATGGTGGTTTGCTAAACCTATCAATCCATCATCTAGGTTTTAAGCCCCATATACATTAGATATTTGTCCTAATGCTCTCCCTCCACTTGTCCCCCAATCCCTAACAGGCTCTGGTGTGTAATGCTCCCCTCCCTGTGTCCATGGGTTCTCATTGTTCAACTCCCATATATGAGTGAGAACATGCAGTGTTTGGTTTTCTGTTCCTGTGTTAGTTCATTGAAAATGATAGCTTCCTGCAGGGACTGAGTTCTTGATTTTGTTTTCAGCCTGGCTGTTATTTTCAGCAGTACTCCTGTTTTGTGTACATCTGTTTTTTAACCCAAGACTTTACTGAATTTATTTATCAATCTAGGAGACTTTTTAAGGAGTCTTTAGGGTTTTCAAGGATTATATTAGACCATTCATGCACTGCTATAAAGAAATACCTGAGACTGGGTAATATATAGAAAAAAGAGGTTAAGTGGCTCACAAGAGTATGGTGCCAATTTCTGCTCAGTTTCTGGAGAAACTTCAGGAAGCTTACACTCATTATAGAAGGTGAAAGGAGAGTAGGCACATAACACAGAAAAAGCAGGAGCAAGCAAGAGAGAAAGAAAGAGAGAGATCCCATACACTTTTAAGTGACCAGATCTTGCAAGAACTATTGTGAGGACAGGACCAAAAGGACGGTACTAAACCATTCATGAGAAATCGCCCCCATGAGTCAATCACCTCCCACTAGCCCCAACCTCCAACATTGGGGATTACAATTCAAAATGGGATTTGCATGAGGGACACAGATTCAAACCATATAATTCTGCCTCCATCCTTCACCAAATCTCAAGTCCTTCACACATAGCAAAATACAATTATGCCTTCCTAATAATCCTCCAAAACCTTAAACCTTCTGGCATTAACTCAAATTCCAAAATCCAGAGTCTCCTATGAGACAAGACTAGTCTCTTCCATCTCTGAGCCTGTAAAATAAAAGCAAGTTAGTTACTTTTAAAATAAAATGGGAGTGTAGGCATTGGGTGAATACTCCCTTTTCAAAAGGGAGAGATTGGCCAAAAGAAAGGGACTACAGACCCAATGCAAGTTTGAAACCCAGCAAGGCAGTCATTAAGTTTTTTTTTTTTTTTTTTTTGAGACGGAGTTTCGCTCTTGTTACCCAGGCTGGAGTGCAATGGCGCAATCTCGGCTCACCGCAACCTCCGCCTCCTGGGTTCAGGCAATTCTCCTGCCTCAGCCTCCCGAGTAGCTGGGATTACAGGCACGCACCACCGTGCCCAGCTAATTTTTTGTATTTTTAGTAGAGACGGGGTTTCACCATCTTGACCAGGATGGTCCCGATCTGCTGACCTCGTGATCCACCCGCCTCGGCCTCCCGGCAGTCATTAAGTTTTAAAGCTCCAAAACAGTATGCTTTTACTCCATGTCCTCTGTCCAGGGCATACTGGTATGAGGTGTGGGCTCCCAAGGCCTTGGAATGTTCTACTCCTGTGGCTTTGCATAGATTAGCCCCCACAGCTGCTCTCAGAGATTGTTGAGTGTCCCTAGTTTTTCCAGGCTCAGGGTGTAAGTTGTCAGTGGATCTAACTTTTTGGGGTCAGGAGGATGATGGTTCTCTTCTCACAGCTCCACTAGGCAGTCCCCTAGTGGGGGCTCTGTGTGGAACTCTAATCCCACATTTTCTCTCAGCACTGCCCTAGTATAAGTTCTCTATGAGGGCTCTGCCCTGCACAGGCTTATGCCTGGACACACCAGCTTTTCCATACATCTCTGAAATCCAGGCAGAGGCTCCCAAGCCTCAACTCCTTCATTCTGTGCACCCAATGGTTTAACACCATGTAGAAGTCACCAAAGATTATGGTTTGCACCCTATCAAGCAGTGGCCTGAAATGTACCTGGGCTCCTTTGATTCACTGTCAAAGCTAAAGTGGCCAGGATGCAGGGAACAATGTC
Source organism: Callithrix jacchus (assembly GCF_049354715.1). Lineage (NCBI taxonomy): Eukaryota > Metazoa > Chordata > Mammalia > Primates > Cebidae > Callithrix > Callithrix jacchus. Next base: position 131,486,744 of record NC_133504.1, on the reverse strand, counting down.
CTGAAGCTGTGCAGGGCATTGGGGACCTAGGCCTGACCCACAGAACCATTCTTCCCTCCTAGGCTTTCAGGCCTGTGATGGGAGTGACTGCCCTGAAGGTCTCGAATGCCTCTGAGGCCTTTATCCCATTGTCTTGGCTATCACACTTGACTTCTTGTTTATTCAAATATCTATGACAAGTGGTTGTTCCACAATCTGCTTGAATTCCTCTCCTGAAAAAATTCTATTTCTCTGCCAAATAGCTTCAGTACAAATTTTCTAATCTTTTGTCTTCTTCCTCTCTTTTACCTATAAATTTCAACTTTAAGTCATTAATTTGTTCCTGCATCTCAGCATAGGTTGTTAGAAGTGATCAGGTAAACTCTTGAACATTTTGAATGCAAACATATTTCACCAGATGCCCTAAATCAGCCCTCTCAATTTCAAACTTCCCTGGACTCCCTAGGTCATGGACATAACATAACCAATTTCTTTGCTAAAGGATAGCAAAATAACCTTTATTCCAGTTCACAGTAAGTTTCTCATTTCCATCTGAGACCTTTGCAGCCTGGACTTCATTTTCAATGAAAGTTCTCATGAGATCTGGTTGTTTAAAAGGGAGTGGCACCTCCCTATCAGCATTTTGATTACAACCATTTAATCAGTCTCTAAGAAGTTTTAGACATTCTCTCACTCTCCTGTTTTCCTCTGAGGCCTCCATGCTCTTCAGAATTCTGCCTGTTACCCATTTACAAAGCTGCTGCCACATTTTCAGCTCTCTTTATAGCAATGATTCATCCTCAGGTACCAACTTTCTTTATTAGGACATTCTCACATTGCTGTAAAGAAATACCTGATGCTAGTTAATATATAAAGAAAAGAGAGTTAATTGTCTAATGATACTGCAGGCTTTATAGAAAGCATGGAGCCAGCGACACCTGCTTGGGTTCTGGGAGGCCTTAGGAAGTTTACAAACATGGTGGCAAGTGAAAGAGGAGCAGGCACATCACATGGCAAAAGAGAAAGAAAGTGAAAGGGGGGAAGTGCCATTTAAACAACCAGATCTCATGAGGACTCACTCTCATGAGAACAGTAGCAAAAGAATAGTACTAAACTATTCGTGCAAAACTGCCCCCATGATTAAATTACCTCTCTCTAGGTCCATCCCAAACACTGGGGATTAAAATTTAACATGAGATTTGGGTAAAGACACAGATCCAAACCATATCAAAGATCATATCATGAGCAAACTGGGATGGTTTGGGTTCCTCTTTTCCTATTTAGATGCTCTTTATTTTTTTCTCTTGCTTAATTGTTCTGCCTAGCACTTCCAGCACTACATTGAATAAAAGGTGAAAGTGGGCATCTTGTCTTGTTTTAGTTCTCAGGTGGAATACTTTGTGGTTTTACTCATTCAATTTGATGTTTGTTGTGGCTGACATGGTAATATGGTTTGACTCTGTGCCCACACCCAAATCACAGTTTGAATTGTACTCATAATTTTTACGTACTCTTGGAGGGACCCAGTGGTAGATAATTGAGTCATGGGGCAGTTTTTCCCATACTGTTCTTGTGGTAGTTAATTAGATCTGATGGTCTGATAAAGGGAGACCTGTTTCACTTGTCTGTCATTCTCTCTCTGCCATCACCACATAAGAAGTGCCTTTCATTATGCTTGTGAGGCCTCCCTACCCATGTTAAACTGTAAGTTCGTTAAGCCTCTTTCTTTTGTAAATTGCACAGGCTTGGGTGTGTCTCTATCAGCAGCATGAACTAATGAACTAGTACAGTAAATTGGTACCCGTAGAGTGGGGCACTGCTGAAAAGATACCTGAAAATATGGAAGGAATTTTCGAACTGGGTATAAAGCAAAGATTGGACGAGTTTAAAGGTCTCAGCAAAGACAGGAAAATGTGGGAGAGTTTGCAACTTCCTACAGACTTGTTGAATGATTTTGCCTAAAATGTGGATGATGATGTGGACAATAAGATTCAGGCTGAGGTGGTCTCAGATGGAAATGAGAAACTTGCTGGGAACTGAAGCAAAGGTGACTCTTATTACGTTTTAGCAAAGATACTGGTGGCATTTTGCCCTGCCCTAGAGATTTGTGGAACTTTGAACTTGAGAGAGATGATTTTGGGTGTCTGGTGGAAGAAATTTCTCAGCAGCAAAGCATTCAAGAAGTGACTTAGGTCCTGTTAAAGGCATTCAATTTTATAAGGGTAGGCAGAGTGTAAAAGTCTGGAAAATTTGCAGCCTAACAATGCAAAAGAAAAGAAAATCCCATTCTCTGAAGCCAATTTCAAGCCAGCTGTAGAATTTGCATGAGTAACGAGGAGCCAAATGTTAATCACCAAGACAATGGTGGAAATGTCTCCAGGGCATGTCAGAGGTCTTCACAGCAACCCCTCCCTTCAGAAGCCTGGAGGCCTAGGAGGAAAAGTTGCTTTCCTGGGCTGGGTCCAAGCTCCCCATGCTGTGTGTAACTTAGGGAATTGGTGACCTATGTCCCAGCCACTCCAACCATGGCTGAAAGGGACCAACATAGAGCTTGGGCTATGGCTTCAGTAAATCTTGAGCCATGGCTTCAGAGGTTGTAAGCCTCAAGCCTTGGCAGCTTCCACATGGTGTTGAGCCTGCCAGTGCACGGAAGTCAAGAATTGGGGTTTGGAAACCTCCACCTAGATTTTAGAGGATGTATGGAAAGGCCTAGATACTCAGGCAGAAGTTTGCTGCAGGGGCAGGGCTTTCATGGAGAACCTCTGCCAGGGCAGTATGGAAGGGAAATGTGGGGTCAGAGCCTCCACACAGAGTCCCTATTGGGACACCATCTAGTGGAGATGTGAAAAGAGGGCCACCATCCTCCAGACTCCAGAACAGTAGACACATTGACAGTAGCACCGTGCACCTGGAAAACATGAAGACACTCAACACCAGCTCCTGAAAGTAGCCAGGAAGGGGGGCTGTACCTTGCAAAGACACAGGGGCAGAACTTCCCAAGAATATCAGAACCTACCTCTTACATCAGTGTGACCTGGATGTGAGACATGGAGTCAGTAAAAGGAGAAAATGTTGGAGCTTTCAGATTCTACAGACCTCCTGAATTTAGGACTTGCATGGGGCTTGTAGCCCATTTGTTTTGGCCAGTTTCTCCCATATGGAATGGCTATCTTTACCCAATCCCTATATCCCCCTGTATCTAGGAAGCAACAATTTTGCTTTTGATTTTACAGGCTCCTAGGCAGAAGGGACTGGCCTTGTCTCAGATGAGTCTTTGGACTGTGGACTTTTGAGTTAATGCTGAGATGAGTTGAGAATTCAGAGGACTATTGAGAAGGCATGATTGTTTTGAAATGTGAAGATATGAAATTTGAGAGGGACCAAGCATGGAATAATATGGCTTGGCTCTCTGTCTCAACCCACATACCATATTGTAGCTCCCATAATTTCCAAGTGTTATGTCAGAAACCTGATGGAAGACGATTGAATTATGGGGGCAGGTCTTTCCCATGCTGTTCTCATGATAGTGAATGGGTTTTTAAAAAATCTGTTGGTTTTAAAAATCTCTGCACAAGCTCTTACTTTGCCTGCTCCCATCCATGTAAGATGTGACTTGCTCCTCATTGCCTTCCACCATGATTGTGAGGTCTCCACAGCCATGTGGAACTGTAAGTCCATTAAAATATTTTCTTTTGTAAATTGACCAGTCTTGGTTACTCCTTTATTAGCAATGTAAAAACTAACTAATACATATGGCTTTCATTAGCTTGAGGTGAGTATCTTCTATGTCCACTTTGTTGAGGGTTTTAATCATGAAACAATGCTGGATTTTATTAAATGCTTTTTCTTGTATCTAGTGAAATAATATGGTTTTGATTTTAATTATCTCAGTGTGGTGAATCACATTCATTACCCTGTCTATGTTGAACAGTTCTTGCATCCCTGGGAGGAAACTCACTTGCTTGTGATAAATTATCATTTTGATATGCTATTGTATTCACTTTGCTAGCATGTTTTTTCTTTTCCTTTCTTTTTTTTTTTTTTAGACATTTTGCATCTATGATCATCTGTGATATTGGTCTCTAGTTTTTGTTTTTTATTGTATGCTTTCCTGGTTTTGCTCTCAGGGTTATACTGACTTTGTAGAATGAATTAGTGAGGGATTCACTTCTTCCTTTTGGAATATTTTAGTAAGATTTGTGTGAATGCTTCTTTTAATGTCTGATTCTTTGCTTTTTCTTGTTGTTGGGAGGTTTCTTATTACTAATTTAATATCATTACTTGTTGCTCATCTACTCAGAGTCTCTGTTCCTTTCTGTTTCAAGTTTGGGGGTTCTATGTTTTCAGGAATTTATCAATTTTCATTAGATTTTCTAGTTTGTTTGCATAAGGATGTTCATAACACTCTCAGATAATTTTTTTTTGTATTGCTGTAGTGTGAATTGTAATGTCTTCACTTTCATTTCTTATTTAGCTTACTTGAATCTTTCCTCTTCTTTTCTTGGTATTTTAGCCGGTGGTCAATCCATTTTGATTTTATTTTCAAAGACCCATTTTTTTTTTTAATTGTATTGATGCTTTGCATTGGTGTTTTACTTTCAATGTTACTTAGTTCTGCTGTAATATTTCTTGTTGCTTTACTCCTACCATTCTTGAGTTGGTCTGTTCTTGTTTTTACAGTTCCTTGAGGAGTGATATGAGGTTATCAGTTTGTGATCACTCTGTCTTTGAATGTAGGCATTTAGAATCATAAATTTGCCTCTTGGTACTGCTTTTGTTGTATCCCAGATATTTTGATAACATGTGTCACTGTTACTCACTTTGAAAACTTTAAAAATTTTCATCTTATTTTTTTTCATTGACCCAAAGATTGTTCCTGAAGAGATTCTTAAATTTTTCATGTATTTGTATTGTTTTGATAATTCTTAGAATTGAGTTTTAATTTAATTTCACAATAGTGAAATTCACTTGATAAAATTTATTTCTTTTGAATTTATTGAGACTCATTTTGTGGTCTCTCATAGAAAATATTCCATGTGCTGATAAGACGAATGTATAATTTGTAAGCTTTTGGGTAGTATGTGCTATAAATATATGTTAGGTACATTTTCTATACAATCTAGTTTAGTGTTCCTTTGTTGATTTTCTGCCTTGATAATCTAGTCTAGTGGTGTCAGAGAACTAATCGTTGAGGTCATCACTATTATTGTACTGCTATCTATCTTTTTTCTTAGGTCTAGAAGTAGTTAATTAATCTGGGAGCTCCGATGTTAGGTGCATATATACTTAGGATTGCTATATCTTCTTGTTGAATTGATTCCCTTATCACTTTATAATGACTTTCTTTGTCTTTTTTTAAAATTATTATTGCTGATTTAAAGTCTTTTTTATATAAGAATAGATGTTCTTGTATGATTTTTGTTTTTATACATGTGGATTTTTTTTTCTACCTTTTTACCTTGAATCTATAAAAATCTTTATGAGTTAAGTGGGTCTCCTGAAGCCAACATTTATTTTGATTGTGCTTTTTTATTAAATCTATTCTGCCAATTTATATCTGTAATTAGGGGCATTTAGACCGTTTATATTCAAAGTTAATACTGATGTGTGAAGTACTGTTACAGTCATCAAGTTGGTTGTTATCTATTTGCTTGGTTGTCCACAGGCTTTATATGCCCTGTAAGTTTTATACATTCAAGTGTTTTATACTGATGCATAGCAACCTTAATTTAAATGTCAAGAACTCCTTTGAGTGTTTCTTATAGGGCTGGTTTAGAGGTAGGACATTCTCTCAGTATTTTCTTGTAGGAGAAAGACTTTTTTTCTCCTTCACTTATAAAAATTACTTTTGTAGGATACAAAATTATTGGTTGAGGATTGTTTTGTTTGAGGAGTATAAAGACAGGACCCTAATTCCTTCTGCTTTTTAAGGTTTGTGCATGAGAAGTCTGCTAGAAGTAGAATCAGTTTTTCTTTATAAGTTGTTTAGTGTTTTTGTTTCACGTCAGTTAGAGGAGGTACTCAGATGTCATAGGTGATGGGAGGGGCTGTGGAACTCTGAAAAGTCTCTGTCTACGTTCTGCTACCAAGGCAGGTAAAGGGGCAAAACTGGGTGTGGGCTGGATCAGACAAGTCTGCAGTCCTGCTCCGCAAGTTTGAGCACACATGGAAGGCCCAATGGAAGTCAGAGTCCATAAAAGCTGTATTATTGCATACAAAAATCAAGGATTTAAAGAGGCTCATGGACATGGGTTTTGTAACCTGTTGTGTATTTACTAGTGTATGATTATTAAACTAACATATGCTTTGCAATTCTCAAATGTCATATTAACTTCTAGATTTTATGTCATAGAGTTTTCCTAAGCATTAAAATGGGACATCATTCCTGCTGTAGCTAATAAAATATATTACCCACTAAATCATATCTAGTAGTAGCATAGCAACAATATATGTTGGAGCACAAATTCATAAATTAAAACTCTCTCTCTCTTATGTATTAAAGACAGTTTAGTTGTTTTATCTTCTATGGAAAGAAAACATTTTCTGCATACATTTCATCCAACTATAATGTCAAATAATGTACAAATAAATAAAAAATATGAAATGTTCAAAAACTAATGCTATTTTACTGAACTGAAAACCTTAATGGTTCTACAAGAAGAATAGAGATTCTTACAATGGAACCTATATAAGGGATGCTCAACTCAACTGTACACTTTAATGCAGATTTCTGGGTCTCACCCCTATAGGTTCTAAATTAATTCAGCTGATATAGAGCCTGGGTATTGTGATTTTAAAAATATTCCGAGTTAGTTTTTATGTGGTACCTAGGTTGAGAATCCCTAGTCTGGATTACTGCTTCTCAAACTTCAGTGTGCATACACATCACTTAAGGACCATATTAAAAATTATTCAATCTGATTCAACAGATCTGTGATGAAGCCTAAGAATGCATTTCTATGGACCACCTGTATATTGATGAAACTGTTTTACCATATTTTGACTAACATACATTTAGGTGATTATATTGTATTGATTCCTGTTAAATGCCAAAGATGGATTCTAAGATTGAAACTCTTTCACACATTAAAAAACTAAAGGGAAAAATTATTAAAATTGAAAACTTTTTGAAACAAATAAGCCTAATTCTACCAGTGAGATTTACTCACTAGTAGACAATGAAATGGCAAAGCAAGTAGCTATATTGTTAGTAACATTATTGTCTTATTGAAACTACATTAGAAATATTGTAGTTAAAGCAAATAAGTAATTATATGAATTGTTATAAAACAAAATATTTTTGTAAACAAAAAAGATATAAAATCAGAAAACTTGAATAAAACTTAATTTTTAACATTGTAATATTAAAGGTGAAAAGAAAATATTAATGTAAACTATTGACTGATATATATGAAAGAACATAAAGACAAAGGCAGCGTAGCAGTAATGAGCACCCTTAGTACTCATATTTTGGTGTCTAAACTATCATCATACATACATTAACTGTCTTTAGATACTAGAAACAACTGAGGCTAATTCCAGATCTAAAGCAGAGAAAGCTTAAGGTATGTATCCATTCAAAATGGATCCTAAGTGTTTTTATTGTATTATTCTTTCAACTTTTCAAGTTTGAGCATTTTCAAAATAAATGTTAAACACAAATATGTGCAAAATTATAAAGAAAAACATTACATAATAATCAAATAAATAAAAGATTATAAAGAAAATATAAGCACACACCATTGTTATCACTGGGATCCCTAGAAAGATCTGGTTCTGACTTGCAGATTTCTTCCTGAATAGAAAATCAATATCACATTTTATTCTTATCTGTGGCCTACTGATGTCACAGTTTTTGAGGGAAATGCAATTTTATATTTTAAAGATGATGGATTTTGAATGTATACTTTCTCTTCAAAGTACAAGAAACAGAATAGTATGAGATATTAACTCACAATATTTCAGATAAATTATTTATGTCATTTATAATATAGATTTGAAAGAATTAATGTTTGAATTTTTCAAGTTAATTTCACCCAGTTCTTGTTTGTTATTCTGATAATCTAGAAAGACTGTGCTTTCTAGATGCACTTTCCATTAACACCAGAGCACTACTAGTTCATTAAAGAAAGAAACAATGAGTCATATCAGTACCTTGTTTCATAGTTGCAGCCCAAGTAAGAGACTTGGTTTTGGATCCTCATTCCGTTTTTTTCAAGTTGTATAATCACAAAAAAGTTATTTAACAATTAGGATAATGATTTATTGATAATTAGGCAAAATGATGTGTGTATTGCTCTTGGTATGATGTCTGGCTTATAATAGTTACTAATTAAATATTAAATAAACTAAAGAGGGTTTGATATATAATCCATTACAAAACTAAACTCATTATTTGCTTAATGATTACTAACACTTACCTCTTTTATGATGATTCAGCAAGCTATCCTGTTGATTTATATTCATGTACATTTTATGCAACAAATATATCTGTGTGTACACATAAACATAACAGATTTTTTGTGCAATATATATATATGGATGTTTGTGCATGTGCATGTGTGTGTATTTTATTGGATGATAGATCTGAACAGACCATATATCTAAGTTTTAAATCCTATTAAAATATTTTTTGACCTAAGTGAACATAGATTCCTTACTCGTGGCTCAGGCTAAGATTGACATTGCAATTTTGTAGGAAATAGAAACGCATTGCCTTAAATATCAATACGTTTTTTGATAAAATAGATTATAATAACATATCTTCTTTAAAGGAAGATCTATAAACTTTATTTGCCCATTTTTGAATTTTTGTAAGTGTTTTTGACTGCAGGAGTTCTTTATATATTCTGAATATTCACCCTTTTCCAGATGTATGATCTGCAAATATGTTCTCCCATTCTGGAATTGCTTTGATTACCTATTGATTTTGTGCTTTGATACATAGAAGGTTTTCATTGGATATAATCCAAACATCTATTTATTGTTTGTGGCCTGTGATTTTGGCATCATAATCTAAGCAATAATTTTCAAACTCAACGTCCTAAAGACGTTGTTATTTTCCTAATGTTATTTTCCTTATGTTTCCTTATGTTATTTTCCTAATAATTTTGTAATTTTAGTTGCTACCTTTAGCTATTTGATCAATTTTTTAAAAATATGATGTAAGGAAAGGGTCCAACATCATTATTTTTCATGTGGATAATCAGCTTTCTCAACACCATTAAAAAAAAAAAAATTCCTATTCTTTATTGAGTGGTCTTGGTACCATTGATAAAAATAATTCTATTGTCATTTATGCAATAATTTTATTTCTGGGCTCTCTATTTTATTCCATTGGTCTGCATGTTGGTCTTTATGATATAATCACATTGTTTTCGTTAGTATAGTTTGACAATAAGTTTTGAAATGTAAAACCTTCAATTTTATTTTTTATCTTTACTGCCCCTTTTTTTTCTCTCTTTGGGATTCTTGAAGAGTCCATATAATTTTAAGATGGATGTTCCTATTTCTGTTAAAAAAAAACATAGAATTTTGATAGAGATTACATTGATTCTGTAGGCAGTTGTCAATAAGTAATTCTTGTACTTACTGCCATTCAGCTGTCACTAAATTCTCCCATGAGATAAGTAAAATACAAATATTCAGCAGGTGTTGTTTAAATAGTATGCTGTTAATCCAGTCTTCTCTATATTCTAACAAATATTCTCTGTTAAATTCAGATCAGTAGTGAGCTAAGTTTCTATACTATGTATGTTGCCTCCCATCCCCTCCCTTCATTTCTAATTCTCCCTTTCCAAACCATACATTGCTACAACTATATAAAGGCCTTTTTTTCCCCAAATATCTATTAATATGAGTTTTGTCATTGTTGTAACAATGAGGGGTCATTCTCTAAAGTAATTATTTTACCAAAAATAAATCCACTTAATCTCTCAAGCACAACCATTTTTTTGAGTGAAATAAATTTTCATATAGAAATCCATTCCTGAGAGTAATGTGATATAAAAAACCTTCACCAAAGACCTTGAGCATAAATAGTACATTAAAAATGTGCCTGCAACTACTCTTGTGAAGTCTGCATGATTTTTGTGTTCCTTTCCTGTATTTATTTTATTTTTGAAAAACAAAAAAAATTATATACTCATGACTAATATGAAAGAAAATTAAATACTCCATGTATATTACACAAGGACATCTTTGTAGATTTTGTAGATATCAAACTTGATAAGATTTCTTCCTTTTTTTTTTTTTGTTGAGACAGAGTCTTACTCTGTAGTCAGGCTTGAGTGCAGTGGCAGGATCTTGGCTTACTGCAACCTGTGAATCCCTGGTTCAAGTGATTCTTCTGCCTCAGCCTCCCAAGTAGTTGGTATTACAGGCATGCACCACCACACCCATCCAAAAATATTTCTGTACTTTTAGTAGAGATGGGGTTTCGCATATTGGCCAGGAGGGTCTTGATCTCCTTATCTTGTGATCCACTCACCTCGGCCTCCCAAAGTATTGGGATTATAGGCATGAGCCACTACACCCTGCCAATAAGATTTCTTAAATGGATATACTATTTACTTACTTAGATCACCAATAAATACTTTTGATATTTCTTGGCAATTATGAAATGAAGGAAAATAATAAAGTAAAAGTCATTTTCTGTACTTAAATCTTAAATATATATATTTTTGGCTTTGGGATTCATTTGTTTATTTATATTTTATTGTGTTTTAGGTTTTGGTGTACATGTGAAGAACATGCAGGATTGTTGCATAGGTACATGTGGTTTGCTGCCTTCCTCCCCATTACCTATATCTGGCATTTCCCCCCATGTTATTCCTCCCCAACTCTCCACCTCCCCACTGTCCCTCCCCTAGTTTCCCAGCACAGACCCCAGTGTGTGATGCTCCCCTCTCTGTGTCCATGTGTTCTCACTGTTCAACACCCACCTATGAGTGAGAACATGCAGTGTTTGATTTTCTGTTCTTGTGTCAGTTTGCTAAATGCTTGCTTCACTGAAACTATTAGACATTTCCAAGACAATGGTCATATGTTTGGTCCTTCCTTTGTATTTTTAACAGTGCTAATAGCATATAACTGGGCATACTTAATTATACTATTTTGTAAGCATTGTCTCATATATACACCTGTATCATCCTCAGAATAATAAAAAAATGAATATATCTACCACCTCTTAAATGTTTCTAGTTGTTACTATGCAGATTCTGATTTCCAGCTAGTATCACTTTCTTCTGCCTGAGGGTCTTTCTTTAACATTTATTGTATTATGGTCCTGAAATTGATACATATTTTAGCTTTAGTATATTTAAATATAATTTTATTTTATGTGGTTTTTGAGAGATATTTTTGCCAAGCATAGATTTCTAAGTTAATACGTTTGTTTTATTTTGTATTGTTTTATTTCACAATTCTCTTTGGAATTAGGTTATTTATGAGAAGGTTGCTATCACTCTTTATTCCTGAATATATAATATGCCTATTTTAGGACCTTTTACATTTTTTATTTTTTGATTATTGGTAATAGGCAGTTTGATTATGTTTTGCCTTGGTGTAAATTTGTATTTTTCTAGGGATTTGTAAAACTCTTGAAAGCATGGGTTGGCATTTTTTAACAAATTCGGAGAATTAAAAAAAATTATCCTTAATTTCTCCAATTACACTTTATTTTCTATTTTTCATACCTTCTTTACTTTGAAAGTGCTAAAGTTTCCCACAGCATACTCATTTGTTTTCTTTTTATTCAGGCTCCTTTTCTTTGGACAGTTTGCTTTTCTACATCTTCAAGCACTATTCTTCCACTCTATTTAAGGGTGCATAATGTATTTAATTCTCTCCAGTATATTTTTTGTCTTAGACAACTAAGTTTTTATTTATGGAAACAATACTTTTTATAGCTGCCATGTCTTTCCTTTCTTGACATATGCAGTTGTCATCTAGCTTCTTGAACACATGGAATAGTGTTATAATAACTGATTTAACCTCTTCATATACTAATTTTTTAACATTTTTATGTTGGCTTTAATTAATTTGCTCTTCTCCTTTAGGGGGTATAATAGTCTGACAGTGCTATAAAGAAATACTTGAGACTGAGTAATTTATACAGAAAAGTAGCTTAATTGGCTGATGATCCTGTAGGTCTGTACAGGAAGCAAAGCACTGGCATCTGCTTCTTGGGATACCTCAGGAAGCTTACAATCTTGGTGGAAGACAATGTAGGGGCAGGTGTCTCACAAGGCAGAATAAGGAATAAGGGGGTAGGGGAAGATGCCACACACTTTAACAAGCAGATCTCACAGTAACTCACTCACTATCCTGAGGACAGCATTAACCCATAAGGGACTCACCCCCATGACCAAAACACCTCCAACAATGGGACTTAAAGTTCAACATGATATTTGGCAGGGATACACACTTAAACTATATCAGGGGTTATTTTCTTGCTCAAATGTGTGTGTGATAATTTCGATTAGATAGGATTAAAATAGCGCTTTGTCTTAAACTAATTTTCACCACTGCGGAAGAATAATTCTTCTACATATTGTATCGGATATTGCGTGAATTAGTATTTTTTTTCACTTTCAAAAGTGACATCAGGAAATATTCTCAGCCCTGTGAGAATTTGGAACATTTCTCACTCTAATCCTTTTAGGTAGTTATTTTGCCAGCCTCAGTTAATTTTCTTAAACATGTGCTCTAATAAGTATTCAACTGAAGGCTCAAAAATATTCTGTGAAGTTCTTTGTAGATTGCACTCTCCTTCTCCATTTCTGTCTCTGTCTTGTTTTTGTTATCTTCAAACTTCCAGCTTTGTCTCTTCAACTCCTTAAGATTACTAACCTTGACCTAGAATCTATTCACTTACCCTGCCTACAACTCTCTCTTGGGATTGGGCTGTGGCAATAACAGAACACACAACCTCCCTTGTTTGCCTTCTTTGGTAATCATTGTTCTTTGTTGCCTGATATTCATTATCTTAGAAACCATCATTTCACGTATTTTGTCTGAATTTTTATTTGTTTCAGATGAGAGGTTAAATCCACTCTGATACTCTTATCTTCTACACTAGCAGATATTTTGCTTTTTGGCATTCCATACTTGTTTAGTTTATGCCACCTATATTTAACCCATTCTACTTATTTCCTTTTTGTTTAAACATAAACATTCAAAAAATCTGAAGACTATAGTAAAAATAGATGAATACTGTTAATTTTCATAACATTGGAATGAACTATGTTGACTGAATAAGTAGGAAGCAGTAAGTACCCACAGCCCACAGTGATAATTTGGAGATTAGTTAAAGGACCACAGAGGAGGTAGAATAGATTTTTGCTTTTAAAACAAATGAATGTATTCAGAACTCATATATAGGAAATCACATTGTATTTTAAAGAATGTGGGAAAAGATGGCAAATACTATATGGTGTAATATTCTTTTTTATTTTTGATTTCTTTCATGAGAAACCTAGATATATTGTTCAGAAAAAATATTTTTAAGAATATGTAATATATGTTTAGTATATGGTTTCATATCGAACACTGTAATCCTTGGAAGGATTATTGAAGAACAATTTACTAAGTCATGTAGTCAAATTTAAGAAATTCATAGAAGTCAACTTTAAAGGATTTAGAGAGAATAATGTTGGTGATATGCTACAGGGAGAAATAGATTTTTTAAATATGTTGGATTATGGGTATTGCTTTTGATAATAATTATACTTTAGGGATTGAAAAGAGTCATCTACAAGATGTTCCTACTTATTTCCTTTCCCATATTTTCAGAAAGAACTAAAAAAAAATAGAGATGCACAAATACATTACTTAAAATATAAGCATGCACAGGCACAGACACACACACACACAATGACGCACACACGGACATACATAAATATCCTTCCAAATATCTGTAGAGTGACAAGTAACAGGTTTGCTAATTTTCATTAACAGTGTCTTCATCTTTGCTCATTTGTAGACATTTAATAATTGTATAAGTTAACAAAGACTGTCCCAGTTTTTTTAAATAAAGAAAACTGTTCTAAAGGTCTTGTTAATGATATAACACTTAGCTTCTAACCAATAGTATTTCTCTGTTTCATTAGTTGAAAACCCTTTGAACTGACAATCTTTTGTGCACTCAAATTCTCAATACTGAAACCAGTGGTAATACCCGTGCTTAACTAGATGGAGAACAAAGAGCAGATTAAAATAAGATTTTCTTTGTACAATAATCGAAAAGTAAAGGAAAAAATAGTACACTGAAAAGAAACTGAGGGTATGTTTTATACTCTCATCTATTGTAAAACAAGTCTATTATGAAGTGTAATAATATATTTTTGCAAACAAGATGATTTTCTTAATATATAGTTGATGTCTTATTTAAAGATAATAAGCTAGGAATGAAAATATACCTTATTTTTTGTAGCAGAGGAAGTGCTTACAAGTGAAGTATCTCATAGAATTACAAGTAGTAAATAGTGATATTTATTTGCAAACCTTGAAATTCTAGGTGACTTTGTGTCTGTAAACTAGATATATATTTTATTCTGTAAAAAACATGATATCACATTTATGTTTGAAATTATATTATACCTTCAGGTTACACTGCAATATAGATTGTCACAAATAGCAACCAATTTTTGGATAATTGAGATAGATCTTATTTACTGCAACTTGAACTTTGCACATGAGAGCAATAAAACTTTATTTACCATCACTCAGGGTGTTGATATATGTTTAAACATTTTGCCATACTATGCTCTCGAATCTCAAAAAGATGAGCCATCACTGTATTGCATATGTTGTGATATATATTAAAATTATTCTAATGCTTAATCTAAATACAAGAGGAAATTCAGCTGCTAAATATTGTCAAAGAGGAAAAATGTGTTCTTGAACAATGACCATCTGTCAAATGAAACTGTACTAAAGTAGTATGTGGTAGCCACATGATAGGATCTCGTTTACTGAAATTGAACTGGAAACACTGAGTGAATTTCACATAAGGAAGGGCCTCAATTTCACCATGGAGAGACATATAAAAGAAAAAACTCAGCTTGCATATACATTACTTGTGTTTTTTCCTCATTATCCTGCCAAGGTATTTAATGAGGAAAAAGAAGGGTGGGGACACAGGGAATCATATAAACAACTCTTCATATATATGAACATATTTATCTAATTTCTATATAGGTGGTATGGAAATGGTTTGTATGTGATAAGCTTGAAGAAACACCTATGTCTGGTTCACCATAACGCCCATAGTAAATTCAAAACTGTTAAAAATTCTTTGAAGCTAATAGGACCACACTAAGTCACAATGGTCCGATATGTAGGCTTATTTTTACCCCTTCAGTTTTTCTTTCAGATTCTATCAGGCAAATGATTTAGATGAATTTTGTGCTGTCAGTATGCCAAATCTATTTTGACCCCTCTGCTATTTAATGTTGGTATCTTGTAGAGAAAGTACTTGAAATCTTGATGCTTTTTCCATTTGTATATATAAAACAGACCTGTTTTGCTTCTCCCTTATCCAAATATAGAGATAGTCAAGTAATTTTACTCTTTCTAAATTATTGTTACATAAATGCAGTTATCAAAATTGTTATAGTTCCAGCGAACCAGAAGTAAATTAAAAACAAATTATTTGATACAGCAACTGCCTTACATAATAGATTTTAATGCATGCTGCATCATTTAATGTAGCAATTGCAATGTTTTACCTTATGCATCTTTTTTTTTTTTTTTTTTTTAGAATTCATGATGTTGCTTTCTTGCTTGAAGTTTTATTGCAAGAGAATAAAATAATGTTTAATTTCATTTCGTTGACACCGTGTTTTGACATCTGCACATGCAAAGCCTACACATTCTTTCGTACTTCTGGTTGAATCACTGACATTTCCTTCAATTCTATCTTTTATAGGCTTGTGTAATACTCCAGTTTATTCAGAACATTAATTTTGCTCATATGCTTGATATTCATTCTAAAAGGTATACCCACTCATGCTTCACACAGAAATGTCTTCCTTTTCCCCCTACCATTCAACATTTATTAAAAGTGACTTGTTATGCATTTCTCCTAATATCTAATGCAGATGATGGGTTGATGGGTGGAGCAAACCACCATGGCACGTGTACACCTATGTAACAAACCTGCATACTTTGCACATGTATCCCAGAACTTAAAATATAATTTAAAAAGTAACTTGTTAACCCTCTTCAAAACACAGTTTCTCCCTCAAGTAAAACTTGCAAATCCTTGATATGCCTTTTATTAACACATTTACCTAGTGTCCGATATTATGTCAGGCACCATGTAGACAACCAATGAATATTTGATGAATTAATAAACTAACAAATTGATAATTGTTACCTCATCAAAAGATCAATTTGGTGAATTTCACCTTTCACTTGTGTTTGACAATCTGATGTAAAACTCTTCTTCCAGCCGACCACTGATCATTTCAGAGGCATCTGTCTCTTGCTGTAGCTTGGAGGAAGTACTAAGAGATCTCACCTCCACTACTGTCTCCCACATATAGCTATCACATCTTGGCTAGGGGCTACACAGCTGATGGTGTCCATAAAGCTCTATGTCCTTTGATACAGTAGGGCGGCCCACACAGGTGTAGTTCAACATGCACAATCCTGAAATGCTGGGGAGGCTAAAACTCCAGGAGCTAAAACTTGACCATGTGGTAGAGGAGTTAATGGATACAGAGACTAATCCTCCTCCTCCTCCCTCCTCCTCCTCCTCCTCCTCCTCCTCCTCTTCCTCCTCCTTCTTCTCCTTCTTCTTTTTTTTCTCCTTCTCCTTCTCCTTCTTCTTCTTCTTTTTCTTTTTCTTCTTCTTCTTCTTCTTCTTCTTCTTCTTCTTCTTCTTCTTCTTCTTCTTCTTCTTCTTCTTCTTCTTCTTCCCTTCTTTCTCCTTATAGACACCTGTAAGACACAGTTTATATGGTTTCTCAGGGGCATGGTCTCACATATCAGACCATCATTCACCTTCATGGCAGAAGACAACTTGATCATATGTCTTCATGGATTGTCTCTCATTTCTTGCTTTGGTTTCTTATTTTTTATCCTTCATTCATGGAACTGTATTATCTCATAAAACAATATACACAAACTGCATGTCAATGGCTCTGGCTTGTGGACAACCCAAGCTAAGGGAGCCCATATCAAAGTGACCCAAAATTTCTTGTGCCCCTTATTATTTTTGGGTTTTTACATTATGATAGAGACTTATTATATTTCATATATCTTCTTCATTAAAGCAAAATGACCATTAAATAATGCATTTGTGCAACAAAACTTTTATATGTTCTTCAACTCAGTCACAGAATCTCTAAGATAAAAAGACATGTCTCAATCTTTAAAATTTCCAAATCAAGGAGAAGAGACAGAATGATGCAAATACAATGCCTTATAGAACAATCTAGAGTGAGATAGTGATATACAGTGAATGAAATTCCCAAAATCCCCAGCTATTTAAAATTACTAAGATTAAATTCAAATGCAAGAAACTGTATCTCAAATATATGTATCAAGTTAATGTTTCTGGTCTCTCTACTCTCTGACTCAGTGTCTATTTGTGTAATGGTTTCTGCCCGTAGGATAGTGAGAAAAGAAAATGAGCATGTGTACCTTATTCTCTCTTTAAACTATCTGCTGTCAGACAGAGTATTTGTTTTATGAATATTAGGACAAAACAATTTTGTAGGTAAGGTAGAACGTGATTTGCACTAAGGCTTGTGATTGATTTGTAGACTGCAGTAATGGGTGTTTTAGTCTGTTTCTTATTAATATAATGGAATGCCTGGGACTGCGTAATTGATAAATAACAGAGGTTCATTTGACTTACAATATTGGAGGCTAGAAGTCCAGTCAGGTGACTGTGTTAGTAAGACCCTTGTGCAGCTTCATAACATGAAGGAAAAGTGGAAGGAAAAGTGAAAGGGAACACATAGGGCAAGAGGGACCAAGAGAAAGCTGAGGAAGCCAAACTTACTTTTATAAGAACACAATCTCATAACGAGCCCCCTCCCAGTCATCTCTTTAATGCCCCATCTCTTAATACTGTTGTATTGGCAATTAAATTTTCAACACATAAAGTTTTTGGGAATACATTTAAAGCATAGCATTCCATTCTTGGTCTCTAAAATTTACATCGTTTCAAAATACCAAATGTGTATATTCTATCCTAATAGTCCAAAATTTTTAATTCTTTCCAGCACCAAGTCAAAAGTGCAAAGTCTAGAGTCTCTTCTGAGATTTAAAGTACAATTTGTCCTTAGGCCAATTTGCCTTTTTCTGGGAGCCTGTGAATTTTTTTTTAAAAATTATGTTTTGTTATGTTATGTTCCAAAATATAATTGTGATACTGGCAGAGAGCAGATACTCCCATTCAAAATGGAAAAAGTAGGTAAGAAGAAAGTGGTAACAGGTCCCAAGTAAGTCCAAAACTCAACAGGCAAAAAAAATTAATTCTTCAAGCTAGAGAATAATCTTTCACTCCATGTGACACTTCCCAGACACACTGGGGAGAACGTTGGTCCCCCAAGGCCTTGAGCAGTCTTGCTGTCATGGATTTTCTGGTTGCAACCCACATGACTGCTCTCAGGGGATGAAGTAAGCTGTCTGGGGCTCTTTTGCATGCTGGCATTGCACTCTGGTAGCTCTACAGTTCTTGTGTTCTAGCAGCAGTTCTGCTTGTGTGGCTCCAGTGGGCACTACCCTGGTAAAGATTCTATACAGTAGTTCCAACCCGATATATCTGCTCTGCATTGCCCTGGTGGAAACTCTCTGTGCTGACTTTACCCTGTGATAAGTTTCTACCTGGACCTGAGAGCTGTTTGATAAATCCTTTGAAATCTAGTGGGTTTTCACATCCTGCACACTTTGTATGCCTACAGAATTCACACCTTATGGACACCATAAAGGTTTACTGTTTGTGCCCTCTGGATTAGTAGAATGAGCCTTATCTAGGCTTGCTTCACCTTGATGTAGTGCTGCCAAGGTTTACAGCTTGTATGTGCTGAGACAGTAAGTCAAGTTGTACCTTGTGCCATTGAAGCCATAGCTATATTATTGAAGAAGTGCTGCTTAGGATGCTGGAAGCAGAGACTCAAGGCAGCTCAGGGCAGTGAACTTTTTCTGCTTTCAAGCCTTAACATTCTCAGCTTGTGATGAAAGGGGCAACCTCCAAGATTTCTGAAATGCTTTCTGGGTCTTTCCCCTGGCATGACAATTAGTACTTGGTTCCCTTCTAGCCATATTAATCTCTTTAGTCACTAGGCCGCATCTTGAGTCCTCTATTCTGAATCTGCCTTTTCACTTCACAAGGCCAGGCTAAAAATTTTCCAAACCTTTCTACTCTGTCTCCCTTTTATTGATAAGTTCTGTCATCTCTTTGCTCTCTCATATGACTAGAAGTAGCCAAAGGTGGCCACACAGCTTCTTGAACATTTACCTGCTTAGACATTTATTCCACTGGAAATCCTAGTTCAGCACTTTAAATCCTTCCTTCCACAAAACTCTTAGAAATGGACAGAATTTTGTCATATTTCTTATCAATTTATAACAGGGATGGTATTTAATTCCAGCTTCTGACAAGATATTCCCCATTTCTATGAGACCTCATCAGAATGGTCTTTATTGTGTATATTTCCATCAAGATTTGATCACAACCATTTAAGTATTTTTTAAGGAGATTCAGACTTTCCCTTGTCCTCTTGTCTTTGTCTGAGCCCTCAGCAGAAAACATCCTTTATGCTTTGCTTATGAAATTCTAGGCTTTTTACAGCCTGCCCTTCCAAATGCTTCTATCCTTTACCAATTAATTGCTCAGTTCTAAAGTAACTCCCACATTTTCAGATGTTGTTTTGACACCAACACCACTTCTTGGTACTGACTTTTAGTCTTAGTCTATTATCTGTTAGTGTAACAGAATACTTGAGACTAGGTTTTGTTTTTTGTTTTTATTTTTAGATAAAGAATAGAGCTTTATTTAGCTCCCAGTTCTAGAGTCTACAAGGTTCAAGATTTGGTGTCTGCATCTGGTGAGGGCCTTGTGCTGCTTCATAATGTGGCAGAAAAATGGAAGGGATCACATAATGAGAGAAGGAGTAAAAGAAATTTGAGGAAGCCACACTGACCTTTACAAGAAACTGTTCTTGTAATAACTAAAGTCTTCCCAGGAGAACACATTTATTCTCATGAGACTAACTCAGACCCCAGATGAAAGCGTTAATTCATTCATGAAAGCAGAGCTCTCATGACCCAGTCACCCATAAATCCCACCACTTGATAACTGTTACACTGGCATGTGAGTTTTCACAACATGGACTGTTAGGGGATAGAGTCAAATCTTAGCAATGGGCTTGTAACTACATTTGCTGTCATGAAACTTCCTAGTTCTTTGCACCAATGAGGCAAAGTGTAATTCCTAGCCCCTTGATAGTGAGTTCAGCCAAGTTACGTGCAAGGGATGTCAGCAGACATGATCCGTGTATAGGATTTAAAAAGCATGTGCTTCCACACTCACTCTTGTTCTCTAATGCTGTTATAATCACGATATTAGCTAGTGTGTGACAGATGAAACACAGGTCTCCCTGGATTCCCTGGAATCCCAGTTGACTGTCTACTAAAATCCAGAAAGATGAGTGAGCCAAATTAAAACCTGAAGAGCCACTTATTCTAAGAGGTGAAACACAGCCAGATGAGATAAATAAATTCTCATTGTTGGCATCACTAGTTTTTGGAATGATTTATTATGTACCATAATTGTGGCAGTAGGATAACTGATGCAGAAATAGATTCCAAACAGGAGTTCTACCATACAAAAACATAAAATGTATGGCTTTGACTTTGAGGCAGATGACAGTAGAAAAGAAATATTAGTAGAGACTGAAAAAATACTGAGAAAACTGTTAGCCTGGAAAGAAATGATAAGGAAACCTCTAAAGAAGTCTGAATAAAATGCTATCTTTGCTATAACATTGTACTCATCTATTAAGAATGTTGGCCCAGGTTTAACTTAAAAAAAAAATATTTTGTGTTTGGGAAAATTAATTCAAGCATAAGTTCTCTGTCACCACTACTTAGCTGTACTGTTGTACTAAACTAGTCATCAGTAACACATAAATAAATGAGCATGGCTGTGTTTCAATAAAACTTTAAATAATGGTCTGTAGATTGTACTTTGCCAATTCCTGACTTATCTCAAAATGTAGAACTTGAAAATAAAAGCACATTGTCAAATAATGGCATTCTGTTACCTTTGGAATGAAGCACTCATATAACATAAATCAAGATTAACATGAAATACAAAGCACATTTACATTTGAATATTTGTGGGATTTCTTTGTCAATTATTAAGTGGAAGGCATATGTATATTTACAAATTAGGACCCATGATATAAAAGCTGTAAAGAATTTATGCAGAAATACTATTGCTCCATGTTGCTCTAAAATGTCAAATACAGAGAAAATTACAGTCCCTCTAAATGCACTCTTTTGCATATTTTTTCCAAAAAAATTTATTTTGGAGATTTCTGTCTCCCTAAATTCAATGTGTCCTCCCCAAAAGTCTGTATTTCCTAACACTAAACTATGGGAATCGATATTTCAAAATATACCTTGCTGTACATACTGTAACAGTAAAATTTTTCACCTTAAGAAATAAATATGTGCATAAGAGAAAACTACCTACTTTGGGGGTTATTACTAATTCTAATTATTCCAAACATAATCTATTCTGTTACAGGTAGGAAAGCAAGACATCTGCCAGATGTGACACTCATTGAAATATGACATATCCTTAATATTGTAATTAGAGGAAACTTCATGTAGATACTACACGTATACTGGTGACTGACTTGCTTTTGGGTAGAAATGTAAATTTGCTATTGTATACAAAAAAATTAATATATTTTGGTTATTAGAACATTTTATTTTATGAAAACTTGTTTTATATATTTTTAACCATGTATTTTAAACAACAAAATCATTCTACTCTTTATTCTGTCAAAAGCAAGAGAAATTGAATATTTCTCAATAGCTGTCAACCAATTGTTATGATAATCATCTGGATTAGAAATAGAAAGTTAGATATTCACAGATATGTAGATTCTATGATCAGCTGACAATTTATCCCTTACTTACCATCTCATTTATATGGACTAATTTAATATTTAATTGTATAATTTAATATTATTATGTTTTGTATAGTCTTCTGTTGACAAGACAGATTTCTTAAACTCACACAGGTTGAAATCTACCAGGATAGGTTTTAAGCAAATAAATTTGAATGTACATGGCATAAAGGAAAATACCATGTATAATAAAAACATTAGAATAGTTGCCAGATTATTTATGGTAAACAAAAGAAAGTTCTTCTAAGTTTGTTAGTTTGCTGCCTAGATCTAAGGAATGATCAGGAATTAGACACTAGAAGGGTTGTGTGAACAGAATTTTAAGCAGAAGAAATAAAAGAATATAAGGGACCCATGAAAAATAAAACTTGTTACACTTCAGGTTATAAGGTCAATGGGGCCAAAGCACGATAATACAGAAAAATAATGTTAGAAAGTAAGGGAGGAAAGTTATATAAAAGTGAATTAACTGAGGCTTTGTGATTTTTTAAGAGTTTTAGATTTCAACCAAAAAGTCATGGGCATTCATCAAAGGGTATTTAAAGGGAAAGAAGTATAATGAGCTCCTTATTTAAAAGCTGTTAAATATTTTTTGCATAAAAGTGTCAAAGGTGAATATTGAGAGATTGCTATTGTCCAAGAGAAAAAGAGTGATGGCATATGTCCTATTAATACTGATGCCAGTGAAAGAATTGTGGATATTTGAGAATTATGTAAGTGATAAAATTAACTGGGATTTGTGGTTTGATTGAAACAGTGAATGATGAGAAACAGGACACTGACCAGGACAATTTCCAGATTGTTGATATGAGCCACAGCCAAATGCCACTTACTGAAAAAGAAGAACACAAAATTCACGATCTGCAGCAAGAGTTACTCACTTGCTTTTAGAAATAAAATGAAATATTCTCACTATCTGTTTCTTCTCTTTATACAGTGATGTAATAATGTGATAATACAGCATGATATGCAATAACACATTTGTAATTTGGCTTTTGAGCCCATTTCTTAGCAGAAAGCTCCTAAGCCTTTC
This sequence comes from Callithrix jacchus, assembly GCF_049354715.1. Taxonomy (NCBI): domain Eukaryota; kingdom Metazoa; phylum Chordata; class Mammalia; order Primates; family Cebidae; genus Callithrix; species Callithrix jacchus. The sequence goes on along the minus strand of NC_133504.1, from coordinate 131,463,572 downwards.
TAATATACTGAATGATAGGGGTGATGTAAATATCTTTTGCTATAATATTTTATCTTATTTTCTAGGTCCTGACGTAAGAGTTTCTAAGACTCTTGGAATTTCCAGAGTAATGAGAGTATCTTTTGTATGCTATTAAGATGTCTTGTGGTTTAGGGTCCCTCAGTACCTTTAGAATGGGGGCTTTTAACCAGAGAGATAAACACGTGACTAGAGGTTTGAAATTTGCGGCCCCAGCCCTAGACCACTGGGGAGGGGAGGGTGGTTAGAGATTTGAGTCAATCGCCAGTGGCCAATGATTTAATCAATAATGCCTACACAATGAGGTCTTGATAAAAATTCTAAACAATGAGGTTTGAGGAGCTTCTGGATCGATAAACCCTATCTTCAAACTCTTGTGCTCAGGACCTTTTTGGACCTCGCTCTATGTACCTCTTCATCTGTTGTTCATTTGCATACATTGCTGTATCCTTTAAATTAAAGTGTTAGTAGTAAGTAAATCCTTCTTCCTGAGTTCTGTGAGCTGCCAAATCATTAAACATAAAAAGTTGGTTGTGAGAATCTCTGATTTATAGCCAGTCAATCAGAAGTACAGAAGGCTTGGCAATGAGCTCTTCCTCAGGGCGGTCTGGTACTACCTCCAGGCAGTTAGTGTCAGAACCAAATTTAATTGTTAGACTTCTACTTGGTGTCTAGAGAGTTGGAGAATTGGCTACTGGTGTGAGGAAACCCCCACACATTAGGCATTAGAAGTATTCTGTGGGTAGAAACATTGTAGTACCTACACATACTGAGCCCACATTTAACAGAGAATGTGCCACTCTTTCCTTGGGTCTGAAGCAGTGTGCTACTGTTGTAATCCACTAAATAAATCAGCTTCACAAAGAATGGTGTTCTTAGTTATGGGTGGGTCCTCTGATCTGTAACAGTGGCAAATGATGACACAAGCTTTCTTCTCTGTTTTTTCCCCCCCTTCTTTGGTTACATTTGAATAGTGCAATTTCAGAAGTGGTACAGATTATTTTACATTTTTTTTTCCTTAAGACGGAGTGTAGAGATCATGAATGACAATGCTCTAGGTCACTACATATGTGGGAGACAAGAAAATCATCCAGCACTTTACAAATGCAGATTTATATTTTTATGTCATGAATAGACTGTAAAGTATTTTATAAATAAGAATGAAATTCTCAGCAATTCATACTAATGAATAAAGAACTCAAAAAATCTGCAATAGTGTTTACATTCAATTCTAAAGAAATGCTTTTCAAGTCATTAACAGTAATTCTTCACAGATGAAAAATAAAATTATGGAATTCTTATATTTAGTAAAAGAAATGCTACTTTTAGATGTTAAAATATCTTGAGAGAATATTTTCTTAAAATATTTATGCTTGATCTTATAAAATCATGTTTATATGAAATTGGTAATTTATTTCATTGCAATTCTACATATTTGTTTAATGCCTTCTGGAATGATTATAAAAATCATTTACTGAGACCTTATTAGGTACTGGTTAAATATTTTACATGTATTAACTTCAATAACACCCATAAATTATGGAGTTGGCATGATCTGTATCACCACTGTACATATGGAAAGCTGACATACTGAGAGAGCGAGCCTAATTTGTCAAAGGACACCCAGCCAGTAATTTGAGAAGCTTGAATCAGAGCCCAGGCAACCTGAGATAAGCTCCCTATTTACCCATTAAGCCATACACAACAAGGAACTCAGACCTCATATTCATGATCAGAATATATCCAAGGTTTTTAAATATGAAAATTAATTAGATCAGTTCCTTCTCACCAATATGATAGGAATCTGGCACACTATAAATATTATCTTTAGAAGATGCTTCAGACTGCATCTTCATTGTATTGGTTGTGAATTCATGTGTTTTGCCTCATTGTCTCTGGACTCTTTCCCAGTGTTTTTAACAAATCATTCTCCATTTTGTATGGTTCTTGTTAAAGATGCTTTTCTCAGACTCAATGTACAGAAAGCAGAATCCTGGAGAGACAAGACACAAGTTTCCAATTTTTATCTCAGTGGAGTTGCATGGACAGCACTTAATTCTCCAAGCAATAACGTGTAATAATATGTAGGAAGCATTGCCAACCAGGGAAGTTCAGGTGAGACTCGGTGTCCTGGAGTTCTATTGAGGGTCAGTCACACAGGCATGGAGCACCCCTGTAGTTGACCTTGATTATGCTATCGTCAGCCCCTTCAGATGTAGGTACATCAAGCTGTTACAGCCTGGCTCAAGTTCCTCACCATGAATCTCCTATTTAGCTTAAATGATCTGGTGTGGCCTAAGGCCCCAGATGCACAAAACCCTTTTATTTGATATTCCAAGGTCTTAAAGGTTATCTCTCAGAAGCCAGTCAACAATCAGTTATTCAGAATGGATAAATGTTTGACCACCTTAAACATGCTGAGTTCATCCTTCCCTGAACAGAACATCTGCCTCATTCTTTTCTACTTGCTTGACTCCCCAGATACCACAGCATTTTATGCCTCTTCTAATTCTTTTAAATAATAATTGCAAAAAGATTTCCCCTCTACTCTTGGTTTATTTCTTATTCAAAGAACCTCAAGATCTGTATAACTGGTATAATTATTATGGTTTAAAAATAGTATGGCTGTGAAATCAAGAAAAAAAATGTGTCACTTTGCAAAAAGTATGAAAAACTATAAATAAATATGCCATTATAATTTTAATCATATTTGTAAAACTTCTGGATATTCATGCTAACTCTACCACATCTATTTGTAAATATGTGACTCACTACCTTTAATTTGTTTTCTACTTTCAAAAACTGGAAAAACATTGCTCACAATTTTTTTTAATTTTTTAAGTTGAAGTATTTATAGTTAACGTTACTTGCTTTTATATTGTGATAAAATATATGAGATATAAAACTTACCATTTCAACTTTTTTAAAAATACAATTCAGTGGTAATAACTTTCCCATTTTTATTCCCCATTACATGGTACAGACTATTCTACTTTCTGTCTCTGTAAATTTTACTGTAGGCACATTACATAAGTAGAATTAAGCAATATTTGTTCTCTTGTATCAGTCTTATTTAACTTAGTATTATGTTCTCAAGGTTTACTCATGTTGTAACTTGTATTAGAATTTCATTTAATTTCATTTAAGCCTGAATAAATTTCAAATATATATACTATCCATGTATCTATTATTCATATATACTATGCATATATATGGATAAATGGATCTATAGATGCATGGATAAATGAAATGTACTATACATACATACACATATATGTATAATGTGCTATACATATATAGTAATATATATGTAGTTTGTACTATATAGTGTGTGCTATACATATGTGTGTATACATATATATGTACAAACTATATACATATGTGTATATACATAGTTTGTTCTGTTTTGTTTATCCATTCTTCTGTTGATGGACATTTGGGGTTTTTTCACATCTTTGCTATTGTGAATAATGTTGCTGTAGACACTGGTGTTCAGACATCTGTTCAAGTTTCTGCTTTGAATTCTTCTGAGTGTATGCATAAGAATGAAATTGCTTGATCACATGGCAATAATGTTAATTTTTTTGAAAAACCACAATAACATTTTCTAGAGTGGCTGCATTATTTTACATTCCAACCATTAATGCAGAAATATTTCAATTTATTTACCTTCTAAGCAATACTTATTTTCCATTTTCATAAGAACCATCCTAAAGGGTGTAAACTGATATCTCCCTATGAGTTTGATTTGCATTTCCCAATAAGAGATGTTGAGCATATTTTCATATGTCTACTTGCCTAAAGAGTATCCCCTGTGGAGATACATCTATTCAAGTTCTTTGCTCAATTTTTAATTGAGTTGTATTTTTTTGTTGTTGTTGATGTGTCAATGTTCTTTACATATTCTGGTTACTAATCTCTTACCAGATATGTAATTTGGAAATATCTTATTTCATTCTTTGGGTTGCTTTCTCACTTTCTTGATAGTGTTCTTTGATTCCCAAAATTTATAAATTTTGATGAGTCCAATTGCTATGGTGTAATATGTCCCCCCAAGAGCATGTGCTGGTAATTTAATCCCAAATGCAACAGCTTTGGAGGGTTGGGCCTAATGAGTGGTGTTTTGGCTTCACCCTCATGAATGGATTAATGCCAATTATAAAACAGTTTAAGTCTTCCAGTTTGGTCTCTTGCTCTTTCTTGCCCTTTCTTTGCCCTTCCACCATGAGATGACACAGGGAGAAGGTCCTCACAGATGCCAGCCCCTTGGTTTTGGTAATTCCCTGTCTTCAGAATCACAAATCAATAAGTATCTGTTTCTTATAAATTACTCAGCATCAGATATTATGTTACAGCAGTACAGAATAAACTAAGATGTCTATTTTTTTTATTGTTTGCCTGTGCTCCTAGTGTCAAATAAATTATTACTGTCTATTGTCACAAAGCTTTCCTCTATTTTCTTCTAAGAACAGAAAATGCTTCCCAAAAAAAGTAAGAATCTGAGTAGCTTTGGACTTCTAAAATTAATATAGAGTATAAATTAAGTACTTTCAATATTTTAGGGATAGGTGATTAGCAAGTATGAATATATATGAAGCCATATTTTTAACTATGAGAAAGAGTAAAATAAATATATAGTTTATTAGATATAGTCACATAAGTGTATTTGTAGCATGATATGTTCTTATATATACCCACTTTCAAAGCCTACTGGAAGATATGCTTCATTGAGAATGGAAAAAAAAAAAAAAGGTGGAAGACATGGTATCCAGAAAACATTATTTAACATGGGAAATGGTGAAGGGGAGCATAGGGTAGCAGTGGGGGAACTCCCAAGATGAAAGCAAAACAAGCAGCCATATAAATTTAGAGGAGTAAGGTTAGTGCTTTCAGAAAGTTATCTACAAACATGTAAAAGAAACTAATCAAAGAGATGGTGAGATTAAAAATAGTGCAAGAGTGAGCACAATTTTGTCAGAGATTTAGGAGGCACTGATAATAACTTTGGTAGCCATTAATAACTAAAAAGAAACACAGAAACTCTATCCCAGACTGGAGTACAATGTGAGAGATCATAACACACTGCAGCCTTGAACTCCTGGGCTCAAGCACTCTTCTTGCTTCAGCCGACCTAGTAGTTGGGACTACAGTTGCAGCACCACACCTGGCTATATTTTGAGACGGAATCTTGCTATGTTGCCCAGGATAGAAAATGTTTTACTTTAAGCCTTCAAAAAGTTGAGATTTTAAAAGTGGTGAATATTAGCTTTGATAAAAGTAACAATTTAATTTAATCTGACATGAATAGTCCATGATACTTTTCTGACTTGCAATATCTGAAAAAATTTGTGTACCTGTTTTATTGAGTTTGCCCAAAAACAGCCCTGATCTTGCTACTTATTATTTATTTATGCCCTTTAACACTAAAATAAGATCAGTGGTGGTAGTAGGTTCGAATTCCACTTATAACAAATCACATAATACTATTTCAGTATGTGTGACTATAACTACTGAATTTAGGTGATTTATACACTTTTGTGCATTATAGTTTTAAAATATTCATCTGGAATCATATTCAAATATCTAAAAATAATATTCAAATTTTTAAAATCCAAAATTTATTCATTTTGCCACATTTAATATTATTTCAATACTTATTACTTAGGTTACCCCTTCTTTAATTTTTAGATGAAAAGAAAAACCTAAAATTTTGGTGGTGGCAATAACCCAGAAGAAAGTTATCAAATTTACCAGAGAGATATTACTTAATGAGGTCACAGTTACTTTGTAATAAGCACCATGCTTAATTTCATGGTGTCTTCCATATTTGCACAGATTATTTTTCAAATCAATTCTAAATCTTCTATATAAGCAGATTCTGTGCTACTTAATTTTTTTCCTGATGACAGGATTTGAAACAAAGTAAAGAGTAAAGTCATTTTTTAAAATTATACTTTAAGTTCTGGGGTAAATTTGCAGATTGTGCAAGTTTGTTACATAGGAATACACGTGCCATGGTGGTTTGCTGTATCCATCACCCCATCATCTACATTAGGTATTTCTTCTAATGCTATCCCTCCCCTCTCACCCCACCCACTGCTATCTTCCCTTTTGTCCACCAATCCCTGACAGGCCCTGGTGTGTGGTTCCCCTCCCTGTGTCTATGTATTCTCATTGTTCAACACCTACATATAAATGAGAATATGCAGTGTTCAGTTTTCTGTTCTTGTGTCAGTTTGCTGAGAATGGTGGTTTCCAGCTTTATCCATGTCCCTGCAAAGGACATGAACTCATCCTTTTTTATGGCTGCATAGTATTCCATGGGATATATGTGCCATATTTTTTTTTAATCTAGCCCCTTAATGATGGGCATTTGGGTGGGTTCCAAGTCTTTGTTATTGTGAACAGTGCCACAATAAACATACATGTGCAAGTGTCTTTATAATAAAATAAGTTATACTCATTTGAGTATATACCCCGTAATGGGATTGCTGTGTCAAATGGTATTTCTAGTAGTAGATCCTTGTGGAATTGCCACACTGTCTTCCATAATGGTTGAACTAGTTTGCACTCCCACCAATAGTGTAAAAGTGTTCTTATTTCTCCACATCCTTTCCAGCATCTGTTGTCTTCTGATTTTTTAATAATTGCCATTTTAACTTGCGTGACATGGTATCTCAATGTGGTTTTCATTTGCATTTCACTAATGACCAGTGATGATGTTTTTTTCATATGTTTGTTGACTGCATAAATGTCTTCTTGTGAGAAGTGTCTGTTCATATCCTTTGCCCATTTTTTGATGGGGTTGTTTGTTTTTTCCTTGTAAATCTGTTCTAGTTCTTTGTAGATTCTGGATATTAGCCCTTTGTCAGATGGGTAGATTGCAAATTTTTTTCCATTCTGTTGGTTGCTGGTTCACTCCAATGATAGTTTCTTTTGCTGTGCAGAAGCTCTTAAGTTTAATTAGATCCCATTTGTCTATTTTGACATTTGTTGCCATAGCTTTTGGTGTTTTGTCATAAAGTCCTTGCCTATGCTTATGTCCTGAATGGTATTGCCTGGGTTTTCTTCTAGGGTTTTTATGGTGTTAGGTCTTATGTTTAAATCTTTAATCCATCTGGAGTTAATTTTTCTATAAGGTGTGAGGAAAGGATCCAGTTTCAACTTTCTGTATATGGCTAGCCAGGCATCCCAACACCATTTACTAAACAGATAATTATTTTCTCATTGCAATCCTAGCTTCTGATAAAATAAACTTTAAATAAACAAAGATCAAAAGAGCCAACGAAGAGCATTACATATTGGTAAAGGGATCAATGCAACAAGAAAAGTAATTATTCTATAAACATGTGCACCCAATACAGGAACACCCAGATACATAAAGGTAAAGTCAGTTTTTTAAAAAATTGTTAAACTTTTTGGTACCTAATGACTATGGAGTTATTTGTAATATGTGTTGTACAAACATGTTAAAACTATCATCCAATGATCCAAAGATTTGTTAGTATGCCTGGATTAATACATGCAATTGAATACTGAAACATTTATATTGATTTAATTTTACAAATCAGAAAATATTATAGAAATGTTGTTGAAAACAGAACTATTCTTGACATTCCTATTTAGAAATTAAGATTTTTCACTTGGATTAGTTTGACTGAGAAATAGATAATTAATAAATTTGTTTCAACCTCAAAGTCCTCAAAGTAAAAACTGTTCTATGTTGTTGAATTGACCACAGAAAATTTAGTTTACATTTTTACTCATTTTTTCAGTAAGATAGATTATTGGATTTATAAATTGTACTTATATGGAAACCATCATTTCTAAGACTAAATTTGTAAAAGAAACATAATATCTGTTTCTGCTACAACAATCTGAAGAATATGACTCTGTGCAGCGAAGTCTCCTCTTCTACTGTCAGCAGTTTGGCAGGAAGAAAATAAAGATTCTAAGTATTAGTCAGTAGGGTGTGTTTGCCACTGCGCATATTCAACAGTTAAGGAAGTCATTTTTAGGCCTAACTGAATGTTGTAGATTTCCCATAAGAAAATACTTGCAATAGAATCCAAAATAACCAAGTCGTGGGCTAGGGAAATTTAAAAAATAATATGTATGACCAGTAATATACATCTCAGGGAAAAGAAAACTGGAAATAAAAAGAGCTTCATGCACTTAAGGGACTTCAAAGGGATGTACGTTTTTTTTTTTTTTTTTTCTTAGATAGCTCAAAGACTTACTGCAAGATTTCATTTCATAACCCCAAGTAGCCCAGTCTTTGAAAATTGTGTTCACTCTATCACATGCTATTTCTTAAATGACTATGAGATAATTGGCAAAGGGAGAATTTTGATTATAATTAATTTATCTAGTGCATAAGACTATCTTGTAAAAATTCTGGAATTTGGAATGTTTCAATGTGAGAATATTTGGATCACATGTAGGCAAACATTTATGGTAGTTTAGTTCTACTAAAGATCATTAATATTGTCAGGAATATCAAATAGTAAGTGCAAATCAAGGGCAGAAAAAAATCTCGAGGCTGATGATCATAAAGTTAAGGTTCTACCCTTTCTAAAATAAATTGCAGCACCTGGCTGTATCAATGGGTGAGAGAAATCAATACTTGTTAGCATTCTCAGTGGGAAACAAGGCTTTGCTACTATTTATCTGTGAATATATATTGTATAATCATCACTCATGGGACTGCTCCTAATATATGTATCCTGGAGGTTCAGCTCTGTATCTGCATTTTTCGAATTAGTCCCAGCATGACAGAAAATCCCTGTAAATTTGGGAGGTAAGAAGCAAAAAAATGCCGTACGGTAAACATTACTGGAATAAAAATGTATCTCTTCCCCCAATGGTGAAAAAAAAATAGCATGCAACATTTAAACTACTTTGTACCCTTGCCTATTGTGGTTATTTTTCCTTTTAACATCCATTGGGTGGTGTGGATGAGCAACAGTACCTGCAGCTGTAGAGATATTCCAATCCTCACAGCTGTCAGTAAAGCCTACACTAATGTGTCCTGAAAGAGTGATTAATAGGTTTTGACAATATCATTGCATTGCATATTTAATCAGATTATACATCTGTTAGAAATGGTTTGCTTCTCACATCTGCAGACAAATTCCACGATCGGTATTCAGATCATTTCCTTAGCAGACACATGAAACGACTATTATGTCAGTCTTCTTGGTGACAAGTTAAAACTGCATGCCAGAAAAATATGAATCATGACATTTTCTTTATTTGTTTAATATTTTTTCAAAATTTCCTAGAAGTTTATCTGTGCTTAAATTAATTCTCACTAACAATGAAGACAACAAATATATACAAATACGTCATTATATATTTACACACATGCACATGCACACACACACATATGCATATATATAATTGTAAAGTACAATCTCAAGCAAGACATACAGAGTGGCTCAATGCCATCCTAAAAGTGATACTTCTTGGTTATAATTTCAAAACAGTTTTCAAATGATAATGCTAGTCTAAGAAGACAGATATTATAAAACAGATTTTCAGATCATAAAGGTTAATATGACAACTTGTATTTTATTATGATTACGTGTTATAGAAAATGTGGAAAAAAGTTATTCAATTACACAAGTAAGATTTAGACTTAAATCCTATTTTCTTCTCAGTATTTATTCATTCCCTTATGTAGCTGAAAAATATTCCTTTTACAAAAGACACCATCTCAAAACTAGTCTTTTTATCTTAGTTCAAAAAGACACCTTGCCATAAACAAGTGGCCTCCAACTGGCTTGTCTCCAGCATTCCAACTGGCAAGTCACATACTCCTCCTATATGCTATTATCAACATCCATTCTTCAAAATCTGCTTAGAAATGACCATTGTAATAAAACTTTCTTTGACAAAGTTATCAATGGCAACTACTTAAAAACTCAAATGATCACTTTCTAGTCTTTATCTTACTTGATCTCACTGTACAGTTTAACAATGCTGCCTCCATTCTCAAGACGCTGTCCACAGTTTTTCTCTCTGTGATCTATGTATCAAAATCTGTTTTCTTTGAAGCTATGGATGTTTCTTCTTAGTCTGGGGACATTCTCTTCCTCTGATTTTCTTAATTATGACATTCTAAGTACTTTCATTGATCATGTTTTCAATTATGAGTAAGACTGTTCTAATTCAAAGTTTTTATTCTCTTTCTCTTTCCTCTTTCATTCTTTGAATCTGATTGTATATATGCTAGAATTTATATCCTAATGTCACTAAAGATTTTTTTATTGATTTTATTCTCTTTTTTTGTATCTTTCATGTTAGATAGTCTCTATTATCTCTACTATCATTAGATAGTCTCTATGTAATATCTCTCTTGTATTTTCAAATTTTCTGATCATTTTTTCTCCAATGGCTACTCAACTGTTAATTCCATCAAGTGAAAATTTCAAATCCTGTATTTCATTCTTCATCTGTAGAAGTTCTATTTCTCTTTTATAAATGTATCTTCCAATTTTTTCTTTTCAATATTTACACATTTCTTTATATTGCATGTATTTCTTGTAAGTTTATAATATATACAGTAGCCCCCTTTAAAGTCCATGTTGATATTCTACCACCTGTATACTTTTCTGGTTATTTTTTTAAATAGATTTTTCCTTTTGATTTATGGGTTACATTTTTTTCTAATTCTCTATATGTGTAGTAAACTTTGATTAGATACTAGACATTGACAATGTTACTCTCTTGAGGGAAGAATATTACACCTACTATAAAAGATGTTGGATTTTATATTTTGTATTATTTACATTACTTGTGGCTCAACCAGATTCACTGAGACATTCATTTAAGTTTTGAAAGGACAGTCTCAGAGTATCATTTTCTATAGTCTGGTTAGCTCCACTCTTAAGGCACAACACCTTGAGATCTGCATTGAAAGCTCAATTATTCTACAGGGTCTTTTCTCTCTAGCGGGTCATTAATCAATAATTTTCTTTTTCTTTTTTAATATTTATTATTTTTATTATACTTTAAGTTCTGCAGTACATGCACAGAATGTGCAGGTTTTTTACATACTGCTGTGGTGGTTTGCTGTATCCATCACCCTGTCATCTACATTAGGTATTTCTTCTAATGCTACTTCTCCCCTAGCATCCATCCCCTGACAGGCCCCAGTGTATGATATTGCCCTTCCTGTGTCCATGTGCTCCCATCATTCAACTCCCACTTATAAGTGAGAACATGTGTTGTTTGGTTTTCTGTACCCTGTGTTAGTTTGCTGAGAATGATGGTTTCCAGCCTCATCCGGATCCCTGCAAAGGAATTGTACTCATCCGTTTTTATGGCTGAATTGTATTCTATGGTGTATATGTGCCACATTTTCTTTATCCAGTCAATCATTAATGGGCATTTGGGTTGGTTCTAAGTCTTTGAATCAAGAATTTCCTAGTTCTGAGTGAGCATGGGGATTTATCCAGTTTACAGCTTCTTTTTCCTATTTGGCCTTATAAAGTTACAATCCATTTACATGGATAAATTAAATTGTATGCAGATTTTTTAACCTTTCTCTATGAATAAAAATTCAATATTCTGCTTTGGAAATTAAATCCACCACTTCTTTACCAAATTCTTACTGCTATCTCCTCACCTCAGCACAATCAATTTGCTCTGCTTTTGATCCCTTTCAAATACCAGAAACAAAAACACAAGTCATAAATTAATGTAAGAAGGGAAGCTAGAAAATTATAGAGCTCATATTATCTGTTTCTCTTTTCTCAGTTACCCAATCTTCAAATTCTAATTTAGTATAGTTTTATATTTTCCCCAATGAAAGATAATTATATTATCATTTAATCCATAGTAGCTAGAGGTAGTTTATCTCATTATAGTTTTATTCAGCCTTTCTTAAATGAGCTATGAAATGGACTATTTTAAAATATATCTGTTGGTTGCAAGTATTCTTTATTTGTAATTATATATTTAAATCTATTGTAGATTGGAAGGGACTATTTGAAAAAATATGTGTATATATATTCTCATCTGTTGTTATGGATAAAGACATCTTGCTATTTCTTTGTGTTGATACTTTTTCTGTTTACTTGTGTTTTTACATGGTGTTATTTGATGGAAGGAAATTCTCAGCATTAATAAAGTACAATTTATCAAGTTTTATTTCTATTTAGTGCATTTGCTCTTGTTTTAAGAAATTATTTCCTACAACAAGATTATTATGATATTATCATTCTTTTTGGAGTATTATTATTTTGCTATTTGTATTCAGATGTGCAATCCACCTGGAAACCATTTCTGTGGATATTGTGGTGCAGATGATGTGGGGTCATGATTAGTTCTATATTCTATGACTTGGCATTATTAATTAAAAAGACTACAGCTCTGAAGTGGCACATTTGCCATAAAAAATTCATAAATGGTCAGACCTGCATCTGCACATTCCATTATACTCCACTTATTCACTTGTTTATTTGTCTTTCAAAATAATGAAGATTATTGCCATATCTTGATAACAGGTAATGTAAGATTTCTCATCTTTGTCTTTTGTTTTCAACATTATCTGAAAGATTATCATTCTATATATAGTTTTAAAAATAGATTTCAATTATATATAAAATATTGTTATTGAATTTTTATTAATTTCTTAAATTTGAGGACTTCTAAACTTATTGAATTTTCTAATTCATGCATATTTTTTATTACTCTGATTATTTGGGGACAATTTAAGTTTTCCCAATATTTATTTTACAGATTACATTTCCAAGTACTTTGCATTTCTGGGCTTTTCTTAGCAAAACATGAAATGGGCTCTATAAAGCCTACAACAAAGAGTTTAAACCAATATATCCTAGTCAGTGTATGAGAGGTGGAGTGATCTTCAGATTGTTCTCTTAGGTGCTTCCCTGAAAGGGGAGGGAATAACTTGTGGAGATGTTATTTCTAGCGTCCCTTCCCGCTGCAATGATAGCCATCCTAATTTTATTAGAGCAACCTTTTACATATCAGCTTCCACATATAAGTCTTTTCAAACTAAACTATTTTAGAATTCCTCAGTAACATAAAGCTTGAATTTGAATTCCAAATATTTTATGTTCTATTATTGTGATGCAGGGTCACATACTTTACCCTTTTAAACTTTTGTTTGTTCATATATAAAATACATACAGTAAAAATTACTCACAATTTTTTTATTGCATTTTAGGTTTTGGGGTACATGTGCAGAACATGCAAGATAGGTGCATAGGTACACACATGGCAGCGTGTTTTGCTGCCTCCTCCCCTTCACCCACATTTGGCATTTCTCCCCAGGCTATCCCTCCCCAGCTCCCTCCCCCCACTATCCCTCCCCTATTCCCCCCAATAGACCCCAGTGTGTAGTACTCCCTTCCCTGTGTCCATGTGTTCTATTTTTTTATCACCTGCCTATGAGTGAGAATATGTGGTATTTCATTTTCTGTTCTTGTGTCAGTTTGCTGAGAATAATGTTCTCCAGGTTCATCCATGTCCCTACAAAGGACACAAACTCATCATATTTGATTGCTGCTTAATATTCCAGGGTGTATATGTGCCACATTTTCCCAATCCAGTCTATCATCGATGGGCATTTGGGTTGGTTCCAGGTCTTTGCTAAAGTGTAGGGCATGTGACAGATACTCAGTGAATGGTAGCTACTTTATTTTCATAATAAGTTATATATAGCCAGTACACTAGAAATCATCTACAGTAACATATTCACTACATAGCTGAAAACCTGAAGCTCCTTCTTAAACTCATTCAGCAAATGAGTTAACAGTGCTAATGGAGATAAAAATGTGACCGGGATTGAAGGTGCTATTACGGTTGATATTCAGAGAATAAGTTTAGAAAGAGGAAATAGATCCTTTAGCTTTGACTTCAGTGAAATGCTACAGAGGTAAATAGTTAAGGCATAACTGGAAACAAGCATATGTGAAAATTATCTGAATTAAAATATGAGCTTGATAGATTCAAAAATCAACAAGAAAGACAGTGGGCCAAGAGTGGAATTAACTATGCTTTTGGAGAGGGATATGAAATAAGTTTAGAAATATAAACTGAGTTCATATAATGGCCATAGTCTGAGTTATGTAGGAAGAAGTCACTGGAGAGTTTTGAGAAAGAAAGTGAAAAGATTTGATTTAGAATTTATGTTTTGTCAAAGACTATTCTAGGTTTCTAGATCTTTTAAATGTGATGTATAAAATATATCAAGCCTAATGGCTTATTATAATGGAATAATGTACTTTTTTTGGAAACAGACTTAAGTATCATGATACTCAATGCATTGGAATGATGCTAAAGACTTCCTGAAGTCAACTTTGTTATCAAAGTCCAAAAAATCCATTTTGTTTATAAAATCAGTATAGTCTCCTTTGTTAGTGTCATATTAAAATTTATCTAATTTTTAATAAGTTGTCTGAAAATATGAGGTTAAAAGATTTTTAATTGTGTCTTATTTACTCCATAATTTGTGTGGTGATATATATGGGTCTTCATATATATTGTACATATATATATATATATATATATATATATTATATACTCCTATTTTTAACTGACATATCAGTACACTCCATTTATCAATTTTAATTATTTCTGTAACCTCAAACATATTATTATTATTATATTTCTTTTGAGAAAGGGTCTAATTCTTTCTCCCAAGCTGGAATGCAGTGGTGCAATCTCAGCTCACTGCAACTTCTATCTCCTAGGCTCAAGCAATCCTCCCACCTCAGACTCCTGAATAACTGAGATTAGAGGTGCATGCCACCATGCCTTGATAATTTTTCTATTTTTTGTAGAGATGAAATTTGGTCATGTTGCCCATGCTTGTCATGAGCTCCCAGACTCAAGAAATCTGCACACTTGGGCTCAAAAAGTGTTAACATAACAGGTGTGAGCCAGTGTATTCAGCTTAAACACATTGTTTTAATTGAAATAAAATAATTGAAACAAAATTTATTTTATTTCAATTAAAATAATGAATCTCTCTATATAGTTATCTAATGGTAAAAATCCTGTGATAGACCAAGAACATTGTTTATTGATTTCTGTGCTAACTAAATTGCTGCCCAGTTTCACACTGTTACATAACCTTCGTCTCAGTCTCTTTTCAGTAGAATAGGTTAATAACAATATCTAACTTTAAACATGCATCTTACCAATAATGTATTAGAAGTTTCAATGGTAGACCTGGCCCAGTGGCTCATACCTGTAATCCCAGCACTTTGGGGGCTGAAGCAGGCTGATCACGAGGTCAGTAGTTCCAGACCAGCCTGGCCAATATGGAGAAATCCCGTCTCTACTAAAATACAAAAATTACCCAGTGGCGGTGGCACTCGCCTGTAATCTCTGCTGCTTAGAAGGCTGAGGCAGAAGAATCGCTTGAACCTGGGAGACGGAGGTTGCCGTGAGACGAGATTGTGCACCACAGCACTCCAGCCTGGGCAACACAGAGAGTCTCCGTCTCAAAAAAAAAAAAAAAAAAAGGTTAAAATGGTAATGGTAAAGCATACTTTAAAAACAGTAATCCAAAATACTTATTAGAGTAGAAATATTGATGATAGAGCCTACTCACAGCGTGCTTTAATTTTGTAATTAACAATGAATCAAAAGAAGCTATTAAGCTTCTGTGGGCATGTCTATTCTTAATAAACCTCATGCTGCTTAATGCTCAAAATTCTATTGTCCTCTTAATATGTTTATGGATTTTTATAGAATCAAATATAATAGTATGTTTGAGGGATAATTATTTTCATAAGCATTTATAAAGAATTATTTCAACATTTACCTGTCCGTCTTGCCCATTATAACTATTTAACTTTCGGAGTTTCTTGGATTGTTTATAGAATAAAAATATTGTACAGTTATCATGGAACAATTTCAGTGTATATCTCCTTCCTCAATATGCTGGTCTATTCAATATATATTCAAATATTCTAGGTTTTTGTTCACAGACATATCTGGTCAGTGTTTAATTTTGGCAAACTTCATTAGTTTTTTATTGTACTGACATTTTTGTTAGAAACATGCATTTCCAGTGTAGGCATTTTCAATTTTACATTAAAAATACTACTTTGTTAAATTTATTTTATCATTTATTGAAATACAAATGCTGACACCTCATGACGCAGTAAATTTTTTCTGCTAAGAAAATGGTAGATATTTTGTTTAAAAAGTATTTTATTAAAGTGGCATATGTTAAAGATGGAAAAAAAATTATGTCAATTTTACTGTCCATTAATTTAGGGAAAAGAGATAACTCAAAATATATGCCATGTTATCTTTAAATTGGTACATTCTTACACTCTTAGTGGCTTTCACAAATATTACAATAACAGAAAGCAATGTGAAATGCATAGAAAAAACTTATATGTCACCTTATTTTCTAACCCAGGAGTTCTAATCTCAGAAATATAAGTTAAAATAATAACTGCTCCAAAACCAAAACAAAAAGAAAAAGAAAGACAGGAACAAGACCTTTCACTTATAAAAATACACATGTGGCATTTTCTTAACCATTGATTAAAAAACCCAAAAAGGAATAGTTTATAAAACTGTGATACACTTTAGATGTCACTAGTCAGCCATTAAACTTTATAATTATTTCAATTATATAGTAACTAATTTTTAAATGACACAGTACTAAAGGAAAAGTAATTAAAACAAAGAAGGCATGGACATAATTAACTCAAATACTTTCAACTGAGCAGTTACATAGATTAAGATAGGATAGTAATGTACAAAGCTAGAAATAGATGTATTAAACTGAAAATACTATGGTTATTTTAAGTTAAGTATTTAAAATTCTTATTAATATTTTGATATAGTATTACTTTTCAGTGGTAAATGGGGTTTTCATGGAAGTGCTTTGAACATACTGGTTCATATGAGTAATTTAAATGCTGTATAGTTTATTTATTTATTTTGAGATAGAGTCTCACTCTGTTACCAGGGCTGGAGTGCAGTGGCACCATCTAAGCTCACTGCAACCTTTGCCTCCTGGGTTCAAGTGATTCTCCTGCCTCAGCCTCCTGAGGATCTGGGAGTACACGTATGTGTCACTGTGCCTAGTTCATTTTGTGTTTTTAGTAGAGATGAGGTTTCACCATGTTAGCCAGGACATTTTAACAAGAGAATGACATAACTGCATATTATGAAGAAAGTTATCGTTACAGTCACAATACAAAAAGGACATATTATTAAAAGCAAATTAATATAAAATATATTCCATGTTATAGTTTTCACATTTCAGGAAAGTATTTTAAGTAAAATTCTACAATTAAAGGTATAAACTCCATTTAAACTATACATTTTTATAAATAAAAATAAAACATTAGTTTTTTATGCACATATTTTCATGTGCCTTTTTCCATTTTGCCATGTGTTTGAAGTTATTCTAACTTAGCAATTCTTTGTTCTAATACCTTTCTATCAAAAATGATTATTTTTTTATAGTATTTTTCACCATAGACAAGAGGTGAAATAAAAAGAAATGTCTATTGTTGAATTTGTGGATTTAAAAACACGGTATATTCTCTACAGATTATTTTAATCTCTATAAAAATGAGGAAATCATTTCATATAAACACTATAGATAAACTTTGGGAATGTTAAGTGAAATAAGCCAGTCATAGAGGCCAAATATTGCATAAATTCACTTAAAATAGGCACGTAAAATTATCAAATTTACAGAAGCCTCTAGAGAGTGGAATGTTGGTTGCCTGGGTCTGGAAGTAAGAGGGTCTAGGGAGTCACTGTTCAACAGATAGAAAGTTACAGTTATGCAAGATGAATACATTCTAGAGATTTGCTTTGCTACCTTGTGTCTATAGATACAATACAGCACAATACATCTGAAAATTTGTTAAAAGGGTAGATCTCAGGTAAAGTGTTCTTAGTACATGCACAGGCACACACACGCACAGGTGTGCACACACACACACACACACCCACAGAGAGAGAGAGGACTGGCTATTGGTTAGGTGTTCCATATTGCATTTGTATGTTTCAGGTGTCCAATTTTGTACAATATTAAATCTTGCTTGAAATATTTCACATTGTAATGAACTAATAATGATTTCATTAATTTTCCTCTTTACAGTATACTTCATATTTTTGGTGATTAATATTAGTGCCTTTTCAAATCTATACATATATTTATCATGCTGTGGATATCATTGATAGAAATTTGTAATAAAAGGCTATTTTTAATAATCCTTGGTCTTACTTGGAGTCTCCTGCTCTAATTAATGTTTGAATATTTCCAACATAAAGCATTAACAAATGTTTGAGGTGACGGATATGTGAATTACTCTGATTTGATCACTATGCATGTATACATGTATCTAAACATCGCAATGTACCTTACAAATATTTGATATTTGTAAGCCCCTACTGCATGTGGGACTTAAAATGGGTCGATAGGTGCAGCAAACCACCGTGGCAATGTATACCTATGTAGCAAACCTGCACATTCACCACATGTATCCCAGAACTTAAAGTAAAATAAAAATATATAAATAGTTGGATGGACTAAAGAAACACACTCTCTACTAATCTTCCGGGAAAGATATCCAAAGTTGTGCTGTAGTTTTGTTCTGCCAAGATTGTGGCAGCTTCTCGAACTACCAGAAAACTCTAGCATCAGGAATTTACCTCCATGGCAGTATGTTCCTCTGCCACTACCAGGAAGCCTTGTTCTAAAATGGAAATATGCTGTGCAGTTGCCCAGTCCAGAGCTATGCCTTTTCTGTTTCAATATGCAGCTGCAAAATTAAGGTTAAAACATGCCTCTGATGCTCTTAAAACCAGGGAATGGGCACTAAAATCTCTGAAAAAGGTGCTAGGCAGGACAGGGGAGAGGTAACGGGGACAAATGCTGTCACTCCTGCACTTGCTGGAGGAAACAGCTGAAGCAGCAGATGTTAGGCAGGATTCTAACTTGCGGTGATCTATTTCTGCTTTCCAAATATTTTACAGATGAATCTGATAGGTGAAACTTCAAACATATCTGTAAACTGAGTCGTACATATTCTAGCATCTGGCTTCTGCAGTTTAGAAATGCACACCAGGAGAAGGTTGGAATGGATGCTGAGTTGGCAGATGGACAGCATCTGTAAAAGAACGTTGCTGAGAGTTTGCTTGTGGTTGCTCCTGTGAGATAGCAGGCTCTGAGATAATTCATAGGCATAGGGTTGAAAATTTTGTATTTAAAAATTACCAAGCACAGAAGGCACCTAACTAGTTTCATTATTTAAGAAACATTATACTATATGAATGTCTCAGCAAACTATGACTAAGGGTTAGTTGTTATCCTCAAGATATAACAAAATATTGATAAATTTTTTCACAAGAATCACTTTACTAGACTATACTAAATGGATGTCAAGTATTGAAAATTGTACTGTTTAAAAATACTAACCCAGTATGTGGATATTTTAAGGGTACATAGTTTATTCATTCATTACACAAATATTGTTATAATATTACATGTATTCTGTATACACAATCTCAGATTGTCATAAATTACATGAGAAAAAGAAGAGAATTACAGTACTGTGCCTAAATCGTATTTTTCATTTTATGGAACATATTAACTTACTTTAGTATTTCTGGAATTGGAATGCAACTGAAATACATTTTATGAAAGCAGCATTTATGATATAGATGCCTTTGTCTCCGTGTGTATAAAGATAGTTATTTCAACAATTATTTTCACCTCATTTAAGTTTTATGCAATACTATGTAATTTGAGTTTTTGAATTTAATTGCCACTCAAAATATCTTTTCACACCATCTAGAAATTTGCTACATATTCATATTTTAAATGGTATCATTGTTTTATGATTACATATTAAATACCTTAAAGATATACTTGAGATATATACATTGACCTTTACATCCATAATGAACTATAAATAAATTACATTATATAATGGCTTAGATTTGTTTTAAGTAATCCAGTGGAAGATGAGAGAAATTAATGCGGGTACAAATAATTAATAATTATAGATATTGAGTGCAAAACCAAAACCAAAAATATAGGGCTTTTCTCCCGAAGACAATTTCTTTTGTATTATGTATACTTTGATTATGTATTTATTTGTATATATGTGTATTTAAATTTTCTCATAATAAAAATGTCTTTATGAAACAAAAGTATAATTTGACATTGAAAAACATTTATTGCCTTTGCAGAATGAAACAAAATTAAAGTAATTATAACCAAAAAGTAAAGCATATAATAAAATTGATATCTATTTAATTATAATAGTTATCTGAATAAGTAAAAAATAAAAACAAATTAATTAAAAAACAAATACATTTAAATGATAGAAAATAATTGTGCAACAAATACATTTAAAGGATAGAAAATAATAGGTTAACTGGTGGCATTTTTTTCTTTCCTTGTGGTACCTAAAATAATGATGTTTTACAGTACATTAAGTAAGTATATGGACATCAATTCCTTTTGCAATATAGCTTTACAACCCAGTACAATACTAGCTCTTTAGACTAAATTTATCATAATGGGCTATTACAATAAAAATGTAGTGTTAATACTATGTTATTATTTTATCTTATTATGCAAACTTATAGAATCTTTCAACCTCAATGTATGTATAGTCTGTATCTATTTTCTTCCTTTTACATGTGTTTTTGGGCTGAATTAAAAGCTCAATGACCTGTTAGAGGTTACATAATAAATTTGAAGTTGAACTGCGATTAAGACATTTGAACTCAGACTCTTACCAGGGTTCACCTAATATTGAAATATTTTACTTAACTATTTATAACAGGCTTACTCTAGATTAATATTTTCTACATTTTCTAATAGCTTAGTCTATTTCACATTTTCTAACATTCTTACTATCCTATGAAGTACTGGAATTTAAATTGCTTTGAAAAAAGAAATATTTGCCTTGTTTGCTTGTTATAAATTTATTTACATTATTAATACCAGATATTACCTTAATATGGTTATATGTTGAATATACATATTCAGTACTAATTGTATTGCTTTAAGCACTTTTATTATAGAGTCTTGCTATTTATATGAGATGCAGAAAAACATGCACCTATTTTAAAGATGATACAATTTAAAAAAATCTGCTAAACCAGGAAAATGTGAGCCAAAGTTAATAAAAAGGATAAATCAAAGAAAACCATGTTTTTAACCACATATATGTTATATTTAATTCATATGAATGTTCCCATAGGAAAACAGATCAATGTCCCATTTTCATTTTCAAAGAAATAGCCTCTGGATTTTAAATAAAGTATTTTGAGTTACATATTAATTCTCCTTTATTAACACTTGCTACTGAATTATTGGTGGTTTTATATATATTATTTTTTGTTTGTGGATTTTTGTGTGCTTTGCTTAATTTAAGATTTTTAACTGACTTTGGGAATCAATATTTGGCTATGCTTTTATATTGTTTGCATATACTTTAGAAAACTATATTACTAATTTATCACTTTCTAAAATATTACAAAAGTTACATATGAGGAAATCTGGGTGGGTATGTGCACGTAATAGTCCCTGTCTTTTCACAAAACTAGAACAGGTGCTGTACAGATATGCAAACACATAGGACTGAGAGAAATTCAGAACATCATACTATTATCCTTATTTTTCTCAAGTAAAGGCACATAGTCATAGCCATTTAAAGTAAATTAATTGAACATGAAATCCTTACCAAGCCTTGCAGAGAATGGAATACATCTCATGAGTAAACAAGTTAAATTTTAGTTACCCTTACTTTTAACTCATGCAAACTTCCCTTTCTCCTAACCAAATCTCCTACATCTCAATTGTATTAAGTCATTCGTGGAATTCAAAAATTATTTCACATTATCTGTTGCAAAATGATCCTTCTTTATATATGACAATGATTTCTAATCTATTTCTTATTCTCTTCATTCTAAAGTGATGTTATTCATATTCTTTTGAATTTATATTTTCTGAAGTTTGAATTTGACTCTTGCCTTTTTATTTATTTAATCTTTACTGAATACAACACAAAGGTGAGAAAATTTGGAAAACTTTATATTCTATCACGGTAATGAAATAGCTGTCTTCAATAGACTTTCTAGCCAGATTTTCAGGAAAGGCCATTCAGATTAGATGACTGTTGATTATTATTATTAGATGTTTAGATGATTCCTTTCAAAGTGAATATTGAATGATAAAATTACATAAAGTGTAAAGTTAATGGCTGCTAAGTAATGCAATAGTCTGCCATCTCAAATCCGCACATCCCCTAAATTCTTCAGTCTCTGGCAACCATTATTCTGTTCTCTATGATTGTAACTTTGTTTGTGCTTCCACATATCAGTGAGAACATGCAATATCTTTCTGTGCCCGGTTTATTTCACCTAATATAATGTTCTCCAGTTCCATCCCTGTTATTGCAAATGACAAAATTTTTATTATTTCTTAATAGCTGAATAATATTCCATTATGTGTATGTACTGCATATTCTTTATCCATTAATCTCATGTTGGACAATTGGTTCATTCCATGTCTTGGCTATTGTGATTAGTGCTGCTAAAAGAATGAAAGTTAGATAGAATGAATAAGGTCTAGTGTCTGGTAGCACCATAGGACAACTATTGTTAATAATTTATTGTACATTTTAAAATAAATAAAAGAGAGGAAGTGGATTTTTTCTAACACAAGGAAATAATAAATGCTTGAGGTAATGGATACCCAAATTAACCTAGCTGATTTTTACACATAGTATGCTTATACCAAAACATTACATGTACCCCATAAACATGCATCATATATATAATTGTTATATGTACCCATAATAATGAAAAATAAACAACTAAACACAAATAATAATATACTTTACAGAGTAAGACTTCACTTTGAGTCTTAAATTGGAAGTTTATGATACAAACAATCAGATTTAGAGTTTGATTTGAAATTGCCTTTCACCAAAGAAAGACATTTGGTTTCCAGGCCACTAAGACTCAACTATAATCTCATTTAAAGCATTAAATAAATGGAAGTTTTGCTGCAGTTAAAAATGTAAAAGAAAAGACAGTTACCAAGAAAGTTATTAATACTTCACATTAAAGCATTGTTCAATAGAGCAGTGATTGTTTTGCAAAGTAAATTTTTATTATTTTACACGATCAGTAAGGTGATGACCATCAAGAAGCATTATGTGCCTTTAAACCTCTAGATTTTTATATAACATTACATTTTGTTTGGAAAACAATGCTTTCTTCTCTCTTCCAGTTGCTTTTCCTTGCTCAGATTCATTCCTTTTAAGAATATAATACCTTGTTGACTATAGTCATCATGATGTAGTTAGATCTCTTCAAAATTTTTCTTATATCTAAGTGAAATTTTGTATCCTTTGATCAGTATCCCTTCCCGCAACTTCAGCCCCAAGTAATCATCATTTTACTCTCTGTGTTTATGAGTTTAACATTTTAAGATTTAACATATAAGAGTGAGATTATGAAGTATTTGTCTTCTGTGCCAGGCTTGTTTCACTTCACATAATATTCTTCAGGTTTATTCATGTTGTCACAAATAATTGGCTGCTTTTTTATGGCTGAATACTATTTCATTGTGTATATGTAACACATTATTTTAGATCCATTTTCAGATTTATCTTTGAAGACACATATCTAAAATACTTCTAGATATCCTTTTGTGGGTTATGTTTCCTTTATGTCATATAATAACTCCCTCTACCTCTCCAATCAACACATTAATTGTTATTAGTGTGCTCTTATAATATACAGTTTATGAAGACAATAATCTAGTATAGCTTGATCATTATTTTTCTCTGGTATACCAAATACCATTTTGACATATACATAGTGCTTGCCAAATGAATATTTGCTGAAAGAGAGAGAGAAGGCACACAAACACACACACACAGACACATACCTCACAAATGAATATTGTATGATTGTATGGTGGGCTGCTAAAAAATGGTGACACACATGAAAGAAAAAGTAAAAAGATACAAGGGTTTGGCAACAGTGTTGGACTAAATATATTGTTCCCCCAAATTACACATTAATATTCTAATCCCCAGTGTGGTGGTGGTAGGTAGTGAATCTTCGGGAAGTACTTAGGTCATAAAGGTGGGGTCCTCATATATGGCTTTCGTGGCATTTCAAAAGGGCTCAAGAAAGCTTTTATTTTCTGTCTTTTTGATCTCTACCATGTGACAATATACTGAGAATACAGTCATTTGAAAATTAGGAAGCAGGTCCTCCCCAGACAACTAATCTTGCACTTCCTAGCCCCCAGAACTGGAAGAAATAGACTTAGGCTGTTTCAGCCACCCCAGTCTATGGTATTCTGTTATATCATCCTGAATTGACTAAGACACTGATCAATGAATGAGGTGGATATCAAGACCACAAACCATGGTACTTTGCAAAAAAAGGAATGAGGTCATCTTGAGATAATACACAGCCATTTACCTTTTTCAAATCCCTAACATAACAATGAGCCATAGGCGCAGGCATTTTTAAACTTCTATATAGTACAGTTAAATTCTGTGCTAGTGTTTTTAAATAGTTGGGGTTTGAAACAAATATCATATACTTTTGTAAGTTTGGAAATAATTTGGGAAGTTATGGCCATGTTTAGTCATTGCTTAATACTTGGATACACAGAACAATAAAAAGGACACCAATGATAATGATAGATAAGTAACACTTTTCAATTCTAAGTCAAGGAGTTTCTTAATGGTATATAAATATTTTGTTTATTGCTTAATACAAAATAATAACCTAAGTTTTTAGCATATCAGAGAAGAAATGTGTGGGGAAAAAAAGCCAAAAGCTAAAAAAATTAAGAACGTTTAAATTACATATGGATGTTAACTGAAATGAATATGGTCTCAAGGCAAATTACATTGTGAAAAATTTTAAATTTCATTTCTAGTATTTTCTTAATGCTTACTTTATGATTTGAGGTTTTCAGATGACCATACGTTTTATTACCCTATTACTTTCAATAAAACCATATATTATGTTATGCATTATATGTTTTACTATCATAAAAGAGATAGCAATAATAATTTATGACTCAAACATTCAAATTCAGAAAGAACACATCTGTACTAAATTATATAATGAGTTATCCAAGACGCTTCTATTTAAAAATTTCTTTTATTATTCAGTTAGAACTCGAGCTAGAATATTTGAAAAAGAATATAAAATAGATCTGACCTTAGTGAGGGGTATGGTGAACTATAGTTTTCTTTAAAAATTCAAATTAGTTTCACAGAATGTTTAAGTTTATAATGAGTAAAACTGAGCTAGTAGTTAATGAGGAAACTATAGATGTAAGACATAAATGTAAAAGTTGAATATTGGAAGAAAACTTAAAATACTTTCCGAAGTATATATATATATTATATATATAATATTTATGCCTTTTTATATATGGCATAAAATATATTAGTAAATTTGATTTTCTTGTTAAATATGAGAGAGCTCTATATTTTAGTTTTACTTGTTATATAATCCAAAGATATTTTGAAGAAAAATAAGATGCTAAATTAGCAGTAAATTTAAAAATTATATTTTTAGTAATAAATTGTTAAATAAGAAAAGATTCTAAAAATTGTTTTTTATGGATTCTAAGGGTCATACAATATTATAGGTGCTGGTAAGAATCTGATCTAAGTTGTATTTTTCACTTGTTTATATTTTCTCTTGGGTTTTCTTTTTTCTGGCTTGAAGCCATCTCTATGCTCTTCGCTATCTTTATCTTACCAATATTTCAAGACCAAAACCCAATATTCCTTCTCACCTATGAAGTGTTTCTGACTGTATAAACATACATATGTATGTACATGCATGTGAAAATGATGTATTTATATGTATATATGTACATATATATATGCATCACTCCATATTCTTGACCTTCCATTCTTGGAAGCACCTCCCAAAAATGACAGAATGCACAGATGCTCACATCCCTTACGTAAAATGGCATAGTATCTGCATGTAATCTATGCACATTCTCCTGCATGCTTCACATCTTTACTTACAATATCTAATATAATGTAAATTCTATGTAAATAATTGTTGTATTGTAAAGAGAATAACATGTTCAGTAAAGATGCAATTTTTTAAAAATATTTTTTATTCATGACAGGTTGAACTCACGGATGTGATACTTATGGTTACCGGCTGGGTGCAGTGGCTCACACCTGTAACCCCAGCACTTTGGGAGGCTGAGGTGGGTGGATCCCTTGAGGTTTGGAGTTTGAGATCAGCCTGGCCAACATGGTAAAATCCCGTCTCTACTAAAAATACAAAAATTAGTCAAGTGTAGTCGTAGGCACCTGTAATCTCAGATACTAGGGTGGCTGAGACAGGAGAATTGCTTTAACCCAGGACATAGAGGTTGCAGTGAGCCAAGATTGCACCACTGCCTTCCAGCCTGGGTGATAGAGCAAGACTCCATCTCAAACAAACAAAAACTAGAAAAAAAAAGTCAACAAAAAAAGAAACCTATACATAGACAGTAGAGCTGACTTTATACTGTATCTATGAATCTTGGTTTTCTTATCAAAGAGCTACCATTCTAATTGTAATAAAAAAAAAGACTAAAACTTGAAGTCACCAAAATAACTTCAGAATTAAATTAAAATTAAGCAACGTAATAGAAAAGAATATAGGAACTGGGTGAGGTAGGAGTGGTCCTGCATTAGAATCTACAAAACATCATTTGACAAGGTAGTATTTGAGCTGATGGATAAACAATGGGAATGAAATAGGCATTGGAAAAATCAAGGAAATGTAAAGTGCATTACATTTCTGTCTTGTGAAAGGCAGAGAAAGATAAGAATCTGGTGAATGAAAAAAGATGAAAAGTTAGATGTCTCCCTAGGGTCAAAGGAAAGTACATAAATAAAATTATTTTAAAATGTTCCAAATATTTAACTAATAAAATAGTTTTTATTCATTGTTTATAGATTTATTTCCACATAATTAATTAAATACTGGTTCCAACCTCATGACTACAAGGTTTTTGGAGTTTAATAATATATGAAAAAAATTATACTTTTAGTTGTTAACACCTTTAAATTGCTCTACCAATTTCTCCAATATATACAGAAAAAATATTCCATTTCTGACTTCAAGTAGCTTAAAATCTATTAGAGAAAAAAGATATTTCTATAAATGTGTTATCAATAAAATATTTTAAAATATTAGATATCATTATATGAATGAGGTCACATTACCTTATACTACTAGGAACTTGGTTATAAAGACTGAAAATGCTATAGTAGTTACAAGAAGATGGTAAAATTTTCAATATTTCTGACAGCTAAGGCTTACTGAAGACTTATTCTAGTCCAATCACATACTGTCTTATTTATCTCTAACAATAAAATAACATAGAGTGCATGCAATGCAACATTATGAATGTAACTTTAAAAAGTCAAAACAAGTAAAGGCCAGTTGAGAGGAGGATAAGGTTTTTAAAGTATTAAAATAAAAATTTTTATATTCTACAAAAATAGCCTTCAAAAATTAAATAAAATACAGACAAATTGAACTAAGTAAAAATTAGGATAATTTGCCTCCAGCAGACTGTAGTATATTAAATGCTAAAGGAAGATATTAACCCTGAAAAAAAAGATACTATGTGGAAAGTTACATAATTATTTAAGGTTTAAAAGCAGCACACATGATAAATTTGTGAGAAAATATGGGAAAACTCTGCTAATTTTAATAATCATGTAGTTTCTTTAAATGATTACTATTTAAAATGGAAACATGTTAAATTTTAGCTTTAATCATGTTTGTAGAGTTAAAACTATAAAATTAGATTTTATAATATATGAAGAAGTAGAATTTCTGACTTCAAGATTACAAAGTTTTGAAGCATAAATGAATTTATAATGTATTCTTATGATTTACATGAATATTTATACAGTATGTCCTCTAATTAGACTGAGAAAAATTAGTATTACAGTTAATGCATTTACTAAACAATAGAAAATAGAAAACAATAAAACAGCCAAAATGAATTGCCTAACTATATTTTGTTAATACAGGAAAAGGCAGAAAATGAACAATAGCAGGAAAACACCATAGTGAAAAACAAAACAAGAGAGTGGTTTTCATTACAAGTTTGTTAGTTTTCTTGCATGGCTGGGTGGCTTAAAACAATAGAAATTTATTTTCTCACAGTTCAGGAGGTCAGAAGTCTGAAATTAAGGTTTTGGTTCAGTTGGTTCATTCTGGAAACTTTGATGGAGAATCTGGTTCATGCCTTTCTCCTCATTTCTGATATTTTCTGGAAATACTTGGCATTCGTTGGCTTCTCTCCAAAATCTCTCATGTGGCATTTTCCTGTTTTTATTCTGTGACCCTGTGGTTATAACTGACACTGACTTTCTTATGAGAACACCAGACATTGGAGTTCGGGCCAATCCTAATCCAGTATAACTTCATCTTAACTTGCTTACACCTGTAAAAGCCTTGTTTCTAATTAAGATTAAATTTACATGTGAGGAATGCAAAATATATTGTAGTGTACAGAATTCAACAATATTAGTAATTACATTAATTATAAATGAACACAAATTACAAGGCAGAGATTATAATATTGGACAAAAACATCAAGACTCCTCTATGCTATCTATAGTAGTTGTACACTAAATATTAAAAACATGAGAAGCAAAACATGAAATATAATTATATAACATAGTCATATGAACAATAAAATATCTATAATAATATCAGAAGCAGTAAAGTTTGTAACAATCATTATTGTTGGGAATAAAAAGAGATATTTTTTAAAGTGACCAAAACTGAAGACAAAGGGGAGAAATGTCAGGTATAGGTGATGGGAGGATGGTGGCAGCAAACCACCTTGCCATGAAGGTACCTATGCAACAATCTGGCATGATCTGCACATGTACCGCAGAATCTAAAGTACAATAAAAATAAATTAATTAAAAATACATTTGCACATAATAATAATATATCTTTAAAATGTATAATAGACAGCCATATAGAACTAAAGAAAGAATAAACAATTCCACAGTCAAGGTTAAAACACATGTAATTGAATAAAAAATAAATCAGCAAGACTATAAACTATTTGAACAGCCTTTTATTCATATTTACCTAATTGATATTTATAGAATATTAAACCAAACAAATTTAGAGCACATGTTGTCTCAAGTGTGCAAAGAATTTTTCCTGGGATATACTATATGCTTGAAAATAAAATAACTCTCTATTTAAAAAAATGGTGTTTCATGTAGTCCAAAATAAAATTTAATTAGAAAGCATGGTAGTAATATATCTAAAAATTTTACAAATATTTCAAATTGTGTCACATTTTTCTAAAGAAGAAAGAGATTTAAAACTTATTGAGAAGAAAAATAAAATGTTGAAATTTATGGGTTGCACCAAAAATTATGGGTACAACAATATGTATTGCTACATGATCTCATAGCGAGAAATATATTTTTAGCTGAAACATACAGGATTTCAACATGGTTATGATATTATGAAAAAGTGAAGGCCGTGAGAATTTCATTCTAGTGAACAATTAACTTATTTTTTGGGAGCCACTGGGAACACTGAACACATGTACAAAAAGTGAGAAAATCTGGGTACATGGTAATAAGTGAGATAAGAAAAATGGGCTGGATGATTCCTTACCCAGCTTTAAATATAATGGAAAGACAAATTCTGATACTATGTTTTCCAGTTCAAGGAGCTCAAGGACATTCTGTCAGGCTAACAACAATACTGAAGGATGGCATTTCAGTGACCTTAGACTGATAAAATCAACATCGTGAAATACATTGTTCATGATATTGAAATTCAACATCATCTAAATTTTCAATCGACTTTACTTTTATGGTTATAATTAGAGCGGTTATCACAAAATTGTACCTATAGCATTGAAAAGAAGATATTTGGGAAGTAAAGGGGCTCACCATCATTGTCACTCTCCATCTTCCCATACTGTTTTATTGTATTCACTGTGCTTATTTTCTGAAGTTATCAAAGCCTAAGTAGATAGATATTAGGTTTCTTTTTTTTTCTGCTTATTTTCATTATATCCACAGCAGTGCTCTAGCTACAGCAGTAGGAACCGTGGCAATCAATACCTGGTAATACCTGAATAACAATAGAATAGATAAACAGATGAAATACTAAAAACAAACAAACTTCTTGGTGTAAAAAGTACAAAACGTGTCCCATTGCATTATGTTTCATTGGAAACAATTCTCACTGCTTTTATCTCTTTTCTTTGTCATCTTCTTTTTTATTATTTTAACATACTCGATCTTTAAAAAGCTTGTTCATGAGTAGGGTCCAAATATTCCATGACCCATAACTGGAGTCCAAGTATTCCATGTCCCTGATGGAGCTAAGCTTAGTCAATTCACATTAAAACATCCAAGAATCATACAGGTAGTATTGACAAATGTCAGGAGATATTATATCAATATGTATTTATAGATGATTATCTAGAGAGCACAAACTATAATTGTAATTCTTGCTGCATTGGTTGCTTGGGGAATACCTCATAATATGTTGATATAATAATATGTTTAGAAATACCTGGGTAGCAGACTTTTGTTCCAGGAGTAGTCTGAGGAAAACTTAGAGATAGAATTTACCCATTCAAGCTGACATTTAAATGTATAGGAAGACATTCAAAGATTGTAGAATAAAGAATTAGGCAAAGTCTGTATTTCATGTCCAAATTTTGTCTCTGATATTCCTGTCAGAACTTGAAAGCCTATTTCTTTGTCCAGTGACAGTTGATAAGGAAGGTAGGTCCCTTATGGTTTAAACTGGCAATACCACACTTTCCCAAAAGACATAAGGACCTCAAGACCAGAGGATAAATCAAGGGTGGCCTAAACCAACTGGCAGCTGCTTAAGGATTCAGAATTCCTGACAAATGACATTCTATACAATTTATATTCATTGGCTTTAGATTGTTTTATCATTTATACAGATTAATAACAAAAATTTTGTAATTTATGACCAAAGCAAAAATGCTAAAATCAGTTAACTTTTTCAATAGAATAAAATGCCCTGGTGTCTTAGAGCCACTATTTCTTCAAAAATATTACAACTGATAAGGACATGTTAATGTTTAATCTACGTTATTTTAAAAGACATAATCAAAAGCTTATCAGAAAACTATATTGGTCATTGGTTAACCAATACTCAATAAAATAGGAAACTTTCATGTTTATGGAGAAAAGATGGTTATAGTGTAATCTGGGCTTTGAGACAGATCCTTCTCAAATATATCTATTTAATGCCTAAAATTCAAAAAACAAATATTTATCTCTGAACCTTGAACATTTTTTTTCTTATGATCATTTCTTGCAATGCCTCTAATATGGTAAATGAACTATATTTATTACCTTTTGGTACACAATAATTTTAAAGAAAAGTGAGGCAAATTAAACTGACTAGAAATCAACTTAGCAAAACATAATTACGGTGCTTGTCATCCAAACCTGTGTTTTACACTTATTATATTAATTTAATTTTGGATGAAAGGTCTAGAACAACAGGAGAAGCCCAGACACATGAGGAGAATGTGTTCTGATAAGAAGAGAGGGAAAAAGACATAGGGGATGATGTCACAGAAAATTTACTCAAGTTTTTGCCTCCATTTTCCCACATTACAGTTTTGCCTAAGGTGAAATCTGTCATTACACACAATTAAAATTTAAAGGTATCATTTTATTTTTAAAAGTTGTGTGGGAAGGAGATAAATGAAATGAGAAATGGCAGTACTCAAGATACGAGTTTACAAGGATGTTATAAAATTACTTTTTACTGAAAAAATGGCAAGGTTTTTAATTACCAAAAGAACATTAGAAAATCCTCAATTATTAGAGAAATCTCCACTTGGTGACAGTTCAGTAAGAAAAAGAAATGCCTCAAATATCACATTATTTCATAAGGACCAAAAGACTTGAAATATTGTTTTCTTCCAAATGAAGCATTTTTAAGTATTTGTGTTATCATGTCCATTCTTCATGTCAATTAGGAGTCACGATCCATATTCACACCTCATTTGGTGATCAGAGATCAAGTAGTTATTTCTTGCTAACAGTAGGCACACAATTGAGATATTTAGTTTTGATGCTTAACATATATCTGATGTGATATTACAACTCAAAATGAGCCAGTGTTTTAGTCTGTGTAAGTGAAAAGCAATTCTAAATGATCAATTTTATAAATATAATTTTACTTGAAAAATTTGGAAGAGTTCATAGTCCCATTTAAAATTTAGAAGATTATCATTACTACAGATTTTTCTGTGACTTTCTAATAAAATAGACAATAATTAAATGTGTAGAAATTATATGATTGGAATGACTTTTTGTTCCGTTTAATATTTTGATATGATTTTGTTTTAGGCTGTGTTCCCTGGAAACAGACTGAAAGGACAAATTTTGTGTAAGTTTATTAGAGAATTTTCTCTGGAGACACACTTGTGAAGAAACGGAATCAATACTTGGAAGAGGGAGAAGCTGACCTGAATGTAGTGGGAACTGAGCCTTCAACTAATGCTGCAGCCTGCGGATCTTTTTGCCAGCAGTTGATATCCATTCTGAAGAGTGGCCAAGAAGAATATGATCGGTGGTAAGGAAAATTGCCAGGGTGTCTCTTGAGGCTCCTAGTTTAAACAGCAAATAGGCACGAATGAGTGTGACTTGAAAAAGGCTTAGTAATCAGTTGCTTATTAGTCTTGGTCATCCCATCAGTTGCTAGTTGAGCATCAGAAGAATCTGAATGGATGGTGAACAATGGGGAAGAAATGATATTTGTTTCAGCTTTCAGGTCAGCTGCAGCAGAGAAGGCTTTAATTCATTCCACTAACATTTTACTTTGAAGTTTCCCCAGGAAGCATGAACAAACAAGATCCCGAGAGAAGCTACAATTCTGCTATAAGAAGTAAGTAGATTTTGGCAAATCATAGAGGAGACCAGAAGACTTCAGTGGAATATCTGGTGCTCCACACAGACCTGAAATGCATATACCTATCTTCAGGTCAGAATCACCTATGAGCTCCTCTTGCATGTAATCCATTGGTTGGAGACTGTAACAACGAAGAGTTTGCTGTTTGCTGCTATAACAACAACAACAACAACAAAAATAATAAATAATGCTAATTTATTGACAGCATTGGGAAATCTTGTTATTTCTTGGTTTATTTCTTGTTCTTTCTTTCTCTCTCTCTCTCTCTCTCTCTCTCTCTCTCTCTCTCTCTCTCTCTCTCTCTTTCTTTCTTTCTTTCTTTCTTTTAAATCAGAGTCTCACTCTGCCTCCAGGACTGGTGAACAGTGGTGAAATCGCGCCTCAACCTCTGCCCTCTGGGTTTGAGCAATTATCTGCCTCACCCTCCCAAGTAGCTGGGTTTACAGGTGCATGCCACCATGCCTGGCTAATTTTTTTTTTTGTTTGTTTGTTTAGTAGAGATGGGGCTTCACCAAATCTTGGCCAGGCTGGTCTTGAACTCCTGACCTTGTGATCCACTGGCCTAGGCCTCCCAAAGTGCTGGGATTAAAGTGTGAGCCACCATTTCCAACCTCTCCTTTTTATTTTATAAATATTAAACTCCTTTGTATTGATCTGATAGAAGTCAAAATGTTTTAGTTTTGTTTCACACTTGACAAAAGTAAGAAGTCGCCATGCATGTTCTGCAAAGGAGCCCATATGCCAAATACTAATCCAGCAACCAAATTCCTTAGGTATACAGGAATTATCAGACAAAACTAGTAAGTTTTTGAATTTCATCCCTACAGGCATTTTGAATAGATACAAACTCATTCACTGGTTGCTATATGGCAATTTGTATACTGGTACTTAAGGGTGTTACTCTGAAATAGTCTTAAAACACACTAATGAAGGAGTTATTGAAAATTTGTGTCTTCTGAAATCTTAATAGATAAAGAGTGTTAGATGTCACTCAAATAATTGTTACAAAGATAGTCTCTGTACCAATATCCTGTGCATCCAATTGTGCTTCATGGCATCATCGTTTGTCAATCATTGCATTGAAAGCTTTAGTATGTTCTCTATTATAATAATTCCACCTATTAATATGTTATTTTTGGGAAAATAAAACAAATACTTTCAATTAAGGAAATTAGATAGTTTAAGAATGAAATAATCATATAAAATTATAGTACATAGAAAATAAAAAAGCTGGTAGAGTTTTATGTGCTTATTTGTTTCAGCCCTATTTTTTAAGAAGTGAGGACACTAGATACAGAAAAACTAAATGACAAGGGCATTTGTAAAATTGCAGAACTTAGGGAAGAATCTAACCTCTTTACTTCATAACCCAGTATTCCTGTCTCCAAATATTCCCAAGAAGGAGATTTTTTTCAAAGTAATGGAAAACTACTACAATAGTAAAATGTTAAAAGGGAAAAGAATTAAGTTAAAATGCAGTAAAATTGTATTATTTTCCTATCTATACATTTCTGATATCATAACTTCAATAAATATATTTTTATTGGCTTTCTTATTTCCTTTTCTGTATATTTATAGTATCAATTCACACATTCTCATAATAGGAAGATTACATGTAAAACTCATTCCTTATAGATTACATTTAACTGTTTCATATTGGACAGTATTAGAAATAATAATTTTAATCTCTTAGAAATTAGC
This sequence comes from Callithrix jacchus, assembly GCF_049354715.1. NCBI lineage: Eukaryota > Metazoa > Chordata > Mammalia > Primates > Cebidae > Callithrix > Callithrix jacchus. The sequence goes on along the minus strand of NC_133504.1, from coordinate 131,428,850 downwards.
AGCCTTCATAGTTACAGTGGTAACAAAGCTATTGTCTTTCTCCTGATTTAACATTTAATGACTATTCTTATAGAAACCTAAACAAGCTAAATCAAAATGCAAAGAAAGGTTTTTTTTTTTTTTAATGTAGTCATGCATTTTGTAGTGATGTTTGTTCAACAGAGGAGTGCATGTACACAGGCAGCCTCATAAGATTATCATGGAGCTGAAAAATTCCTATAGCCTAGTAATGTCCTGATGAGTCTAACCCTGTGTAGGCCTAGGCGAATGTGTATTCACAAATATATGTGTCATAGTTTTTAACAAAATACTATTAACAAATGAAAATTATAAAATAGGAAAAAGCTTATAGGATAAGAATATAAAGAAAAATACATTTTGTACAGCTCTGAAATGTGTGTTTTAAGCTGCGTTATTACAAAAGAGTAAATAAGTTAAAAGCTTTTAAAAGGGAACAAATTATATACACTAAGGTTAAGGAAAGAAATAACTTTTTTCTTTTTTAAATTTCTTTTTCCTTAAGATCTGGGGTACATGCGTAGATCTTGCAGTATTGTTACATAGGTGTACACATGCCATGGTGGTTTGAAATAATTTTTATAAATTTATTACAGCCTGCCTACAGTGTTTATAAAGTTTAAAGCAGTGTACAGTAAGATCTTAAGTCTTTACATTCACTCAGTACTACTCACTGTCTCATCCAGAGCAACTTCCAATCTTGCAAGATATACTCATGGTAAGTGTCCTATATAGTTATACTATTTTTAATCTTTTATACCATATTTTTACTCTACCTTTTCTATGTTTAGAAACACAAATACCATCATGTTACAATTGCTTACAATATTCATGCTGCATAAGTTTGTAACCTAGCAGCAACAGGCTATATCATATAGCCTAGATATTCAGTATGCTATACAATCTGTCTGTGTCAGTACACTCTATGATGTTTACACATTGAACACACTTCTCAGAATCTACCCCCATTGTTATACATGACTATATGTTAGATTGTAAAACACAACATAAAAAACCAAGCCCTTCAAATTTATTCTCTACCTCCCTTCTCAATCCTCAATATCAAGTGAAATCTGCATTGCCGTATTCTTCCTTTATTGTCTTGAGGGTGAATATTCCCCACTAAATCCTTGGTCTTGGAAACATATTTTATGATTTCTAAAACTTTGCAATGATTCCTGAAAGGCAAGTTGCTGTAAGCAGCAATTCTTACATTCACCCTTCTTTTTCTCTGTGCACCCAAACCTTTCTGTACAGCAGACTGCCTTGCAATGTACAAGGTTTACTAAGTTGCCCAATTTGGTGCTGTATTATTCCAGTGCTGTGATTTTCTTTCTGGATTTTAGTAAAAGGGAGCTAGCTAATAATTTGTCAAGTTGTGGATAAATAACCAAATTTTTAATTCAAGATTAAAATACAGTTTTTTACTTATTAAAAGAATACATTCATTAAATTAAATTAAATATGGCCTATAGCTGTCTCCATACCTTGAATTTCTCTGTAGCAAACTGCAGTCTAACTTAAGAGTACATTCTCCTAACAAGTAGCTGAATCTCAGACATGTGCAGTAGCCAAACTTTAGCCAATCACAGGCTGCCAACTGATCAGATCATGCTCAAAGAAGGCAAATGCTGACGTGTTACCAATCAAGCTGTTTCTGTGTGTCATTTTATTTTTGTGTATGTAAATACTGTTTGCTTACCTTTCTGCATTGAGCTCTCTGAACCTCTAATTCATGAATTAGATGCCTAATTCATGAATCATTCTTTGCTCAGGTAAACTCTACTAAATTTAATTCACCAGAGTTGTTCTTTTAACATACTCATTACAAAAGTGTTACCTGGTTGAATCTTTGCTCAGCTAGCTAAGAAATTCCAAGCTAGTTGTATTGTCAAAGAAGAATGTTCACCTTACTCACGATTCAAGAATCCTAAATCATTAATGTATTTGTTACTAAAAACACTAAAATGGTGAAAATAGCAATTCAGTACCTTATTGTTTATCAATTAGCAAAGGTGTCATATGTCATTTGCACACACACAAAAAGAAGGAAAGAGAGAGAAATTGAGAAAAATATTTGTACCACTGTACAGTAAAAGTGAAGAAATTTCAAATTTCTCCAACTAACAGTTGAATTGTTTATCACTGTCAGGGTTCTCTAGAGAGAGAGAACCAACAGAATAGATAAGATATATGAAAGGGAATTTATTAGAGAAATTGCTTCATGCAGTTATGGAGGCTGAAAAGTCCCACAATAGGTCATATGCAAGCTTCAGACCCTGGGAGGCCAGTACCATGGCTCTGTCCAAGTCCAAAAGACACAGGACCAGGGGAGCCAATGATATAATTCTCACCCCAAGGCCAAAGGCCTGAAAACCCTGGGGGCCACTGGTGTGAGTCCTGGAGTCTGAAGTCTGGAAAGTCTGGAGTTCTGATGTCCAAGGGAAGGAAAAGAAGAGTGTTTCAACCCAAGAAAAAGAAAATCACCTTTATTCTGCCTTTGTTCTATTCGGGATCCTGGCTAATTGGATAGGATCTGCCCATATTGCGGGTGAATCTTTTCCACTAAGCCCTCGGACTCCCATGCCAATCTCCTTAGGAAACACCTTCACAGACACATCCAGAAGTCATGGTGCTTTACCCGTTCTCTGGTTATTCTTTCAGTCAGTCAAGTTGACATCTAAAATTAACAATCACAATCACTTTGTGAGATATGCTATAAAATGTGTAGATACTACAAAGGTAACTGTTCTGCTTATGCCTGTGCAGAAAGCATATTTTTCTCCAGAGGTTTTTGCAAATAAAAGATTCCACTTTGCCAGTGAAGTAACAGCTTCAATCAATTTCTCTTTTAGCTTATGTAAGAGATACTGATTAAAATAAAGATGATTCACAGATGGAACATGAAGCATGCTGTTCCCTTGGATATTAAAGGACAAACAAACAAGGTCTCTTCAGACTTCAATTTTCTGTCAGAATGATCAGAGAACAGTAACTGAATGGCATCCATTAGGGAGAATTCAAGGCCAACATGGCAATCGTTTTTGGTAACTGCCTGAAAGTATCTCATGGGAACTATAAGACTCTGACAAAACAATGCTCTCTTTCTATCATGTCAGGCATCTAAATTATGCCCTTTATTTAGGACTGACATTTGGGTGATTAACTGTATCTTGCACTTTTGTACTTGTTCTTTAGTCATATTCTCATTCTTAGTCAAAGAGTGATACTACCTTGCCTCTTTGATGTGATGTGCAGCAATTTGAACATATGCTTCAGACTTTCTTGACTACACCTGATTCTGGTTGATTCAACATTCTGGAAACTTTATCCAAATTCTGACTTTCAGTGTTGATCTATTGCCAAGTCTTATCACTACATTCTAAAACGTTGTAAATCTGCCTGTCTTTCTACCTGTCATTACCATGGAAAGGTTTAGTCTGTAATCACATGTGACCTGAATTTCCTTAGGGTGCTTCCCCTGTAGGATATTTCCATGTTACAGAGAGTTATCACTCAAAATTTCCACTTTGATTGTGTGACCCTAATACTTGAAAAACTTCAATGACTTTGCATGATTTTTAACTTATAGACCTTATTCATTTAAATACTATAAAAATTGTCTATGTATTGGCCCATGCTTGCATCCCCGATTTTATTTCCTATGTTAATTGTCAAGGGCTTGATAAATGTAATAATGCTTTTTTTTTAAAAAAATACATCATCCCTAGATACTGAGAATAACCTTATAATAAGAAGTTGGGAGAAAATGGGAAACTGGTCAGATATGTTTTTAGGGCTTCTTTAGGAAGGCAGTTATGAAATCCTTTTGTCAACTATAGGCCTGGAATCAACTATTTAACAATTTTAGGTAAAATTACAGCAGTCACTCTTGGAATCTATTCTTATACATTTAGATCAAGCTGTCTAGGGATTACTGGCTTTTCATTGAAGGAAAAGGAAGTGTGATAAAGGAAAGAAGAATCATTCCTTTAACTTAAGTATTTGGGTAAATATTACAAACTTGTGATGTAGTGGAAAGAAAGCTGAGCTTGAATCTCCCTGCTTTACCTGTTGCTCTACTTACTGATGTGCATTTCCTCAAACACAACACCACCTCTGTCATCATCTCTCATTTACCTATGGCAGTACCTCTAACTTCAATTTCTTTCTGCTGGGATAACTCTCTTCCACTTCAGTTTTATTTTTATATATTATTTTCTTAGGGATGTTGCTGCTTATTTCTCTAAGACTACATGGAGTGGCTCTGATCTGGCTGCTTAAACCTGTGTTTACACCTATAGTGGCACTTATCAAATTGTAAGGTAATTACTTGCTTTCTTGCCTCATCTTCTATACAACCAATATCAGGATAGGAATCTACTATTGTTACCACTTGCAATGCCTCACTTCTTGAATAGTTAGTGGATACATAATATTTATTGAATAAGTAGGTAAATAAAGTTAATATGCTATTGCTTACATCTTCACTGAGATGACATTTTCCAATAAGTGATTTTTTTTCTAGTATTTGACATTTTAAAGTGTACAAGAACTTAGATATAATCTTGAGAAAATTGGGGAACAGGGGACCTCTCATTAACTAAAATAGTCAGAAAAGAGCTTTTGCAAACCTGAAATAAGCTGCAATCTAGAAAATGTTCTAAACTGTAGAGAAAATTTAAGTTTCTGGCACACACAAAGGCAAAAATGAGTGACAGTAAATGTACAACCTGATCTATTTGGTGCATCTCTGACAGAATTCAGAAATGAGTATTGATGAGGCCTCAGATTATTTCATAAAGCAACTGTGTGAAGATATGAAATCAATTCACAGATGATGTGTGTGAGACATGTTAATTGTCAAGTGCTTGAAAAATGTAATAAAATGCTTTTTTTTCAACCACCATCCCTAGATACTGAAAATAACTTTATAATAAGAAGTTGGAAGAAAAAGGAAACTGGTCAGATAGGTTTTTAGGGCTTCTTCAGGAAGGCAGTTACAAAATCCTTTTGTAAACTATATGCCTGGAATCAACTATTTAACTATGTTAGATGAAATTCCAGCAGTCACTCCTGGAATCTATTCTTGTACATTTAGATCAACCTGTCTAGAGACTACTGGGTTTTCATTGAAAGAAAAGGAAATGTAATAAGAAAAAGAATAATCATTCCTATAACTTAAGTATTTGGGTAAATATTACAAATGTGATGCAGTGGAAAGAAGGCTGAGCTTGAATTGGGGAGACATGTTGGAAAGACATGATTTCTTCTATAGGATTAGCTATTTAGCTATTGCTCTTTAACTAAAGTTACAAAAGCATAAAGTTGTGGATATAAACATTTTGATCTCTAAATTTAAAAATAAGCAAATTAGCAGAATGGATAGCAGGATAGAAAATGCTTAAAGACCATGTGTTCTCATTGTTCAACACTTGCTTATGAGTAAGAACATGCGGTGTTTGGTTTTCTGTTCTTGTGTTAGTTTGCTGAGAATGATAGTTTCCAGCTTTATCTATGTCCCTGCAAAGGACATGAACTAATTCTTTTTTATGGCTTCATAGCGTTCCGTGGTGTATATGTGCCACATCTTCTTTATTCACTCTATCATTGATGGGCATTTGGGTTGGTTCCAAGTCTTTGCTATTGTGAAAGTGCCACAAGAAACATAAATGTGCATGTGTCTTTATAACAGAATGATTTATAATCCTTTGGGTATATACCCAGTAATGGGATTGCTGGGTCAAATGGTTTTCTATTTTTAGATCCTTAAGGAATTGTCACGCTGTCTTCCATAATGGTTGAACTAATTTACACTCTCAACAACAGTGTCAAAGTGTTCCTATTTCTCTACATCGTCTCCAGCATCTGCTGGTTCCTGATTTTTTAATGATCACAGTTCTAACTGGCATGAGACGATATCTCAATGTGGTTTTGATTTGCATTTCTTTAATGACCAATGATGATAAACTTTATTTCATATGTTTGTTGCCTGCATAAATGCCTTCACATGTATATCTGTCTAACAAACCTTACCTTCTGCACATGTACCCCAGAACTTAAAGTATAATAAAAATATTAAAAATGAAGAAAAAAAGAAAAGAAAATGTTTAAGGTCAACTGTGAGCCAATGAGGTCCCAAAATCCAGTTCTCTATTTGAAATTCCAGCAGAGAATATAAAGCATGTGGGGTACGAAATTATTCCCAAAATAATAAAGAAATTTTTCTCCAATAGAAATTAGATATGATTGTTCAGAACTGAAGCCATGTGACCTATTTAAGTCTTTACCCATCATCAGATACTGAGGCTTGTTCTAGATCACATATTTAAAGCAAAACTAAAAAAAACAAAAACCAATGTCCCTGTAATTTTGGAATTTAAATTATAGTGGAAAAGGAGTCTAAATAAAAATTCCTAAGCATGTAATAAATTAGATAATAATAACTATGAAGAAATTTGTTGCCATAAGTATAACAATGAAAATGGGACTGCAAACGTGATAGACCAAGAGAAAAGGTTGCAGGTAAACATGTGTAAAGCCCTGAAATGAGGTTATTAGCAATAAGGTTGTTCCAACTCTGTTGGAGCTTAGTGACAGGGAGTATGAATGAAAATGGGGTTGAAGCTGTAGGCTATGGAGATTATTTCAAGTGTAATGGAAGCCATTGCAGGGTTTTAAGTAGGAGAGAACATTGGAAGAACAGATGTGCATCTGAAAGTCAGCAATTTAGAAAACAGTAAAATTAATAAATTAATTAAAATTTTTCTTCCCACTAAGGTTTCTTTTTTTAATCAACATAATTTACATCATTTAAAAATATTTTTCTTAATACTCAAAAACATTTTATCATAGAACATGTTCTATATAATAAGGTAATTTAATTTTATTTTAAAATGTGGTATCTATGCTTGAAAAGGTGAATTCTATATTTTTGAGTGTAGGGTTCTGTAGCATGGTAATTCTGTACTGTTAATGATGTATTGAAACTCTATTACAAATAACATTTTTTTCTATTTATTTTAGTAATTTCTGAAAGAAGAGTAAACTTTTGCCATAATTGTACAAAATTTGTCAGTATTTTTTTAAAGTCATATGGTTAGAGGTACTGAAAGTTTTATTTTTTCGTGGTGACTCTTTTAAATGTTTCATGACACATGTTCTCAAGTGTATATACGTAATTGTATTTTGCTACCTTTGATTGCTTTTAATTTTCTGAATCCTCATAATGTATTCAAGATTTTTGTAAGCATATATAGTGAGAATATTTTTAATACAATATGAAAATATTTATTCTATTACTGGAAAAGTTAGACCATTCATATTTAGGAAAATAATACATTCTATTTTAAATCTATACGTTTAATCTGTGATTCTTGTGGGTGTTATTTATAATTTTAATATTTGTTATCATTGCTCTGTTTTATAACTATAGAATTGACGAATTAGTCTCTTTATGACCTTTATAGTTTTTAGAAGGTATGCACATCCCGTCAGTTTCATTTTCTTATATTGATTTCCCTTTAGCTTTTAAAACGCATTTTTGAATTCCTAAGTCTAATGTTACTTGCCTCTTTTTCTTTTCTCATGGGTGGTGGTATAAAGTTGGAAATGTTTACTAGCCTTCATGTCCTTTTGATTTATGCATTATTGTTTTTATATGCTATATATTAATTATAAAGTTATAGATTATAATTACTGCTTATTAAAGTTAATTTATATTGAAACTTATTTAGAACATTGTTACCTCTAAAAGTCATATAGATATTATGTAAAACATTAAATAAATAAATATAAAAAATAAACATTATACCTAGAGAAAAATATTATTGTTGTTTTATATAATCAGTTAGTGGAATCACCACATATTTAATATTTTCTCTTAATGCTTACTGAATATGTAAAGATCACTTTGTTTCACCTGTTTCCTTGAAGAATATTTTTGCTAGTTAGAAACCTCTAGGTTGGCAGTTATATTGTTTTGACACATTGAGTATGTCATTTCACCATCATCTTTCTTTTAATATTTTTGTTGAAACCTAGCTGTATATGTCACAGAGAATTTTTGTAATTATTTACTTTTTTAGATTTTTCTCTTGTCTATTCACTTCTGAAATTCCACTTTAACGTGTTAGCTTTTGATATATTTTAGAAATTTTAGATTTGTAGTAGCAGCAATTCATGATTTTTTTCCTAATGTATTTAAAAAATGGATAAAATATTCAGTCACTATTTTCATTAATACTGCCTCATTACATTCTCTCTGCTGTCCTCTGGGACTCCATTGACACATTTGATAAGCTTTCTCCCTCTGCCCTCAATATCTCTGACTCTACCATCTTTCTATTCTCCAGATTTTTGTTCTCTAGGTTTAACTCTCGGCAGTAGCTTCCAGCATAACTTCTAGTTTACTAGTCTACTTTTCAACTGCTTATAAAATCATCCACTAATAAAATGTAACATTTTGGTTTTTAGTTCAATAATTTCAATTTTTTAAATGTTATTAATTATTTACTTGCCATATAGTAACTGTACTTTCATATGGGGTACACTGTGAAGTTTTCATACATACACCATTGTAGTGATCAGATTGAGGTAATCAGTATACACATTATCTCAAACATTTAACATTTCTTTGTGTTTGAAATAGTCAACATACTATTTTCTAGCTATATGAAAATATATAACATATTATTGTTGACTATATTCATCTTACAATGCTATAGTATCCTAGAAATTATTTTACCTACCTAGCTGCCATTTTTTATCAATAATAAATATCTTCTTATACTTCCTTCCCCTGACCCTTTCCACCCTCTGGTAACCTCTGTCTACTATAATTCTATGATACCATGTTTTTTTTTAACTTCCACATATAAATAAGAATATGCTGTGTTTAACTTTCTGTTTGTGGTTTATTTCACTTGACACAAATTCCTCTAGCCTTATCCATGTTGCTGAAAATTACAGGATTTCATTATATTTACAGCTAAGTACTCCATTGTGTATATGTACCTTATTTTGTTCATTATTTTATTTGTTGTTGGACACTTGTGCTAACTCAATATTGAAGCAATTGTGAATAGTGCTGACAGATACCAAAACCAGACTAGGACACACCAACCAAAAAATAGAACTACACAACAATATCCCTGATTAGCCTAGTTTCTAAAATCCTCAATAAAATACTGGCTAACAAAATCCAACAGCACATCAAAAAGACCATACAACATGATCAAGTGAAATTTACCTCAAGAATAAAAGAAGTTTCAACATACTCAAATCAAAACATGATACATCACATAAACAGAATAAAGAACAAAAAGCATGGTAATCTCAAAAGAGGCTGAAATTATATTTGATAATATTCAACATTTCTTTATGTTGACTCTCAAAAAATTAGGTATAGAAGAAAAGAACCTCAACATACTAAAGGTTCTATGTGACAAACCCACAGCTAACATCATATTAAATGCGCAAAAGCTTTGGTTTTCCTCTGGGAACTGGAACATAAGGAAGCCCACTCTTACCACTCCTATTGAGTGTAGCATTGAAATCCTAGTCAGAGTAATCAGGCAAGAGAAAGAAATAAGGGCATCCAAATTGAACAGAAGACAAATTGTCCTTGTTTTCAGATGATGTTACTTTTTATACAGAAAAACCTAAAGACAGTATTTAAAAATATCTTAGAACTGTTAAACAAATTCACTAAAGTTGCTGGATACAAAATCAACATAAAATGGTAGCATTTCTATATAAGGACAGGGAACTAGCTGAAAAAGAACTCATGAAAGGAATTCCATTTACAATTGCTGTGAAAAATAAAACTACCTATGAATAAATTTAAGCAAAGATGTCAGAGTGTGTTATACAAGGAGAACTATAGAACACTGATGAAACAAATTGAGTAAGACACAGAGAAAATGGAACACCACCCTATTTTCATGGACTGAAAATATTAATATTGTTAAAATGACCATGTACTATTCAAAATGTTCCACAGATTCAACACAATCCCTATTAAAATACAAATGCCATTTTTTCACAGAAATAGAAAACAACTCTAAAATTCATATGGAACCACAAAAGACCCTGAATAGCTAAAGCTATCTTGAGCAAAAAGAACAAAGCTGGAGGAATTATATTACCTGACTTCTAACTAAACTACAAAGCTATAGTAGCCAAAACAGCATGCTACTGGTCCATAAACAGACCCATAGACCAATGGAACAGAATAGATAACCCATAAATTAGTTCATGCATCTACAGCCAGCCAATTTTTAACAAAGGCATCAAGTATATCTATTTGGGGAAATAACAGTCTTTTCCATAAATGGTGTGGAGAAAGTAGATATCCATGTGAAAAACAACAAAACTAGGCTCCTATTTCTCACTCTATATAAAGCCCAAAGTTTAGAGTCCCTCTCATAATCCAGAAACAATGTATTTAAATATCTGTAATCCTAATGTAAGGTTTTATTTAAATGGTTGTTCTTTTTTTTCTGATAGTTCTGCTCATATTATATTTTTACTTAGGTTTTTATTATGTGTCCTTTTCTCGAGAAGTGGTACTTAAAATAATATTTGTAAAAATAGTTGGACATCATGAGGTCAAGAGATTGAGACCATCCTGGTCAAACATGGTGAATCCCCGTCTCTACTAAAAATACAAAAATTAGCTGGGTGTGATGGTGCATGCCTATAGTTCCAGCTACGTGGGAAGGTGGAGGCAGGAGAATCTCTTGAACTCAGAAGGCAGCAGTTGCCGTGAGCAAAGATCATGCCACCACACTCCAGCCTGGAGACACAGAGAGACTCTGTCTCTAAATAAATAAATAAGATGATAATTGGACAACCAATAAATTATCTTCCATTAAATCATCTTTTTGTGTGTGTTTTCATTATTGAGCAAGACAGTTCAGGTATAAGGAGACAGGATCAAAAATTTACCCTAACTTAAAACTCCCATGCTACTCAGGAACTGATATGTGTAATAAGATTATACCCATTTTCAGGACACCTGTAACAGTCATGTCAGTTTCAAGAGTCCCTGGATTTAGGGAAACCCAAGGTTCAGAGTTCCTCTTACAATCCAGAAACAATTTATAAATCATGGACCATTTTTTATATAATATTCTTGCTTGGTAATATAATTGACATTTTATTTATCTCAGGTTTGGGAAATAATGCAAGACAATTACCAAATGTTGAATACTCTTTCATCAGAGGTGAAGTTTTGTTACTTTCTCTAGAACTACTAGCTCATGTTGTTTAGCTCTTAAAAGCCTCATAAGCAGAAGTGTGTCTAATCCAGAGCTTTCAGAATTCCATTTGCTGATTTATTCAAACATATTTTTGAGCACCTGCTATTTGCCAGGACGTGTTCTAGGTTAGAGAAATAGTCAAGGATGAAAATATCACATTCTTTAGGAAAACACAATAGAAGAATGTTGAGAGAGAAATAAGGTGAAATGATTAGAATAGATAATTTGTACTTGCTAATTAAAAACAGAGGTCTTATGTAGATTTTCAGCAACAAGATGTAAAGCCAGAGGCAATTGAAATTAATAAAAGAAGGAAATAGTATGTCCTATGAGCAGAAAAGAGAATGATTTGGCTGAGTAAGAGGTGCTAAAGGGGGCTGTCTTATATTTTAGTACCTACTATAAGATTTAAGGCAGATCAATTATGACTAAAGAGCTGCAAACAGGATGACAAACACAGAAGCACCATTCATGCAAGCATAGATGTAAGCAACCTTCCTCAGCTGACCACTTATACATACATAAAGTTGAATAGTAAAGTCATTACACTCCAGGCAAAAAATACAATTTCTCCCTCCAATAAGTACAACTCCAGATTCCAAAGATAAAAGTTGTTTAATTAAGGAAAAATTCAAACATAAATATGTTTGAAAAATTGCTTCTGAGCAATAACAGAATCTCATAGAAAATTAAAATAAAATATATTTTCATTATTCTGCATAAGCCACTGTCATTAATTACATAGAAAGAATTTGTAAGTATTTGATACATTTCTAAGGAAGTCATAAGAATTCCGCAAAGAAAAGGCCTTCATACCATTAAAGCTACATAATATACATTTTTTACAGTTTTCTACAGATTTCTATAAAAGGAACAAGCACTGACTGCTAAACTATTAGAAAATCAAGGAAGCTGGTAAAATTGAGACAAAAAGATTTTAAGTTCTGATGATACAGTGCAAATCAATGTTATACACAGAGACTGAGTTCTGCTGTAGTCACAACTTGAATGACAGTTCAGAACATGAAACAGGTGTCAAAAAATTTGACCTTCATTGTACAGGCCATGGACAGCCACAAAATCTGGCAAGCTGTTGGACAAAGACATTTTGAAAAATCACTCTGTCTGCAGTGTGAAAGAAAGGGAGGGGACAGAACTAGAGAATAGGACCTCAATTCTGTTTATTTAGAAATCTATTGAGAAATGTGGAGTGAGGCCTTGAGCTAAGATGCAAACTATCTAGACAAAATTGTTTGTGAGGTAATAAGATGATTTTTTAAAAAAGAAAATCAACGAGAGTTTCATACGGGACTCAGTCATCCATTGGATTTGGCAAGGGAATACGTTTGGCACCAAAAAGTGGAAAGAAAAGATGATTTTTGGATTACTTCAATAGTGAGATTTGGCAGTGTAGGTGCAGAATAAGTGCAATGGGACTAGAATAAAGTGACTGAAATGAAATAGCTGAAGCAGGGCACCATTAGGGATTTAACAAAATTGTTAAAAATGAAAATAAACCCAAGAATGGCAAGAGAGTTGGGCTCAAGGAAGGTTATATAACTGAAGGTCTCCAAGATGTTGGAAAATATAAAGATGTTCATTAAATAAGAGAATGAAGTATTTGGAAAGATAGAAAAAAGATGATAAACTCAAGTGTTAACAGTGGCCTCCTAATATATAAAACAAGTATTTACTTATATTATTAGTAATAATGTTGTTTACACCCACAAAGAATAACGTAGGCTCACTACCATTCTTTAAAAATTCACTCAATCTCTTGATTTACAGTTCATTAAGCTGTGTTTGTAAATATAAATATGTATATACACATACATAGATATATGTGTATATATGTCACATAAATATTGCACTATATATATGATATATGTAGTGTGAACACACACACATGCACACACACACGCTATAGGAAAAGTAGAAATGCAAATATACTGATGAACACTTTATTCTAACTCCTGTGAGAAAATGACAATTAGAAGTGGAGGGATGCTGATGGGCTGCACAGTGTATGCCATAACTAAAGGATGCAACACGTACCTAGATTCAGTCTATTTCTGTCATGGAGACATCATACAATCTAGAGACTTAGAGCATGAACTCCATTCAGTCACCCAGCTCTGTCACTTGTCAGGACCATAATCTCTGGCAAATTACTGAACTCCTGTTTCTCAGTTTCTTTGTCTTTAAAAAGGAAATTATAATAATATTTTTCCCTCATAGTATATGACTACTAAATTTCTTTTCTTTTTTTTTTTTTTTGAGACGGAGTTTCGCTCTTTTCACCCAGGCTGGAGTGCAACGGCGCGATCTCGGCTCACTGCTACCTCTGCCTCCTGGGTTCAGGCAATTCTCCTGCCTCAGCCTCCTGAGTAGCTGGGATTACAGGCACGCGCCACCATGCCCAGCTAATTTTTTGTATTTTTAATAGAGACGGGGTTTCACCATGTTGACCATAATGGTCTCAATCTCTTGACCTCGTGATCCACCCGCCTCGGCCTCCCAAACTGCTGGGATTACAGGCTTGAGCCACCGCGCCCGGCCGACTGCTACATTTCTTTCTTTCTTTCTTTCTTTCTTTTTTTTTCTTTTCTTTTCCTTTTTTTTTTTTTTTTTTTTTTTTTTGAGACGGTGTTTCACTCTTGTTACCCAGGCTGGAGTGCAATGGCGCGATCTCGGCTCACCGCAACCTCCGCCTCCTGGGTTCAGACAATTCTCCAGCCTCAGCCTCCCGAGTAGCTGGGATTACAGGCACGCACCACCATGCCCAGCTAATTTTTTAATTTTTTAAAATTTTTAGTAAAGACGGGGTTTCACCATGCTGACCAGGATGGTCTCGATTTACTAACCTCGTGATCCACCCGCCTCGGCCCCCCAAAGTGCTGGGATTACAGGCTTGAGCCACCACGCCTGGCCCAACTACTACATTTCTTAATTCATTGCAAGTTCTTAGAAGTGAACCCGGTAAACAGCGGATACATATTAAAGGTTATCCATCATTACTGGCAAGACAAATACAATGTTTCTATTGTGATTTTCTATTGAAATTCAATAAAATATCCATTTTTGTTAGTGTTTATTCATTTTTAATCTTATATATCTATTTCCTTCTTTAGGCTGGAATACTGTCTTCTAGCCATCAGTTTCAGACTCTCAGACAGCGATTGTTATTGTTATATTAGAATTCATAGCTTTATTGGAAAATGGCACCTTCATGTGAGGGGTTGCTTGAATTACTGTAGTGGGAAAGATAGCATAACAACTGAGAAGATGCAAAGAAGTGTTTGAAAACCATTGACGATCAGTTTCAAAATTTATTGAAGATTAGTTAATGGTAGGTATGTATGGATTTATTTATGGGTTCTCTGTTATGTTCCATTAATCTATGGGTCTACTTTTATACCAGCATCATGGTGTTATGGTTACATGGTGTTATTATATCACATAGACTTGTGGTATAAAATATACCAGGAAATCATATCCTATTCAATATATGCTGCTGTAAAAATTGGATATTCATATGCAGAAGAATGAAACTAGACCTATATCTCTTACCATATAAAAAATTAACTCAATTTGGATAAAAGACTTAAATATAAAACCTAGAACTATAAAACTTTAGAAGAAAACTTATGAAAAACTCTTCTAGACATTGGCCTAGGCAAATAATTTATGAGAAAGTACACAAAAGCAAATGCAATGAAAACAAAAATAAATGAATGGGACTTAAACTGAAAAAGCTTTTGCAGAGTAAAATAATCAACAAAATAAACATACAATCTACAAAATTGGAGAAAATATTTGCAAATTATACATCTAATAAATGGCTAATATATACAATCTACAAGAAACAATAACTCAACAAAGAAAAAAACGAAAATAATCTCATTAAAAAGTGGTCAAAGAACGTAAGAGATATTACACAAAAGACATAAAACTAGCCAACAAAAATGAAAATATGCTTAAATCACTAATCATCAGAAAAATTAAAAATTAAAACCACAAGATATTATCTTACATGAGTCACTATTGTTATTATTAAAAAGTTAAAAATCACAGATGTTGCTGATGATGTGGAGAAAAAAGAATTCTTATGCACTGTTGGTGGTAATGTGAATTAGTGCTACCCTTTTGAAAAACAGTATGGAGATTTCTCAAAAAACTAAAAATAGAACTACCATTCAACCTAGCACTGCTAGGTACTTAGCCAGTTGAAAATAAGGCATTATATCAATATGACACCTGCACTTGTATGTTTGTCATAGCGCTATTCAAAATAGGTAAGACATGAAATCCCCTTAGTGCTCATCAACAGAAACAGAGAATTGGGTAAACAAAATGTGACATATGTATGATATATATTTACAAAGTAAAATGTGATAATATATCTGTTGATGACTGGATAAATAAGTAGTATCCCATGGTGTGTGTGTGTGTGCATGTTTATATGCATTTACATATGTGTGTGTATACACACACACACACACACACACACCATGGGATACTATTCGACCATAAAAATGAACAAAATAATGTATTTTGCAGCAAGATGGCTGGAACTGGAGGCCACTATCCTTATTGAAATAACTCTGAAACAGAAGTTGAATACTATATGTTCTCATTTATGGGTGGGATCTAATCAATGTGTGCATATGGACATTCAAGTAAAATAATAGACACTGGAGGCTCCAAAAGGGTGGAGGATGTGAGTAGGATGAGAGAAAAAAATTACTGGGTACATTGTAAACTATTTGGGTAATAGGTACACTAAAAGTGCGACCTCACCACTGTGAAACATATCCACATAACAAAACTGCTCTTGTATTTGTTAAATCTATAATATTGAAAATAAATGAATGTTAGAATGTGAAGTTTTGTAGTTACAATAAATTTCAGATTTTAGCAATTGGACTGATCTGTTGAAGTTTCTTATGAGTAATATTTTAGTGAGTTTTGGGATCAAATTTTATACATCTTCTATCTGGATGTAGAAATTATTCATGATACTGAGTTATTTTATCTGCATTTTTGTGTGTATATGCATTTATGATTCCTGTGTATGGGAGTAGGGTTTGCCTTATAGGGTAAATTTTAAAAGACTGCTAAAAAGTAAAGAAATTTGACTTACAGAATGATGAATATTTAATGGCAATATCACACATATAACATAGAAATACATGTACTAAATAAACAATAACTTCTTATTAGCAAACTGGTTGGTGAATGTGATCAAATTGGGAAGGAAGGAAAGACTTCAGTTTGTTTTTTCCTTACTGGTATATACACTGGTCAACTACGATTACCAACAACATTTTTCCAATGATCTTCAGATGAATTTCTCCCATCCAGGCTGTAAATTATTTGAAAAGCATATTACAGATATACTGGAACATGTAATCAGGAGCATTACTTAAGACTTACAGTCATTTGATACATAAGCTTAGTTTAAGGAGATTAATAATTATTTGCATTTATTTGAGAAAGTTTTCATTTTCCCTCGATATTTGTCCCATTTTTTAACAAATTGAAGTCACTGCCAAGTATAGTACTCTATTATTGCAGGTACAACTTTCCAGAATCTAAAATAATATACAAAATTATTTTAAATCCACTTAAATCAATATGATTTCTTCTTCATTAAAGTGTGTTCAGCTAATACGTATTTTAAAGCACACATTGTTTGTAACACATTTTCCACAATAATGGAAGCATTATAGTGATTTTGAAGTTTAGCGTGCTATACATCATTAACTGACCATATTTATTGAAGTACCAAGTAACACAGGACATTTTCTTCAAGTTAAACATCCAATTACTACTGGAGACCAGCTATTTCAAAGCAGTAACAAATCTGACGATTATGCAGCAATCAGAAATGATGAGTTCGTGTCGTTTGTAGGGACATGGATGAATCTGGAAAACATCATCCTCAGCAAACTGACACAAGAACAGAAAATGAAACACCGCATATTCTCACTCATAGGTGGGTGATGAAAAATGAGAACACATGGACACAGAAAGGGGAGTACTAAACACTGGGGTCTATTGGGGGGAAAAGGGGAGGGCCAGTGGGAGGGGGAGGTGGGGAGGGATAGCCTGGGGAGAAATGCCAAATGTGGGTGAAGGCGAGAAGAAAAGCAAAGCACACTGTCATGTGTGTACCTACGCAACTGTCTTGCATGCTCTGCTCATGTACCCCAAAACCTATAATCCAATAAAAAATTAAAAAAAAAAAAAGCAGTAACAAAAGTGTTGCTATTTTAATTTGATTTTCTTTTACTTTAAACTTTAACACAGAAAATAGGAATTTGTTCACTTACATTGGAAAAAAATCTTGAAGACCAGCTATGGAGAAAAGATGGAATGGGTTTTCTCTGGAGGAAATATGGAAAAATAGACATAGTTTTTATTGGAAGGAAACTCATTCGTGTGAACCAATGAGACACTTTCATGGACCAACAGAAATGCTGAAAAGTATTTCCTTAAGAAGGGAGGATGCAGTATCAAATACTAAGTATATTTGAGTATTAGTTTAATCTGGCCTCATTTGAATCCGAAGAATATCAGTTACGAATGGCGTAATCTTTTTTTCTTCAAATTTGTCAAATTATTTCAGGTAATGCTGTCAGTGTTTCCTACTAAATTCAGAATGCATTTTGCGCATTATTTTCCCATTTAATTAAGATTGTATTGTGTTCCACTGAATACTCAAAATGAACTTCAAGTAACCTTTTACTGTCAGAAATTAGATTGTTCTGCTTCTTAATATACCATAAACCAACATCATAAAAAATTCTTCAGAATATATTTGTAGAAGTGTAATTACTGTTGCAAATGTTAGTATATATCTAATGCTTTTGATTCATGTTAATTTCTTTCTACATTTATTGAATAATTTATACTCCCACACATAGTAAATCAAAATGACTTTGCCACCATTCTCCCACTGATACTGGAGTATTTTGTTTATATGTGTGTGAGTGTGGGTGTTTGTATATTGCCAGTGTACTAAAATTTGAAAATTATCTCGGTTGTTTTTATTTGCTGGTCTTTGGCATTTTCTTTTTCACAGTTGTAGATGCGCCTTTTGTTCATTTTGATTGGGTTGATGAAAATGTATTTACTAGAAGTATTAATTGTTTGAATGACATGTGTTTGGTGTTTTTTCTTCTTCTTTGCCCTTTGCTTTTAAATCAATATAGAAACTTGCTATTTTATATAATTAAACATATATTTTATTCTTTTCTACTTTACGTTTTAAAAGATATTTACCTAAATTATATTTCAAAGTATTTCATGTTCCATTTTAATCTATAATACATCTGAAATTTAATTTTGCATGTGGTTTTAAATAGGTATTTATTTTAATTCTACTTTTCCAGAGTTAACCACTTTCTTGGCACTATAAGGTGTATGTACGTCTGCCACTCCTATATACCTGAAAAGTTGAGAACAGGATAAAGGTGAATGATGTTAGTTTCTCAAAATTGATTCATTCATTAAAACATAGTTTTCATGGGGAGAAATGCCAGATATAGGTGATAGGGAGGAAGGCAGCAAATCACACTGCCATGTGTGTACCTATGCAACAATCTTGCATGTTCTTCATATGTACCCCCAAATCTAAAATGCAATAAATAAAATAAAATTAAAATTAAAATTAAAAAAACATAGTTTTCCCTATTCTTGGAGAGGAGAGAATAATTCCAGAGTTTGGTTTATGTGAAAATCAGTGCAGTGCTCTTGTTATACTGACACAGCCACAACTGAGATGAAGGCCAAAATCTTGTGAGTATATAGTAAACATACTCACATAAAAAAGAGAAAATGTGTGGTAATAAGACAGACATGCATGATTTGAATATATATGTGTGCATTATAGAAATACTTCACTAAAGAAATAGCATATATCTATGCAATATAAAATATTGCGTATTATATATATGTTGAAATTGTGGTGCTAAAGGAGGGCCTTCTTAGAATACTTAAGCCAATAATTGGTATAGGATACATATGTTAACTATTTCTTTAATAAGTAACAAGAGGGGTGAAATAATAATGTCTCTTACTTATAGAGTTCCTTAGTTCAATGCATATATATATGATGATATTTTATATCAATGGGGCAAAGGACCATTTGGCATTTCCAAAATGCCTTTAGAATTGTTGAAATGTATGAATTTTATATTATTTTTTATTCAGGATAATAATATAAATTATTTTTAAAATAATACTTAATATGCAGACTAAAATATTATCACTTTAGAAGAATCTCAGATCTAAATTTATGCATCTTATTTCTCTAATTTTACTGTTATTTCGATAACAGTTTATTTATAAGAGAAAGCACCATTTTTGGAAACACCAATGTTTGTGTCCTTTGATGGAAAATATCACATTAATATTTGGCCATTCTTAGTATTGCATGTAATCAGTCGTTGCCTGTTGATTATCTGGAGGAAACTGAACCACTGAAAAATACTAACAAAAAAAAATACCAATAAAACCACTGAACCACTAATAAAATACTTTTTTTTTTAATGCAGGTATGATAAGCAAATATGTGTTCATGTAGGCACACACTCACACCAAAATACAATTATTTCAATAATACTTAGTATTTGATACTGCATCCTCCCTTCTTAAGGAAATACTTTTCAGCATTTCTGTTGGTCCATGAAAGTGTCTCATTGGTTCACACGAATGAGTTTCCTTCCAATAAAAACTATGTCTATTTTTCCATATTTCCTCCAGAGAAAACCCATTCCATCTTTTCTCCATAGCTGGTCTTCAAGATTTTTTTCCAATGTAAGTGAACAAATTCCTATTTTCTGTGTTAAAGTTTAAAGTAAAAGAAAATCAAATTAAAATAGCAACACTTTTGTTACTGCTTTGAAATAGCTGGTCTCCAGTAGTAATTGGATATTTAACTTGAGGAAAATGTCCTGTGTTACTTGGTACTTCAATAAATATGGTCAGTTAATGATGTATAGCATGCTAAACTTCAAAATCACTATAATGCTTCCATTATTGTGGAAAATGGAAAATGTGGGAAACATTTTTCTGTCTGGGAAATGTATTGTGACTATGGATCTAATATGTGCATGAAGACATACATACATTTATATTATTTTTATATTGCATATACATGTTAACAGAGACACTACAAAAATTTGGAATTTGTGATCTTTAATCATTCACTGATTATTTTGAAGACCGTAAAGTGAGGTGAAATTTTAGTTAATTTTCACATTAATAAATATTTACAATATTGAAACATTATAATATGTTTGAAATAGTTTTAGAAAGAAGAGAGAGCTGGAGATAAGCAGATACACAAAAACGAATTGAACAAAATGAAGAAGGACAATATGGATATTTTCATAGAACACTAAGAAGATGTGACACTGATCCATATATTTATGAATAGTGGATTAAATATTACCTTAGTTTCTGTAACTTTCTAATAATTCCCACTTAGTTTCTGTGTACATTAAAAGAGTTTTTAGTATAAAGATAAGAAGCAGGAGAACCGAATGTGGGCTACTCAGCTGTCTTACCTAGAAACTGATTTCAGAACGCTAATGCCTTGTATTTTTCAATAGGCTCAGATATAAATGAACTACAAGGAAAGTTGTAACTTATTATAGAATGCATATTATAAGACTGACTATAAGTGAAAATATATTCAAAATATTAAAAACTATGGAAAAATATTGAAATTATGATGATAAAGGAAGGCATTCTTAGAATACTTAAGCCAATAATTGGTATAGGAAGAACACATAAATTCTGGTCAGATATTTCTGAAAACTGAAGTAATACAAATAAATGAATATCAATAATACCATTCAATATTTTAACTAATCTTAAAGAAAAATATTAGCACAATGCTATGATGTATTGCTAATAATAGAATATATGAAATTAAAATAATTTAAAACTTGTGTCTTGTGGCATGTTCCCATATTTAGTGTTACATGATTTTTAAAAAGTGTTCTGTACATCATTTGCCCGTTGCTAAATTATACTCTGGTATTTTACTTAAATTACTTTAAAAAAATGCATTCATTATGTATTGTAATAGTACTGTAGATGCTGAAAACTGCATGAATAAGTATTATGGTTTTGTCTCTATTCATCACCAATTTAGTCTTTTATAAACTGACGAAAAATAGGGAAATGGGAGGGAAAGCTCTTAGGCCTGTCAAGATTAATTGCACTGCCAGTGTTGTTAATCTCTCTATATTCAAAAGCGTACAAAAAGAAAGCTCCTTAAACAAAATGCAGATGAAAATGTCATCAAGAATCCAAAAAGTACTCATGGAGTTAGTGATGAAGCCCTAATACTCACTTTTCAGGGACCATTTTTTAACATTCATACTTCAGAGTTCCCTGAGAGGAGACTTTTTTGGAAGCAAGCTGTGGACATCTGGAGTCAATGTTTTGCATTAACAGTGTTTGATGAAGTGTGGGTGGATGTTAGCATCTCTTTTCTTTAGAAACGATTTGGAACGCTACTGTACAATACTCTACAGAACAGGCAGATTCCTGTAATTATATCGTATAAGCCCTCCCATTGCAGGCAGCAGAGATTTTACACACAGAGCAAGTGAAAGGCACTATTTTCAGAAACTATTCCTTTAGTGAGTAACAAGAACAGTGAAACAATAGCGTCTTTTATGTATAGAGTTCCTTAGTTCAAAGAACGTGAAGGAAGCAGTAGTCATGATCTCATTAACATGCAAAGCAGCTCTGTGAGAAAACATAGAACCAATAACCACATTCTGCATATAGAGAAACTTGGGCCTAGAAAGTTGTGTGTAAGATCCAATTATCTTTATGGTCTTACATGATGGGAATAGTGTTGGGAATATAGCACTGTGAGACCACTGCACAAAGCAATAATGCTCAGCTGCTTCCCAGGTAGCCCCTGGAGGTTGCTGATTGAAGAAGGTTGTTGAAGTTGGCTTTTGATTCCTTAGCCAACTTCCCAAGCCCCACAAACCCATAGAAGTTTTCTTACATAGGACAAATTAATAATCATAATAAATTTTCTCAAGGTAATTTTCAGAAAAGCTTAAATATCACCTGTCCATTAAGGTGAATTTTTATTTGTTTTATGTATTACCTAAGATAAGGTAATGTCATGATTTGATTAGTTCACAACAAAAGAATGGTAGTATTTTGCTATAGTTATAGTAAACTTTAGGTTAATATAAAATCAATGCATTGGGGAAAAGATTTGGAGAGGCATTTAGAAAAGGCTGTAGGATGTGCCTAACTGCCAACACCAGGTTCATTCATTTTTTTGTGTATTTGACAAAAAAAAAATTTGTGAAATCCTATGTTAGTGGTACCCATGAAGTCCTGGAGATAAGAATAAAAGATGAAGAGCATGAATAAGCAGTTACATTTCATTAGCCTTATAAGGGAATCAAATACTACCTCCAGAAGAGATTAGCCCAGGCCAAATTTTCCTATCTTTTTAGATACATTCTGCTGAAATGATTTTCACAAAGTAGCAGTGATTGGGTCCTGCTTCTTCAATGTCTATCGATGTGCTTCTGGAGAATCCCAAAGCCCATTAACTACCTAAGCATTTCAAATGTCTGATTCTCACACCTAAGAGATATATTGACTAATTTGAAGATCTCTACTTAAATAATATTTTTTTCACTTGAAAAGTTTAAGAGTAATTTCTATATTCATGATTCAAAATTCAGTTTTCAAAATTTAAGATTTAAAAATGTTTCTTAAGACAAGAGAACTTTAACTTGTAATAAATATATATTAATAGGTATTATTAAGCATGAATGCTTAGATGCTACAGGTAAGTTATAGCACTAATTTTAGGGCTATCTATTCCTAGAAAATTCACAGTATTTTTGCAATTTTCTTAAGCTTTAAAATAAAGATATTTATTAAGATTACTTCATTAAGCTAGTGGAGTGGCTCTTTAAATATTTGCATTCAATGCTTCAATAATTTCCAGTGGAGAAAGCAGAACAATGATTAGTTCACAAGTTTGGATAGAAAAATATTTAAGTAACTTTTATCAGTGATGTGAATAAAATTCAGATTATCAATTAAATTATAAGCAAAAAATGCCCTAAATAATGAACTTGTCTAACCCCTTTCTGTTATATCATACTTGTAAACCACTGAACCGAACACCAGAGTGTCATATAGCAGGGAGGTCAAATTATTAATTCATGGCCAAATACTTTCAGATATCACACTGTGGAATCTGATTCAATCCACTGCAATACCTATCTTGAACTGTATAATTAATATTCCATAGAAAGTTCAGAAAATTATTTAAATTGTATTGCAAACAAGAATCTTAAGCATTGCCTAAAGTCCAGAGTTACTTTATTTTTATTTCTCTTGGGAGGTATCAAAATTATGTCTTTTTGTTTTTGTTTTTCACTTTCATAAAATAACTTAAGATTCCTACACCACAAAATCTGTTTGTAGGTTCTTGTACGTGATTACTGTCTGTAGTCACTTTAATCCTCTAGAGACGAAAATCTTGCATAAAGTGGTAGAAAGAGCCCTGATTCTCTACTTGTTTTATTAAGCCAAATAACAGTAAGTTTGAAAGTCAGAACTGTCTGATGCAATGTATCCTTAAATTCAAACTTACTTTTGCTCAAAAAATGTTCTTAATATTAAATGAGATGATTTATGTAAATATAAACACATAACAAATACCAAAATATTAGGTTATTTTCTCTTTTACTTATGTTGAGGAAAACCTGGCATAGTGAATAACAGCGTGACTTTTGTAGTTTATTTTTAAGATGACAATCCCCATAAAATAACAAATTTTATAGTGAAGTTTATTTGTATATGGGACTTTAACAGGAATTTGAATTAATTATGCCTAGTTAAAAGATATGAATGGAAGTATAACCTAGGTTTTTTAATATAAAACCTAAAATTTATAAACTAAATAAAACCTAATTATCTATATCTTACGATTTTAAGTGAAGTACACAATGAAAGTTATGCTACCCAAGATGATTACATTTTGGACTGACTTAAATTGAAAAGGCTTATTCAAAGGGCAAATATATGATTAAAATTTATTTTGGTTCTTTTATTTTCCAGTGGCTATTGGTCTTAGCATTAAGCAACCACACCAGATCCCTTCAGGAAGCAATTTTATGTGTCTGTGTATACAAATTTGAGTGAGTACCCTCTTACATTTGTTATCTATTGCATATAACAATTGCCACATGATTATTTAAAGCAACACACATACACACATTTCTTCTCCCATAACTTCTTTCTGTGGGTCAGGAATCGGCACATTGCTAAGCTGGGCCCTCTGCTTTACAGTCACTCACAAGGCTGCAATAAAGGTATCGGCTTACAGTCTGTACTTTCATCTGAAGCCTCAAGTGGTGAAGACTGTACTTTTCAAGTTCACTAGTAGTGGCTGGAAGCTTTCACTTCCTCACAGTTCTTTATCATGTAGACTTCTGCAAAACCGCAGAGTGCTCATCAAAGTCAGCAAGAGTCTTCTAAAGAGATGTCAAAATGTTTTGTAATCTTATCAGAGAAGAGGCATTCAATCACCTTTGTTTCCTACTATTGGTTAGAAGTAACTAGATCCAGCCCCACACAAGGGCATTAACACTAGGTGGTAGGGATCATGGAGAGACAACTTTGAAACCTGCCTTCCAGGCTTCTTTAATGTAATACTTTAAACATTTGCTTTATATCTGGAAAATTAGATGAGACTTAAGAATTGGTGTCAGGTTTAAGAGATAATATACAAAACTGAAGAGTAATCCAAATAAATTCTTTCACTGTGTTAAGTAAGTAGCTAAGGCATTTGTGACTTAATTCAGATTCATATGAACTAAAAACTAGCTAAATCAGGTAAAGAGTGTAAGATTTAATTGGAATGCTTTAGATTTTAAGCCTGTTGAAATTTACACTTTGAGGATTTTTTCTGAAAAAGGGGGAAATATATAATTACAATTTATTTTTTTTTCTAATTGCTATAAAGAAATCCATGTATTTAACCATATCTGTCTGTGCATGTTTTTCTATCTTCTTGTATTTATATTCCAGCTTCCTTTTCTTCTGTTTGTATGTCTTAGCTGAGGGTTTAATATCATTTTGCTTCAGTTTCCTCATCTTTCAAATTAAATTATAAGAATGTTTAAAACTAGGTAATACCCAAATCCCATATTTTGAAAATAAAAGCTTTTATATATTTTATATCTCAGATGATTTTTTTTTCTTTTTCAGATGATTCTTATGTTGGTGGACTAATTATTTATGTATTTATGCAGTCAACAGCAAAGATTTATTAACTACTGATATGATACATAGTTGTTTACATGCTTTTATGTACTGTGGATATTAGAGAGGACAACATTAACATTTTTAGCATCATTGTGTTTGCCATTCTAGAGGTAGAAACTGCCGTGGAAGCACAGAAAAAGGCATCTAATAGGCTAAGGGTCTTAGCGAACATATACTTATCTAAAATGGTGAGGAATGCAGTGAACTAAAAAAGATGGTATTTCCAAAGGAGAAAATTACACATAAAACGGTTTCAAGGTATGTGATATATAGTGAATGCTTCCAATTTCATGTTGCCTTGACATGCAATTTAATTGTTGGTTTAGCTTTCCCCTGCCAGAGGCAGGACTCAGTCACCCTTGAAACAGTTTCAGTTCTACATCTCATCCAAATGGCATTAGCGGGTGGCCTGAGATAAGAACTTAGAGACATCTCTCTTCCCCAGGAGACTGGGCTCTCTTTCCTGATGTTTCCTTTAAACGGACAATTCAGGCATTTATGAACTTAAGGTAACCCACACCCTATTCTGCAGTATATACTGACAATCGCTATGCTCTCCTCTTTTTATTCTCTCCTGTGCTCCCTGACTTCCCTGGTGGGGAGGCTTCTTGAAGAGACCTATGTTAGTGGATCCCTTGTTGGTTTGTTTTGTCTGGGCCTTGGGTGGCTGCTGTTGATAGTACCTACCAGCTAAGTTGATAAACTGCAAAGTTTTATTAAATACAGGAGCTACAATTAATTCAGCAAAAGTAAATTGCTTCTTACAACTCATACAGGAGTATATGTGAAGAGCCCATATCAGATGAATCTAGAATGGTAGAAAGAATGGAACTCATAAAAGGTTGTGTGTGCCTATCAAGGTATTATAGATTTCATTTTAAAAGATAATAAAAAGTGATTTTTTTAAGAATCACAAAAAAGCACATTATTATATTTGATTAATTTAAAGTAATACCTTAATATTACAGTATGTGTGTTTAAGAATATGTTAACTAATTGATACAGTCAGACTGAGGTGTGTATATTTCAAATAGAAGTTTTAGATACATAAAAGGTAAACATATAGAATTGATAAAGGAAATGAAAAATGCAAGGTATTTCTAACCGTTTGCAATTTTTTGAAATGTATGTTGAGCTATTTTTTGATCTATTAAAAGCAATAAAATGAAAGAAGATAATTCTAAATATTTTCAATTATTTTTAAATATTAAGAACTTTTATTAATAATCCAAAGCAAAAAAAAAAAAAACATTGAGAGAAAAATACAAATTCTGGCCTTAGCAATGAATGATAAACCATTATGAATCAGAAGAAAAGATTCTAATTTACAGAGAAGCAAAAAATAAGTAAATATAAAAAACAATTTTACTTTTGTAATAAAAGTGATATAAACATTCTATAAGTAAAATGCCTACACACAATATATAGGATACTCAGAAGTATCTAGAAGTTCCAGAAATTAACTTCCCAAGAGAGCACATTTTATAATAAGTAGATTAGATTTTAATAAATTTTTTCAAAAATGTGTTAAAAATGAGTAAAATTAATACACATTACTCCTCTTTCCCCCATGTCCAAACAAGGACAAGGGTATGCTTTTTAAAAAGACTAGAAATTAAAAATAAGAGTGGGGAGATTGTCCTCCTACCAACCAGCATGAGATCTATAGATCTTGGAAAATCTGAGAGATAGCAAGAGAGCAAGAGGTAGAGAGAGAAGCAAAATAAGCAAAATGTTGCAACAATTTCAATGTGAATACACTCTGATGCAACCTGTTTAACTTTTCAATCCTGATGACTGATGGCATGAATGTTATTATTTAGTTGGATATATTTTTCCTTTATGCTTAACTATGCTTTCAAGTCTCTGCTATAAGATATTCATCCACAACACCAAAAATTTCTGTAATGATTTACAGACCTTATGATTGCTACTAATATACATTAGATAATTTATATTTAACAATTTAAGAACCTGTGACAATATAGATAATTCAACTTTTTGAGAAAATATAATTCCAAGCTATAACATAAATAGATATATTCTGTAATTAATACTATTTCTGTTTTACTCCATCACTAATGAAATAAAGAGCATATGAATTCTAGAATTACTCATTTTTTTTCATTTTTCAACATCAGCCTTCCAGAGCCCAAAGAATGGTTAAAATTTTGAAGAAAAGAGGTACGAGGCACTCATGTCAGAGAACTGTGATTTCCCCTTAGGCAACGTTCTCTCTTAGATAAAAATATGAACCATCATAGACACAGCTTCCCAGACATTTCCATGAGAGTGCCACTAATGGTAATGTAGATAAATCCACATTTTTAGAATTCCAAAGAAATAGATTAAAGGGGCTTTTTAAAAATTAATAATAATTCAAATGTTTCATTCTATTAAGTCTGTTATTATAACATAATCAAATGTAAAAACATAACATGACATAGCACAACCTAACCTAGTATATTTTAAATTACTCAGTCTTAGGGATGAATAATTTTCTTGCTGTTTATTAAGTTAATATTAAATGCTATTGTATTATGTTTATAGATAGTAGAATGTTTGGTTTAATTAAAAAGAATGGATATTCTATCAAGTTCAACAATAGGAAAATTTCTCATTCTTGGTGTTGTATTTCAGAGTTGCAGAATCACCAGATTAGTAGACACAAATGACAAGTATTTCTCCCATTACTTTGTAATCTATATCAAGAAAATTTCTAAGAAGAGACACAGAGTGTTGCCAAAGAGTTGGCATTTGGGCATACTTTCATATTACTTTTGATAGAAATCTCAAAAAGTATGTTTTCTTGCTGTGAGGTCAAAAGCCTCTCAGTCACAGCTTGGTCTCTCAAGGAAATAGTTCCTAAATTTTTTTCTAAGAAAGAAGTAAATGGGATGTATTTAACTGCAGATTAAAAATTTTTTCAGCTCAAAAAATGAACAAATTTCTTTCCATTTTTATGAAGTGGTTATATGAAGATGAATTACCCAGAAAATAGCTTGCATTCTATTGACAGACAAACCTGCCAAACCTGGATAAAAATATTCTTATTTGTTATCTTGATATTCAATATTGTGAGGTTTGCTTGTATTCAGAGAGACCATTATTCTAAATACATGCAAGACCAATAAAATGGCTGTTACTTGATCTCATTAAACCAAAGGAACAGGTTGAATATAGTCTACTGAATCAATTGGTTAAGCCTAGTATTGGCCATAATATAGTGCAGATGTTTTTTAACATAGCTAAAATATCTTTATTAATTTTAAATAGATTGTTTTAACTTTTAAGTTGTGGAGTACATGTGCAGGATGTGCAGTTTTATTGTATAGGTAAACGTGTGTCATGTGGATTTGTTGTATCAATTATTTCATCACCCAGGTATTTAGCCTAGTATCCATTAGTTGTTTTTTTTTTTCCTGATCTTCCTAAAGTCAGAAATATCATTCAATCCAGCAATCTGATTACTGGATATATACCCAAATGAATATATATATATATCATTCCATTATAAAGACATATGCACATGTATGTTCATTGCAGCACTAGTTACAATAGCAAAGTCATGGACTCAGCCTAAAGGCACATCAATGATAGACTGGATAAAGAAAAGGTGGTATATATAAATACACCATGGAATACTATACAGCCATAAAAAGGAATGAGGTCATGTCCTTTACAGGGACAAGGATGGAGCTGGAGGCCAGTATCCTTAGCAAACTAATACAGGAATAGAAAACCAAATACTGTATATTCTCACAAATGGGAGCTCAATGTTAACATATGGACACATCTAAAGGGAGAAAACCCAGTGGGACTTATCAGAGGGTGGAGAGTGGGAGGAGGGAGAGAATAAGGAAAAATAATGAATGGATTACGGTGCTGTGATTGTCTTGATAGAAGATCAGCAGTTAAGGACACTGGTAAAATTAGGATAAACTTACTGTGTGAGTTGTCTTACTCCTTCTCACTTCTAATATTTTTCAATGCTAATTTATCAGATTTTGTGATTGTTAATATTGATTGTCAACTTGATTGTGTTGAAGCATGCAAAGTATAGTTTCTGGGTGTGTCTGTGATGCTAAAGGAGATTAACATATAAGGCAGTAGACTGGGAAAAGCACCTCAATCTGGGTGGGCATGATCTAATCAGCTGCCAGCCTGGCTAGAATAAAAGCAGACAGAAGAACATAGAAAGACTAGAACAGTTTAGTCGTCTAGCCTACATCTTGCTCCTGTGCTGGATACATCCTGACCTCGAACATTGGACTCCAAGTTGTTTAGCTTTGGCACTCAGACTGGTTTTCTTGCTCCTCGACTTGCAGATGGCCTATTGTGGGACCTCACCTTGTGATTGCATGAGTCAATACTTCTTAATAAACTCCGCTTTAGGCCAGATGTAGTGGTTTGCACCTGTAATCCCAGTACCTTGGTAGGCCAAGTTGATCAGGAGTACCAGACCAACCTTACCAATATGGTGAAATTCAGTGTCTACTAAAAATACAAAAATTAGCTGGATATGGTGATACACTCCTGTAGTCCCTGCTATGTGGGATGCTGAGGTGGGAGAGTTGGTTGAACCTGGGAGGCAGAGGTGGCAGTGAGCCAAGATTGCTCCACTGCGCTCCAGCCTGGGTGACATAATGAAACTCCATCTCAAAAAACAAATACATAATAAATAACAAATAAACTCTTCTTTATATATTAGTTCTGTCCCTTTAGAGAACACTGACAAACACAGATTTCCAAATAGAAAAGAAAAGTATTTAAATGTTCCATCACTTCAGTTGTGTGAATATTTTTAAACATATTTTTTATTATACTTTAACTTCTGGGGTACATGTGCAGATCTTGCACAATTGTTACATAGGTATACACATGCCATGGCGGTTTGCTGACTCCATTCCCCCATCACCTATATTAGGTAATTCTCCCAATGTTATCCTTCCCCAATCTCCCCATCCTTGACTATCCCTCCCCTAGTCTCCCACCGCCCAACACATCACAGTGTGTGATGTTTCCCTCCCTGTTTCCATGTGTTCTCATTGTTCAACACTCACCTATGACTTAGAACATGCAGTGTTTGATTTTCTATTCTTGTGTCAGTTTGCTGAGAATGATCATTTCCAGATTCACCCAGGTCCCTGCGAAAGACTTGAACTCACACATTTTTATGGCTGCATAGTTTTCCATGGTGTATATATGCCACATTTTCTTTATCTAGTCTATCATTGATGGGCATTTGGGTTGTCTCCAGGTCTTTGCTATTGGAAACAGTGCCACAGTGAATATTCGTGTGCATGTGTCTTTATAATAGAACCATTTATAATCCTTTGCATATATACCCAGTAGTGGGATTGCTGGGTCAAATGGTATTTCTCTTTTTAGATCCTTGACGAATTACCACACTGTCTTCCACAATGGTTGAACTAATTTACACTCCCACCAACAGTGTAAAAGTGTTCCTATTTCTCCACATCCTCTCCAGCATCTGTTTTCTCCAGATGTTTTAATGATCGCACTTCTAACGCAATGTGCTTTTGATTTCAATTTCTCTAATGACCAGTGATAATGAACATTTTTTCATATGTTTGTTGGCCACATAAATATCTTCTTTTGAAAACTCTCTGTTCATGTCCTTTGCCCGCTTTTTAATGGGGTTTTTTGTTTTTCTTGTAAATTCGCTTTAATTCTTTGTAGATTCTGAATATTAACCCTTTGTCAGATGGGTAGCTTGCAAAAACTTTTTTCCATTCTGTTGGTTGCCAGTTCACTCTAATGATTGTTTCTTTTGCCATGCAGAAGCTCTTCAGTTTAATTAGGTCTCATTTGTCTATTTGGGCTTTTGTTGCTATTGATTTTGGTGTTTTACTCATGAAGTTCTTGCCTATGACTATGTCCTAAATGATATTGCCTAGGTTTTCTTCTAGGGTTTTTATGGTATTAGGTCTTATGTTTAAATCTTTAATTCACCTGGAGTTAATTTTTGTATAAGGTATAAAAAAGGGGTCTAGTTTTAGCTTTCTGCATATGGGTAGCCAGTTTTCCCAACACCATTTATTAAACAGAGAATTATTTTCCCATTGCTTGTTTTTGTAGATTTATCAAAGATCAGATGGTTGTAGATGTATGGCATTGCTTCTGAGGCCTCTGTTCTGTTCCATTGATCTATATCTCATTTTTTGGTACCAGTACCGTAGTGTTTTGCTTACTATAGCCTTGTAGTATAGTTTCAAGTCAAGTAGCGTGATGCCTCCAGCTTTGTTCTTTTTGCTTAGGATTGTCTTGGCTATGCAGACTCTCTTTTGGTTCCATATGAAATTTAAGGTGTGTTTTTCCTGTTCTGTGAAGAAAGTTGATGGTAGCTTGATG
This sequence comes from Callithrix jacchus, assembly GCF_049354715.1. Classification (NCBI taxonomy): domain Eukaryota; kingdom Metazoa; phylum Chordata; class Mammalia; order Primates; family Cebidae; genus Callithrix; species Callithrix jacchus. The sequence goes on along the minus strand of NC_133504.1, from coordinate 131,396,853 downwards.
GGGATAGCATTGAGTCTGTAAATTATTTTAGGTGGCAAGGCCATTTTCACAACATTGATTTTTCCTAACCATGAACATGGAATGTTTTTCCATCAGTTTGAGTCCTTTCTTATTTCCTTGATCAGTGGTTTGTAGTTCTCCTTGAAGAGATCCTTCACATCTTTTGTTAGTTGTATTCCTAGGTATTTTATTTTCTTTGAGGCAATTGTGATTGGGAGTTTGCTCATGACTTGGCTCTCTGTTTGTCTGTTGTTAGTATATAGGAATGCTTCTGATTTCTGCACATTGATTTTGTATCCTGAGACTTTGCTGAAGTTGCTTATATTCTTAAGGAGATTTTGGGCTGAGACGATGAAGTTTTCTAAATATGCAATCATGTCATCTGCAAATAGAGACAATTTGACTTTTTCTTTTGAATTTTTAAAAAGCATTTTATGTCTATATAAAACATAACATTATCTGACATAGTATGTGGTTTTCACTTGCCCATTCTTGGGGTGTTTTTAAGAGAATAAATGTTCAAACATTTAACTGAATGGTAGGGTACAAACAGTGATCCAAGAAGATACATCATTTTTGTTTGTTGGCTTTGGACACTCTCTGGCAAGTAATTGTCTTCCTGCATTTAAGTTGCACAGTCTAAGGTTATGTTGAAGTTTTTATTGTTAGAAAAGCAAATAGTAAGAGTTTCCAAGACTAACATGTATCAGTTATACATTAGCAAATATTTGCAAACTACAAGCATCTTAGCATTATGAATGACATTAATGCAAGTTTTGAAGTGGAGAATATGCAGTTATAAAATAGAATTGCCAATTCCAGAAATATGTGTTTGTCAATAATTGCAATAAAAATAGAACTTTGTTTTGGTGTTGGTAGTAATTAAGCTATATTAGGAAGATTGCCAACAGTGTCATTAATTGCTCTAAATATAACTCTAGAATTGCTGCTAAGTCATTGAACCCATTGGTCTGCCTCTTAGTGAATTATCTTGTGGGTTAGAAATACCTGTCATTATAGACATAGGGAGGTTTCAGGAGAGAGGAACTATTATGTCATAAAATTTAGCACAAAGTATCAGTCAGCTAAAGGTTATAAAGACACATTCATTAAAATGTCATAACCATTACCTTTTGGTTATTAGTTTACTGAGTTTTTACTTCTTTTATTTCAGCTTTTGTTTAGATACAGGTGGTATATGTGTAGGATCACTACATGGGTATTTTGGATCTAGGTAATGAGCACAGTACCCATCAGGTAGATTTTCAACCCATGCTCGCTTTCCTCCTCCCCCCATCTAGTCTATAGTGTCTATCATTCCTATGTCCATGTCCATGTGTGCTCAATGTTTAGCTCCCACTTAAAAGTGAGGACATGTGGTATTTGGTTTTTCTGTGAGTTAATTCACTTAGGATAATGTCCTGCAACTCCATCCAGGTTGAAGCAAAGGACATGATTTCATTTATTATGGCTGCATAATATTCCTTGTTGTATATGCACCACATTTTCTCTATCCAGTCTACCCCTGATGGGCAAATAGGTTGATTCCATGTCTTTCATATTGGTAATAGCATGACAATAAACTTTCACATTCATGTGTTCTTTTGATATAGCAATTTCTATTTCTTTGAATATATACCCAGTGATGAGATTACTGGGTAGAATGGTACCTGTGTTTTAAGGTCTTTGAGAAGTCTCCAAACTGTTTTCCACAATGGCTGAATGAATTTACTAATACATTTCTACCAGCATTGTATAAGTGTTCCCTTTTCTCTGCAGCCTCAGCTATTTTGTTGTTGTTGTTGTTGTTTTGTCTTTTTATTAATAGCCATCTCAGTGGTGTGAGATGATATATCATTGTGGTTTTAAATTGCACTTCTCTGATGATTAGTGATGATGAGCAATTTTTCATGTTTGTGGACCACAAGGACATCTTTTTTTGAGAAATGGCTGTTCATACCTTTTGCCCACTTTTTAATTGGGTTGCTTTTTGCTTGTTGATTTAAGTTCCTTGTAGATTCTGTATAGTAGATCTCTGTCAAATGCAGAGTTTGTAAATATTTTTCCAATTCTATAGGCAGTCCATTTACTCTGTTGGCAATTTCTTTTGCTTTTGTTTATAGTTTAATTAGGTTCCACTTTTTAATTTTTGTTTTTATTGCAATTACTTTTAGGAACCTGTCCATAAATTTTTTGCCAAGGTTGATATTGAGAATGGTATTTCCTAGATTTTCTTGTAGAATTTTTATAGTTTGAGGCCTTACATTTAAATTTTTAACCTATCTTGATTTAGTTTTGTATATGTTGAAAGGTGGGAGCTAGTTTCATTTTTCTGCTTATGGCTAGCCAGTTATTCCAACACTGTTTACTGAATAGGGAGTCTTTTCCCCCTTGTTTGTTTTTGTTGGCTTTGTGAAAAATCAGGTGGTTATAGTTCTGTGGCTATATTTCTGGGTTTTCTATTCTGTTCCATTGATCTTGTGTCTGTTTTCATAACAGTCCCATGTTGTTTTGGTTACTGTATCCTTATAATGTAGTTTAAATTTGAGTAGTGTGATGCCTCTGGCTTTGTTCTATTTTGCTTAGGATTACTTTGGCTATTCAAGATCTTTTTTTGGTTCCATATGAATTTTAGAATAGTTTTTTTCTAAGTATCTGAAGAATGATGTTGATAGTTTGATAGGAACAGTGTTAAACCTGTAAATTGCTTTGGGCAGTATGACCATTTTAGTGATATTAATTATTCAAATACATGAGCATGAATTTTTTTGTTTGTTGATTTATATTATTTTTAATTTATTTCAGCAGTGTTTTGTAATTCTTTTTGTAGAGATGTTTTACCTCCTTGGTTAGTTGTATTTCTAGATATTTCTTTTTCTGTGTGTGCCTATCTTAAGTGGAATTGTGTTCTTGATTTTACTCTCAGCCTGGATGTTGTTGGTATATAGAAATGCTACTGATTTTTATACATTGATTTTGTGTCTTGAAAGCTTGCTAAAGTTGTTTGGCAGTTCTAGAAGCCTTTTGGCAAACTCTTTAGGGCTTTCTTTTCTTTTTTGAGGTGGAGTTTCGCTCTTGTTACCCAGACTGGAGTGCAATGGGGCAATCTCGGCTCACGGCAACCTCTTCCTCATGGGTTCAGGCAATTCTCCTGCCTCAGCCTCCTGATTAGCTGGGATTACAGGCATGTGCCACCATGCCCAGCTAATTTTTTGTATTTTTAGTAGAGATGGGGTTCCACCATTTGACCAGGATGGTCTCGATCTCTTGACCTTGTGATCCACTTGCCTCGGCCTCCTAAAGTGCTGGGATTACAGGCATGAGCCGCCGTGCCTGGCCCTAGGGTTTTCTAAGTATAGAATCATATAGTCAGTGAGAAGAGGTAGTTGGACTACTTTTCCTATTTGGATGCCTTTTATTTATTTCCCTTGCCTGTTTGCTCTGGCTGGAATTTATGGTATTATGTTGAACAGGAGCAGTGAGAGGGGCATACTTGCCTTGGTTCAGTTCTCAAGCCTAACCAATGACTTTTCATACTTTCACCTGATTCTGATGTCCTTCAACAGCTATTAGTCTTATAACTTTCAGGTTTTTAGAAGTGACTGACAGATAGAAAGAGGTAAAATAAAAAACATTAAAAATAAAATTCCTAGATGAAAGCTACTTTGACTATTTTTTTTTTTTTCTCATACATTTTGAAAATCTTTTTTTTTCTCTTGGACATATGGGCAAAAACATGGGCAAATTTCAGGACAAAATCACTTGAAATCTAATGTCACATATTTTCCCTCTCTAGTGGAAAAAGCTTTTGTTTTAAATTAATCTCATACCTAACTAGATGAATGTATGTTTAAATAAAGTAAAACTACACCTAACGGACATATTGATGAAAACACCCCAAAATTCTTATAGCACCTTCTTCCTGTGAATTGGCCGCCTAAGTTTGAATTTCTAGATTTAACTGCCAATTTGCAGAAATCAAGAAACCAAGGAAAATGTAAATAATAAAGTAAATGCAATAAAATTACTAAAATCTGGATCATAGGAAATCCTACCAGGAAATAAAATAAAGAAAAACATTGTAAGAAAAAAAAGATGAAAATAAAAACTACAGGTTAAGAAACCTAATAAATGGAAAAAAAAATTGTAATGTGTGGGTTTTACTTTGTCACTGATGTGTAAAAACAAATGCTTAAAGAAAAAACACGATTAAAGTCATATGAAAATCAACTAGGCATTTTAAAATTTAAAAATACTGTTTTTAACAATGTGTTTATGCTCTTTTTTTTTTTTTTTTTTTTTTTTTTTGAAACGAAGTCGCTCTTGTTACCCAGGCTGGAGTGCAATGGCGATCTCGGCTCACCGCAACCTCCGCCTACTGGGTTCAGGCAATTCTGCCTCAGCCTCCCGAGTAGCTGGGATTACAGGGACGTGCCACCATGTCCAGCTAATTTTTTAAATATTTTTAGTAGAGACGGGGTTTCACCATGTTGATCAGGATGGTCTGGATCCCTTGACCTCGTGATCTACCTGCCTCAGCCTCCCAAAGTGCTGTGATTGCAGGCTTGAGCCACCGCACCCGGCAGTGTTTATGCTTTTAAATAGCTATTATGTAGAGGTATATTTGTAAATATTTAAGTAATATTTTCATATATTTAAGTAGTCTGTGGTCTGAGATGGACTTAGACAAAAATCTGAGTTTTGTGGGGGTATACTTAAGAAACCATACAAAATTGAAATTGATACATCATAGTTCACTATACTAGTGTCTCTACTTTGTTAGGTATGTAACATTTTCAGTAACAAAAATTAGAAAAAAAAATTAAAAGCTGGGTTTTGGGGATATACACTGAATTCAGTCAATTTTACTAGAATCAAAATGTTTGAGGGTCACAGGTGATTTATTTGTGATAAAAATATAGCAAATGCAGAAATGATTAACTTTTGAGGTACACTATATAAAAGTAAGGTAATGTAACTCTTTCAGTGCATATTTAACAAAATATAATAAAAATATTTGCATCTTCTGTAACAAAAACATGAAAATATTTTGGTAGAAGTGGCAGTTAAGTCTTGTTGGAAGCTTCTGAAAGTTTCCGTAGACCATAACTTGCATTTCTGCTTGTTTCTCTCTCAGTAGGCATGCTGCTCCATAACGGGTTTGAAGATTGCACTCTGTCTGACCTTGAACATACTTCTTCAGTGCACAAACCAACACTTGGCCCATCATTTACTTTCTAAAAGAAGTTGGCTGTCTTATTGTTTTCAGACATGTGTCTTGTGGGCAATTTTTATTTACATAAATCCCTTATGCTCAGTATTGAAAAAGCAATAGTTACAGAACTTTTTAAGGAAAAGTCTATTTTAAATGCATTGTGGGCCAGCAAAAATTGTTACAATCATTGCTGTGATGTCTTACTTTTATAACTAAATTAGAAAATTCCTTTTGACTCTAGATGTATTATCTGCAGAATCCAAATCACAGGAATACTGTCTTTATAAATTTAGTCTCAAGCCTTTGGTGATGCCATATTTCACTCCCTAAGAAGTTATCAAAATCCCAGAATCTGGCTTATTTTATTACTAAAAAAATCACTAAAAATGAGGCTAATTGAGAAAGAGATTGCTATTACTCATGGCCAAATATATTTGTGATCTCAGCTGACTGGATATAAAGAAGTTTTAATCAGGGAGTACTAAAAATATGTGACAAATAAATAGACATTTTCTTAATGTATTTTCTCCCGGGGTTTCCTCTGAATGATTGTAAAGTTTTGTAAGGGAAAACTCATGTATTTCCTAAGGGATACAGTTTCAAAACTGAGGACTAATCCTATTATTAGCAATGTGATCATTGCATTTCATATTAAGATAGGTTTAAGTCATTTTGCTTTAATGTCAGCCCATCAATTTCTTAAGCACCACATAAGCATTATGTAATTACATAATGAATTATACAATTATGTAATTACATAGTGAATTATACAATTATGTGATATGAGATGGCTTGGTGGGTTTTACATCTAAAAATGGAATGATTTAATTTGAATTGATTGTTGCTTATATACCATTTAACTACATGCATGAGCTGTTCACACCATTAAGAAGAAGTGCTTGTCACACTGGCAATAAAATAAAAACATTTAGTTTGATATCCAAGGAGTAGTATGCCAAATTTAAAATTATGGCCTTTAATCTAGTATTTATAATCTGTATCTGAACTCCATGACTCAGTTTCTCTATTTAAATGAGGATAAAAAGTTAATAACACTGATATGCCATATAAAACCTGAATGAGCATATACAGAAGAGATGAATTTTGCTGGTACAGATATACATTCTGGAAATACTATTTTCCTGTTATTTTGCTGCATTTGGGTATACTCACACTCTTGTCTCAAAGGTCACTAATCACATCATCATCACCAAATCCAATGATATTTTCTTGCCGATTTTTTTAGCATCCTCTCTGCTGGAATTTGTAATGTAGGCTTCCACTCATGTAATTATCTTTCCTATGGATCTGCGTTTATTTCTGTTTTTAACTCTCTGTTTGCATCTTTATTTTACTTCAACTGAAGTGTCTTAAACACTTATGACAATGCACCAAAGATTTACACATTTAGTATATCATAAGGGATTCTAAATAATGTTCGTAAGGTCTCTACACAGAATAAGGGACAGAGTAAGGGACAGCTCTTTGTGGAAAATATTGCCTTCACTCTTTCCTTTCTTGCTTTCACACTTTGGATGTGTGTCTTCCCCAGGTTTATGTTTTTGACTCCACTCTTTGCTTTCTAGTACTTACAGTCTAATCTTACAATACTGACTATTACATCCACAAAAATGAGTCCCTAAAGTTCTATCTTTAAACTTGACTTATCTTCTAAACTTTACTTCATTTTCAATCACTTATAGGACATTTCCACCTGAGCATTTTTCTAATACCCTCAAGTATAGCACATCCACAATAAAATTCATCATGAACTATACCCATTCTGATATTCCAAATGTAATACATTCAGACTTGAAAACTTTAAATCGTCCTAAATCATTAGCTTTTCTTTATCTTCCATAGCAAAGAAAATATAATAAACCAGAATATTCTCTTTTTTGTCATACTTATTTCTGATTTTCAATTCTTGGTGCTACAAATTTGGCTTAGGACTCTCACACTTACTGCATTCAACTTATTGCAGTAGCTCTCAAGATTCTATCCTTGTTCTGGTATTACTTTCTGTTCAACCCATTGTGAAGATAGTTTTTAGAAAACGACTTTGTGAGATGGGTAGATTGCAAAATTTTTCTCCCATTATGTATGTTGCCTCTTTGTTCTGATGATAGTTTATTTTACTGTGCAGAAGTTCTTTAGTTTAATTTGTCAATTAAACAAACCTATTTTTCAATTTTGGCTTTTATTGCAATTGCTTTTGGTATTTCTGTAATAAAGTCTTTGCCCAGGCCTATGTCCTGAATGGTAATGCCTAAGTTTTCTTCTAGAGTTTTTATGGTTTTGAGATTTACATTTAAGCATTTAATCATTTTGAGACAATTTTTTTATGTAAGGTGTAAGAAAGGGATTCAGTTTCAGTTTTCTGCATATAGCTAGCCAGCTTTTTCAGCACCATTTACTGAATAGGAGATACTCTCCTCATTGCTTGTTTTTGTCAGTCTTGTAGAAGATCAGATGGTTGTAGATGTATGGTGTTATTTCTGAGGTCTCCGATCTGCTCCGTTGGTCTATATGTCTGCTTTGGTATTAGTACCAAGCTCTTTGGTTACTGTAGCCTTGTAGCATAGTTTCAAGTCAGGTAGCATGATGCCTCTAGCTTTGTTCTTTTCGCTTAGGATTGTCTTGGCTATACAGGATCTTCCTTGATCCCATATGAAATTTAAAATAGTTTTTTTCCAATTATGTGAAGAATGTCAATGGTAGTTTTATGGAAAAGAATTAAATGTATAAATTACTTTGGGCAGTATGGCCATTTTTATAATACTAATTCTTCTATCCATGAGGATAGAATGTTTTATTCCATATGCTTGTGTCCTTTCTTATTTCTTTGAGCAGTGGTTTGTAGTTCTCTTTGAAGAGGTCCTTCACATCCCTTTTAGCTGTATTCCTAGGTATTTTATTCTCTTTGTAGCAATTGTGAATGGCAGTTCATTCATGATTTGGCTCTCCACTTGTCTACTGCTTGCATAAAGGAATGCTTGTGATTTTGCACATCGATTTTGTATCCTGAGACCTTGTTGAAATTGCTTATCAGTTCAAGAAGTTTTGGGACTGATATGCTGGGGTTTTCTAAATATAAAATCATGTCATCTGCATAGACAATTTGACTTCCTCTCTTTCCATTTGTATACGCTTTATACAGCTCTTTGTGTTTAAACAAGTGATGAGAAAGGGCATCCTTGTCTTTTCCTGGTTTTCAAAGGGAATGCTTTCATCCTTTGCCCATTCAATATGACATTGGCTTTGTGTTTGTCTTAAATAGCTCTTATTATTTTGAGGTGTGTTTCATCAATACCTAGGATATTGACAGTTTTTAATTTGAAGGGATGTTGAATTTTATATCAAAGGCCTTTTCTGCTTCTATTGAGATAATTGTGTGGTTTTTTATCTTTGATTCTGTTTATGTGATGGATTAGGTTTATTGATTTGCATATGTCGAACAGGGTGCAATATCCAGAATTTACAAGGAACTTATTCATATTTACAAGAAAAAAATAATGCCATCAAAAAGCAGGCAAAGAATATGAACAGATACTTCTCAAAAGAAGACATTTACATGGGCAACAAACATGGAAAAAAAGATCAACATTTTTGATCATCAGAGAAATGCAAATCAAAACTACAGTGAGATACCATTTCATGCCAGTCAGGATGGTGATTATTAAAAAGTCAGGAAACAATAGATGCTAGTGAGGCTGTGGAGAAATAGGAATGTTTTACACTGCTGGTGGAAATGTAAATTATTCAACCATTGTGGAAGAGAGTAAGCAATTCTAAGGATCTAGAACCAGAAATACCATTTGACCCATCACTCCCATTACTGGTTGTATACTCAAAGGAATATAAATCATTCTACTATAAAGACACATGTGCACATATGTTTATTGCAGCACAATAGCAAAGATATGGAAACAACCCAAATATCCATCAGTGATAGACTGGATAAAGAAAATGTCCTACATATGCACCATGGAATACTAGGTAGCCATAAAAAGGCATGAGATTATGTCCTTTGCAGAAACATGGATGAACCTGGAAACCAACATCCTGAGCAAACCAATACAAAAACAGAAAACCAAACATCTCATGTTCTCACACATAAGTGGGAGCTGAACATTGAGAACAGATGGACACAGAAAAGAAAACAATACACACCAGGACATGCTGGGGGGTGGAGAGGATAAGGAGAGGAAACATAGAGGACAGGTCAGTAGGTGCAGGAAATCACCATGGCACACATGTACCTATGTCACAAACCTGCATATTCTGCAGATGTATCCCACTTTTTATTTTTCCAAGAAATGAAGAAAAAGGAAAATGAGTTTGTATTGCTTTCTTATGTTTAAAAGCTTCAGTAACCATTTCATTGCTCTAGTAATAAACATTGTCTCCTACACTCTTAAAATTCTATCCTTGCTCATAGAAAACCTTTCCCTTTAAAATATCATAACCACTCCCAATATAAATCCTTTAATCCCAGTTAGATAAAACAAAATGTTTAAGCAAAAAGAGCAAAGGTCTGGATATTGTATAATCCATGGATCAAAGTGGTTATATGGTAACTAGGGGATAAATAAGAAAAGGCAAATGAGAAATTATCTACGCAGGGCTTTGAATGCAAGTACACATTTCATTTATAATATTTACAGGCCAAGAATTTGGACCTGAAAAAGACTGCAAGCCAGAGAAGACCAACCACTAAAGGTAATGACCTTAATCAATAGCTAGAAATTCTTCTTGTAGTAGATACAACTTGATGGAGCAACAGTTGTCCTAAATAAATCTAAAATTTTAGTCAAGTGGCCACAGAGAAGTGAGGGTACAATGAAACAAGAACATGACCAGGGTAGATTAAAGAAAAAGAAAGGAGAGAGGCAGGTCGATATGGCTGCATATAGACATGAAAATGTGTCTGAAAATTAGGACCAGCTAGTCAATGAGCTAAATGAAATGAAAAAATGAATAGAAACAAAAATGTAAACTTACATAGGTTAAAAAATATAATATTTAAATGAGAGAGAACATATTTAAGTATGCTTATACTACTGCTATTTTGTCATGCATTGCTCTTAGCATCAATAGAAGTTTGGTTTCAAATTCAGTTTATCCTATTTACCATTTGTACAAGCTGTAGGTCCTATATGTATAGTACTTATCAGAGTACTTGGCACATGCTAAGCAGTGAGAAAGTTGGAGTTATAAAAATTTCTTTTTCCTATATTTCTTATAAGAAAAATTTAATTTTAATGTACAATTTTATCTTCTGTCTATATCATTTTGCCCCATAGAAATTGTCATACAACTATGTGTCAAACATTTTTAATTAAAATTAATTATGTGAAAGTGAAGTTATTTATAATTTTGTTTCTATTTGAAATAGATAATGACATAATATGATTATTCTTCAACTAATGGAAACTTCTCACATTATGGAAGGTAAGTTCCTTCTTTCTACCTTACCTGAAGTGAGAAATTCTTCAGTGTCTGTGTGTGTGAACTGATTGTGTGAAAAAAATTACAGGAATTGCTTCTTGGACTTTATCAAATTCAGCTCTGGTTATCGCCACTTAGAACACTATGAACGTGATCAGCTCATTATAGTTTAATTAGAAATCACTTCATTCTTAATGATCTTTTTAAATATATATTTTTTCTTTTAAGCTTTATAGTATATTACAAATAGAACATAGACAGACTATCAATAGAAATAAACCCAGTGTTTAAAGATGTATACCTAAAGTAGCTTGATGCTATGTTATAAAACTTAAAACTGAGCCCTAAATTAAGTTTATGCAGGACTTTCCCTTATTTTCCTTTTTACATAATCACCTATTTTTACCTGATAAGAGAAGATCTGACTAGGCAACAGTATGCTTACAAGATATACTTGCTTATTTTTCTTATGTGTTGTACAACCAAATGACACGCTTACTAATGAAGTTATTACAAGTTTTGTTTCCTGTGTTTCAATTTTCCTGAATAAATCAATATCCAAGATATAAAAGAGGAAACATTTCCATTGTTGCAGAATAAAACAACACAAGACTTATTCCCATTCCGTCCCAATAGAAAGCATTTCTAAACTGAGCACCCACATGCTGATTCTGTTCCACATCTATAAATGTTAGCTCATTTGCTCAGTGATTTAATCATTCTTTTATTAATTTAATTTTATCTAAATGTTTTAAACATTTGGCAATTTATTGCTTGTCTTTAAATTTTGTTCAATATGCATATAATTTTAAAATACCAATGAAGTATGTAACTACCAAAACAATATATGCAAAAGAATAAAAATGTAAACCTATAATTACTCCAACCTCACAAAAAATGTAAGAAGAAAAGAATATATAATTGAAGAACAGAAATTAAATAGAAAAAGAAAGATTATGAAGTGTATTAAAATACCCCCATGAAACTAGAGTTAGTAATTTTGCCAAATTTTACTTTATGTACTTTGGGGTTACTTTATAAATAGCAGACAAGTTTAGAATTCCTAAGTCTTCTTGTTGTATTCTTTATTGTCATTATATACAGATCGTTTTTATAAATCACAAATAATACAAATATGCATAGATAAGTAAATAGATGATAAATATAATGCAAATACATTTAAATATAATTTATATTATAACAGTAAATAAATTTTATACTGGCAATCGTAATTAAAAGTGAACTAATACTACTAATATAAATATCTAGATTTCCAGATGAGATAAATTAAAATAATGAATATAAACTCTTTCCAACGCAACTAAAATATAAGTTATAAGAAACAAATATAAGTAACTGTGAAGGCGAAGATGGGAAAAATTAATCCAGTAAAGTAGCAAAGTTCTACCCAAAGATGCTTATTTGTATATATTTATATCATAACATTCTAGCTGGAGTATATTTATCATCTACTTACCTATCTGTCCATATTTGCATTATCTGTGATTTTATAAAAATGATCTCTAGATAATAACAAGAAAAATACAACAAGAAGAGTTAAGAATTCTACATTTGTGTACTATTTGTAAAGTAGCCCCGAAGTATATAAGTAAAACCATAGCAAAATTACTACTCTACAGTTCCATGGGGATATTTTAACACACAACTCTTAGTAATTGATAATATCATTAAATAATTATGCAATGGTTTTAACACCATAATCAATTATAGCTTGATTAAAAATCATACAGAGAATTTTGTAACTTATGTTTAAAAATACATTTTCACAAATGCACATAAAAAATTTAGTAAGGGAACATTAGTTAAGCCAAACTAAACAAGTGTGAACAACTTTGAATTAACAGGGAATATTTTCTTTAACCAATTAGGAATAAATAAGGATTAAAAACTCAAACACTAGAATATTTAAAAACATCCTTATCAGTAACATATGGATTATAAATAAAATTCTTCACTTAGTAAATAAAATTTATAAAGATGAGACTAAGATATTCCGTTGAACCAGAAAGTAAGTTATGACAGACAGTAGTAGAGTTCTTAAAAACCCACAAGATAAAATTTTTACTAGTTAAAGATGAGAGAAATTAAACATAAATGTAGTAATTAAAACGTATTGAAATACATTAGCACCATTAAAATCATGTGTGTGTGATGATACGAAAAATCCATTTGCTGATTTTTAGACGGCAATAAAAAGAAACTGGTACAAAGAATATATCAAGTATTTTTACTGTAAGTTTATGATGAAATTTATTCCTAAATAAATAGCTGATGAAGAGTACTTTGTAAAACAATTTCAAGTAACAAATATGGGAGAAATAATATAATTAGAAAATTTACCATTATACAATGTCTCATAAAAAATGGATTCGACTACAAAATTTTCTGCTTATTTAAAGCCAATGGGAAAAAGCTTCAGGGAGAGCTTTATAACTAATGGGTCAGGCAGACACAACCTAAACTTACTAATAGACATTAAAATTTCTATAATTGGAACACATAAACACTATTACCTTTTTAAATTTAATTTTATTATTATAGTTTAAGTTCTGTAGTACATGTGCAGATCTTGCAGGATGGTTGGATAGGTACACACATACCATGGTGGTTTGTTGCCTCCATTCCCTTTGAAAACTGGCACTAGACAAGGATGCCCTCTCTCGCCATTCCTATTCAGTATAGTATTGGAAGTTCTAGCCAGAGAAATAAGGCAAGAAAAAGAAAGAAAGGGTATTCAATTAGGAAATGAGGAAGTCAAATTGCCTCTATTTCTGGACAACATGATTCTATATTTTGAAGACCCCATCATCTCAGCCCAAAATCTCCTTAACATGATAAGCAACTTCAGCAAAGTCCCAGGATACAAAATCAATGTGCAAAAATCACAAGTATTAATATACACCAATAACACAAACAGAGAGCCAAATCATGAGCAGACGCCCATTCACAATTGCTACAAAGAGAATAAAGTACCTAGGAATACAACGAACAAAAGATGTAAAGGACTGCTTCAAGGAAAACTACAAACCACTGCTCAAGGAAATTATTGCCTTTTGTTGAAGCTTCTGAGACATACACAGCATGGTCTATGGAGCTTTTCTTTTCTTTTTTTTTGCCTAAAACATAAACTTACCTAAAAATTAATCCAATCTCTATATGTAACAAATAGCTTAGAAAAAAATATGAGTAATGTATAGGTTGGCTGATAGCATGAGAAAACAATCAAATTTTAGAGGTAAGGATACAGGTTTCCTGTGCAAATAAGTAGCGTAAAATGTTGAGGGGGAGTGTATAGATTACATAAGTCTTGATTGTATCAACCAAATAAAATCTGTGAACCATACTGAGATCCTACTTTGGACAAAATAAAATTTTTTGAAAGAATTTAGAAAATTTAGACCTGGATTCAGTATTAGACATTAATGAATTTCTATTATTTCATTAAAAATGAGCATAACATACAAGATTTTAAAAACATAACCCATATATTATATAATTATTTATTGATAAATTAATATATATTTGGAATTTGTTTTAATAAACAGAAAAAATGCAAAGAAAATAAAGTAGATGCCTCATTTTTAAGCTAGAGATGTCTACCTGACTGGGGTTTTGATGTTAGACTTTAATATATAAATAATCTTTTGACAAAGAGACCAACCATATGTAAAAAAAAAAAAAGACTCGATTTTAATTAAAGCATTTACCAGTCACATAAGCAACCATGTAAACCTAATCAGTTGAACTGTTGACTTGAAATTAAGAGTAACCTTCATTTTTGTATTTTCAGTTTCTTGCCTTTTGGTATATGACTTGGTTTTAAACTGACATAGCAATTCCTTTTAGAGATTTCTAAAAATCTATGTTGTGGATTCCAAGTAGATATGGAAATATGCCTAATAAAGACAATTAACCCTGAAATGATTCAGAAGGCAATCAAAGCATATCAAAATGATATGAAATACACCCATGACATCCTGGTGATAAAAATTCTGTTAAATTGTTATTGAGCACTGCGATAATGAAAGCACGAGAAATGCTTTTACAGGGTTGGACAGAAATACAGATGGCATCTCACCAGGTCATTTTGTACTTCTCACTAGTCTATCTCGTCAACCAGTAATTCATGTAGCGCTATCACAAGTAATTAATCATTTTTTATATTTGAATTTATTACCTCTTGGAGATGGTGGAGTTAATCATGCAATAATAACAAAACTGGTTGCTTTTACTTATAAAATTTTTCAAAACATAAATTTAAAATCACTTAATATCATTGTTGCTTCAAAAATATTTCATGAAGTTGTAACAGCCTGGTAACATGACCAGCCTAGAAGAAGATGTAGGTTACCTGAAAGCCACAAATCTTTTTATCTAAATTTGAATCATGTAGATTAGTTTTTACCTCAAAAATGATTGACTTAGGTTCTATAAACTTATGGAATATATGCCAGAGAAATATTTTAGGACAAATGAGGAAAGTTCTCCAAGTAAACGTTGGTGACTCTTCATATCTTTCCTTCTAAAAGTCTTATATAAATTTTATTTACATATATGGATGTAAATATATATAATATTTTAAAAATAAAAATACTATTTGTTTTTGTATCATTTTATTCTACTATTTAATGTATTAATATTGTTCTAGATAATTATATAGCTTATTCTACATAATTTTGATGAATATTACATTTTTTCATTGTCTATAGCATTTTCTATATTTGCAATTAAAAATAAATACTATTATGTCAAAACCATATGTTGTGTAGCTCAGCGGTAACATTTTTAAGCTCTTTCTCCTAATGTTATTTTAGTGTCTGGTGGAGACTGCCTGATGCTTACTGCATCAAGACTGCTTGATGCATTATGTGTTCTCACCATCTTGTGGCTTACCCTTAGTTAGTTCTATTGACAAAAGAATAAATAAAAACAATACTTCATAACCTATCTTGCCTAGAAGACAACACTTGACTAAATTTCCATTTATGAGACATAAATAGAAACTTATGTTATAATTTAAAGAGAAGTTTTTGATGACAAAAGACACCCATCTTCCTCAGTTTTCATTTTCTCATAGACTTGAATAGAAAATTAGCACTTGAATATTATTAGCTATCTTAGATCATAATGTGAAAATGTCAGACCTAGGCTCACAGAACAGCATAGAGCAGGGACCGGCATAAGCGGAAAATAAAAGGAGCTGTGCTCTGTAACACACAAAAAGCCTGCCCTTAAACATTATCACGTGAGGAGGAAAAAGCCTCTCTTTCCATTGTCACCATAACTTTCCCTCATTCTTCAAAGTTGACTCAGATGTTAAGTGATATATTATGGTTACTGAAGGAAGTGAAAATATTACATTAATACTACTCTTTCTTGATTATCAAATTTGGCATTCCCACATGAGAAATGTAGCTGATACATTTAAATAATAAAAGTACCATTTCCACTTTCCAACTCTTCAGGTTTTTTTTAAAAACTTTTTGAAATCTTAGTTTTTTTTTCTAGTAATTATATTTATGATTTTGTATAATATACTTAATTTTCTTTTGAATAATTTATCAACTGAAAATGTATCTAGATAATCTCACATAAAATAATAAGGCAATGAGTACTTCATTTCTCTTTTACTCCTCATGAGGTAGTCCTTTAATTTGCAGCTAAATTACATTTTTATTTTTGCATTTTAATTTGTAACTATATGAAATTTTGTGTTCTTTGTATTTAATTGGTATAAAAATGAGAAACCTAAAGGCATAATAAATATAATGCAGAGATTAATAAAATAAATATAAAGAAGACCAGAGCCAAAACTTGACTCTTCAACAATCGCATTAACAAAATTGATAAACACAAAACAAGACTGATTGATACAATAAGTGAACAAAGAAAATTAATTAATGCAGGCTATTAATATATCACCCTAAACTTCAGAGACCAAAATATATTTAGAGATGACATTCTGAAAAACTGTGTCACAAAAATTTGACTATATGAATAAAGTAGACAAATTTCTGGGAAAATATAACTTCGTAAAGTTGACAAAAGAAGAAGTTAAATATTAGAATAGTCTGATATCTATTAAGGAATCAAATATGTTACTTAAAACCCTTCACAGAAGAAAATGAGAGAAAATAAACTGAAACCCACAGGCACAGATGGATTCAATCATAGATTTTTTCAGACAAATGAACAATTGAAGTTTTCTTTGATAGAATAGTTTAAGTTGCTTACTTTATGAGCTTGTGAAACAGTTATATGAGTAATAACCAAGACAGGAAGTATTCTGTTGTCTTTATATATTCAATTTTGTTATGAGAATTTTCTATAAATTCTTACTTCATTGCAATATATTCTCTAAAAAATAGAGTAAGCTAGTCTTTACATGCTCAAAATGAGAAAGTAAATTTGCAATATATCTCTGTTGAGCATTCAGTTGAAGCAGGCTGGTCACCTCAAGGAAGAAAGGGAAGTAACTAGACTTCTTCCAGAAAATGTGACAATAGATGAATTTATTTCTCCCTGATTTCTGTATATAGAAGTTAGTGGGAGACGAAGAGACTTTTACAATTCTCCTACAACTTCAAGAACTGGAAAAAAAAAAAGAGGTCTGAAAATCCATTGCAGTGAATATCTGGTTAATATTCAATGCTATCTTAAGTAGAAAATAATTTTTGGCAAAGCTGTCTAATTTATATCTTTTTTTTGTTTGTTTTTGGTTTTCTAAACCTTTTAGCCACTGACTTATGAGACATTTTAAATTAATTTGGGACCTAGAGAGGATATTTACATAAGAATTTGCTTAAAATGAGCAAGAGATGTGGCCTGAACGAAGGCCATAGTAATGGAGGTGGACAATCAATACAGGTGGGAGATATGTTTTGGAGAATAAAACAGTAGATTTAGCTAGAAGTTTAGATGTGGTGGTAGGAGGCAATGGAGAAATCCAGAATTCTGTTTTTGACTTTTCTATTCTGTTTTACCTCATCCATCTGCGTCTGTTCATGCATCTCTCTGTATCAGTCAGTGTTTTTTGAAGCAAGGGACAGAAAACAACACTGTCTCATTTAAAGAGAATGCAAATGTATTTGAGAGTGCCACACCACTAGCCACTAAATACAGAATACAAATACAAGTGTATTATTCTCAAAATAATACACTTGTATTTCAAACACAAATGTATTTGTGTTCTGTGAGTATTTAGTGGCTAGAGGTGTGGCAGGAAAAATTGTGAAACAAGTTCAAGAACGGTCAGACACAGGGAGGCGAGGCAGCAGCCAAACTGGTTAAAATCAGGTTCCAGAACCAGGCCTCTGAGGAAAGAGCTGTCCGGCTAAGCTGGCACTGTTTTAGTTGCTGCTGCAGGACAACTGATGCTTCTCCTGCTGAGCCTGGAACTTGGATGCTACATTACCATTTCACCATCAACATTGAGATGTTTTCTCTACTGTCCCTTGTCTTTTGAAATGAACTCCAGATTCAAAGTTCAGAAGTAGGATGGGCGGAATCTGACCAGTAAGTCTAGGTCATGTAGTAGTCTCCTTGGTCTAAGGAAGGCTACAGAAATCTCTATCTGGTTCTCTGAGTTCCTCCATGGTAGATGGGCTCTACCTCCTTTCAAGACTCATAGGCTGAAAATTTTCCCCATAATAGGTACCATATCCTCTATGATGCCTGCATTCCTCAAAGAAAACAATGGCTTACTTATCTAAATGCTCACAGTGCTTTTTTCTTGAATGTTTAATGGCAATAAATACCATATTTTTTTATTTGTGAATGTATCTCATCACTTGTATTATTCTGTAAATTCTTTTTTTGTTGACAAATATTATGTATGGTGATGTATAATGTTTGGTTTACAGAGTGATATAGTTTTTGAAAACAATGTGTAATGGCTAAATTAACTTAATAATATATTTATTCTCAAAAAAAGAAAAAAAAATATGTATTCCTACTATCTGAGGCTTTGTACCTTTACCACATTTGACTATCTTCTCCCTGTTTCCCTTGCATCCCAGTCTCTGGATACCACCCTTCTACTCTCCACTTCCATGAATTCAATTGGTTTAGATTCCACATATAAGTGAGAACATTTGGTATTTGTCTGTGTTTGGTTTATTTCATTTCATTTTGCTAATGTTCTCCAATTCCATCTATGATGTCACAAATGACATTTTTTTTTCTATTTTAGGGCTTAATAGTATTCCATTGTGATTATAGGCAATGATTTTTTTATTCATCCACCCCTTAAAAAAGACTTAGATTGAATTCGTAAGTTGACTATTACATACAATACTGCAAAGAACATGGAAGTGCAAACATCTCTTTGACATACTGGTTTCAAATCTTTCAGGTAAATGTCCAGAAGTAGAATTGCTGGATCATATAGTAATACTATTTTGTAGTATTTTGTGGAAATTTTAATGACTATTTTTATATGGTTATTCTAATTTATATTCCTACAAACAATGTACAGGAAATTCATTTTCTCCATATTTCTACCAGCATTGATTATCTTTTGCCTTTTTAATAATAGCCATTCTCATTGTTCATCACCCAAAACCTAAAATGCAATAAAAAAATAATAAAATAATAGCCATTCTAATTGGTGTGAGGTAATATCTCATGTGGTTTTAATTTGCATCTCCCTAATGATTAGTGGTATTGAACATTTTTCATATATGTGTTAGCCATTTGTATGTCTTCAGTTTCATTCACTAATATTTCATAGTGCTTAGTGAAAAGTTCATTTGAATTTGTTTGTAGCTATTGTAAATGTGATTATTCCCTTTGTTTTATTTTTCAGAAATTTTATTGTTGGGGTAGAGAAACACTGCTGATTTTTACATGTTGATTTTGTGTCCTGCAACTTTGCTGAAATCATTTAGCAATTCTATTATTTTTGTTGAAATATTTAGAGTTTTCTATATGTAAAATTATATAGTCTGGAAACAGAGACAACTTAACTTGTCTCTTTCCAAGTTGAATGTCTCTCTTTCTTTCTTTCTTTCTTTCTTTCTTTCTTTCTTTCTTTCTTTCTTTCTTTCTTTCTTTCCTATCTTTCTTCCTTTCTTTCTTTCTTCCTTTGTTTCTTTCTTTCTTTCTTTCTTTCTTTCTTTCTTTCTTTCTTTCTTTCTTTCTTTCCTATCTTTCTTCCTTTCTTTCTTTCTTCCTTTGTTTCTTTCTTTCTTCTTTCTTTTCCTTCTTTCTTTCCTTCCTTCCCTTTCCTTCCTTTGCTTCCTCCCTCCCTCCTTCCCTCTTTCCCTCCTGCCCTCCTTCCTTCCTTCCTTCCTTCCTTCCTTCCTTCCTTCCTTCCTTCCTTCCTTCTTTCCTTCCTTTATTCCTTCCTTCCTTCCTTCTTGTTTTTTTTTTTTTTTTTGATGGAGTCTTGCTCTTTTGCCAGGCTATAGTGCAGTAGCACAATCCCAGCTCACTGCAACCTCCACCTCCTGGGTTCAAGCAATTCTCCTCCCTCAGCCTCCCAAGTAGCTGGGACTAGAGGGGTGTGTCTCCATGCCCTGCTAATTTTTTTGTATTTTTGTTGGAGATGGGGTTTCACCATGTTGTCTTTCATGTCACTTTCCTGCCTAATTGTTCTCAATAGAACCTTCAGTACTACATTGAGCAGGAGTGGTGAGAGTGGGCATCTTTGTCCTGTTCCTGATCTTGAAGGAAAAGCTTTCAACTTTTCACCATTGAGCACAATGTTATCTATGTGTTTGTAATATATATTTTTTATGTATTATATTACAAACACATAGATAACATTGTACTGTTGGTGTTGTTGGTGGACATTTCTTCTATATCTGATGTGTTGAGAGGGTTTTTATAAGAAAGAATATTGAATTTTGTCAAATGCTTTTTAAGCATCTTATGAGATAATCATAATTTTTGTTCTTCATTTTGCTTATGCTCTGAATAACATTTATTAATTTTCAAATGGTGAATTATTCTTGAATCCCAGGGATAAATCTCACTTGATCATAATAAATAATCTTTTTAATTTGTTAGTGTATTTAATTTGCTAGTGTTTTGCTGATGATTTGGCATCTGTGTTTCTCAAAAAATGTTGGCTTGTTGTTTTCTTTTCTAGTTATGTTCTTACCTGCCTTTGGTATCAGTGTAATGTTAGCCTAGTTAAAAGGATTTGACTGTTCTCACCCCTTCAATTCTTTTAAGTTATTTGAGAGAAGTTTGTATTTGTTTTCTAAATGTTTGGTAGAATTTAGCAGTAAAGTCCTGGGCCTTTTTGATGGGACACTCTTTATTGCTTATTCAATCTTTTCACTCATTATTCATCTCTCCAGATTTTCTCTTTCTTCAAAATTCAGGCTTGGTAGGTTATGTCTAATAATTCATCAATTTATTTTATGTTATCAATTTTTTTGGTATATAATTATTCATAATAGACTCTTAGGACCCTTTGTATTTCCATGGTGTCAGTGCTAATGTTCCTTCTTTCATTTCTGATTTTATTCCTTTGAGTCTTTTTTTCTTTTGGTTAGTCTTGCTAAAGTCTTGTCAATTTTGATCATCTTTTCAGAAAACCAACTCTTTTTAATTTTATCTTTGTCATTATTATTATACTTTAAGTTCTGGGATACATGTGCAGAATGTGCAGGTTTGTTGCTCTTTTGCATTATTTTTTCTAGTTGCTGTTTTATTCTTTTCTGCTTTGATCTCCTTTTGTTCCCCTTCTGCTAACATTAATTTTAGTTTTCTTCTGTTCTGTTTTCTTGGGTGTAACATCAAGTTGTTTGCAATCTTTCTTCTTTTCAGATATCAGCATTTATTGCTATAAAGTTTTCTTGGAAAACTTCTCTGCCGCTTTCCATACATTTTGGTATATTGTGTTTCCATTTCATTTGTCTCAACCTATTAGTAAATTTTCTTTTAGTTTCCTCATTGACTTATTGGTTGTTCAGTAGTATATTGATTAATTTTCATGTATTTGTGAATTTTCTGAAATTCCTATAGTTTTTGATATCTGATTTTATACCTTTAGGGTTGAAATGTGTACTTGACATAATTTCAATTGACCAATATTAAAAGTGGTGTATTAAAGACTCTTACTATTATTGTATTACAATTTCTCTCTTTTCTCGAAGCCTTTAGTATTTGCCCTATACACTTAGTTGCTCCACTGTTGAATTCATACAAATTTATAATTGTTACATAATCTTCATGAATTAACTCTTTTATCAATTTTTAATGTCCTCCTTTATCTCCTTTATAGTTTTTATCTAAAATCTATATCATCTAAATTTTTGCACCTGCTTCTTTATGGTTCCTATTTGAGTGAAATATCTTTTTCCATCCTTTCAATTTCAGACTATGTGTGCCCTTAAAAGTAAACTTCATCTCCTATAAGAAGCATATAGTTAAGTTTTATGCTTAATTCATTCACTCATTATATATCTTTTTATTGTATAATATAATCCATTTACATCTAGGGTAATTATTGATAGGTAGGGACTTAATTCTGCCATTTTGTTGTTTTCTAGATTTTTCGTAAATAACCTTTTTGTTCCTTTTTCCTCTCTCACCGCTTTCCTTTGTGGCTTGTTTTCTGTAGTGATATGTTTTGAATGTGTGTTTGTTTGTTTTGTACATCTCATATAATTTTTGCTTTCTGGTTACTATGAGGCTTACAAATAACATCCTGCATTTAGAATAGTCTAAATGAAGCTAATCATAATAATTTAAAGTTGGTAATGTTGATTGCATACAATAACCATACACTTTTTCTCCTCTTTTCATTTGTGTTTTGGCTGTCCAGATTTACCTGACACCTTCTATTCTGACATCTTGCTGATGTTAACTTCTGTAAGGCCAGATTCTTGTGGGAAAAAACAAGTATCCAAAATACTGCTTTGGACAGAATTCAACTCCTTAGATTCCAAAGAAAAATGTCTTTAGGTATTTATAGAAAAATGAACAAATAAACTAGTTAATGGAAATACCCTGATCACTCTACAAAAATGATGAAAGCATAGCAATTTATTATAGTAGACTATTGAAATTAGGTTTGTTTGTTTTGAGAAGCTGATACTAACATAAAATTAGTATGGCAAAGGATAATTAAGGCTGAAACTTGTAAAAGAAGAAAGGGATTCAGTATGATCAGAGAATATTGTCAGGCCAAGATATAAACCTAAAAGAAATACCCTGTTAGAAGAGCTATATATTGAATAGAATGGCTATGTTGCCACTGCCTACTTGCTCAGCCACTATATGGGTGCCAACTTAAGAAGAGTTGACTTTACCTACCACTGACTTGCTCTGTCATTGGCTAGAAGCTTCCCCTGGAGAAGCTTTGCTTGATCTTGAATACTGAAGCAGATCCTGGGAAGGAACTAAATCTTAGAGGCTGTTAGCTGACCACATTCATTGTAGCTGAGGAGCAAGTTCTTATTTATACAACATAGATCCAATTTTTAAGCAGCTCCTCCAGAATGAGCTACCCTTTCAGAAGAAATAATTAGAAGAGGGGTGTTATTAGTGGAGTAAACTTCAGTACTTACCACTGAAGTTGATTTTAGGGTCTTAAATGCTATTCATTATCTGTATATTATTTATTTAAAATTTTGTTTACCTTCAGATACCATCTTTGATTTACTTGGTGGCGTGAAATCTTTATTCCTGAGGGGTTTAAACTACTGACTACTGCCAATGTGTCAATATATATTCTACTGTTAACATATTTTGACTGCTACACAAAGTGGAAGAACAGATGCAGTTTCTAAAGCATCTCCTATTGGTAAAAATTTTGTCCTTCAAGGTCATTTATGTGCAAGACTATAATACAATCATTCTGTATTTTTAGTTTACATTTACTTCCTGAGAAACTCATCCATAAACCAAGCTCAGGATCTTCTCTCCTATGCATGTGACCATTTGAAATAATATCCTTCTTTCAAGCTGAAGAGGAAAACAAGTAAAACTCCATTGAACAAGGAGAGATCAGATGGAGTACATGGCACATAGGTGAATACTTTTTCATGTGTCTTACTTATAAGCCTTGTTCCTGCTTATACTTAGTTGTAAACATGCAATTTGCATCTTACAAAGGATTATTGCAGGCTAACCCAGATTTATGTATGACTTGATGAGTGTTAAAGATCTGAGCTCATGGTGGGCAGTTTCAGATTTATACTAGCATGGTGTCCCATGGTTAAGAATTCCATCTCTGCCAAGGCTTGGCCACATATCAGTGATAGTTTTAGTAAACACATAATTATTTGGTACAGATAGCATATATGTTCTAGGACTGAGTAGGCTATGTTTTGATTTTCCTTTAGGACTTGTCACAGACGCCTAGCAACATGTTTTTGTGCACGCCACAGGGCCTTTCATGTTACCTTTTTATGAGTCACAGAAGCATCCTATGTGTGAAACTGTCCTTTAGTATTGAGCATAGGTCTATTAGGCATTGTACCTACTTTTTGTAGGACAGGATATAAGATACTTAAATTTATCTGTTAATTTAGAAACAATACCTAGTATGCTTCTAATACGTCTCTAATTATTTTTAATAAAATGGTCTCTGAATCCTTATAGGACTTATTCTTCACTCTCTGAATTGGATGTCTCACAAGTTTTCCAGTACTGTAGCTACTTCTTGATCTTTCAACAAAATGAGTAGATTACATTAATACAGTGGATCAATGTGATGTTTCATGCAATGTCCACATGATCCAGATTTTTGATGCCAAGTAAATTATTCTTTATTTGATGAGCAAATTACTAATGACTGTGTGACTTAAACAACAGAAATTAATTTTCTCACAGTTCTAAAGGCTGGAGGTCCAAGATCAGAATGGTTTTTTTAAGGTCTATTTTCTTGGCTGTCTTCATATCCACATGGTCACCCACTGAATGCCCTAATTTCCTCTTATTATGAAGACACCAGTCATGTTAGATTAGGGCCCATCTGAATAACAAATTTTAAATTCATTAACTTTTTTGTGGAGGGGTGGATATTAAGGGATTTTTATATTTTCATGTATTTTTTCTTTATTTCTAATTAAAGAAACAAAACAGATATATGTGCAAAATGTGCAGGTTTGTTACATAGGTATAAATGTGCCATGGTGGTTTGCTGTACCTATAGACCCAACCTCTAACTTTCCTGCCCTCACTTCCCATCCCACAACAGACCCTGGTGTGTGTTGTTCCCCTCTCTGTATCCATGTGTTCTCAATGTTTAACTCTCATATATAACTGAGAACATTCAGTGTTTGGTTTTCTTTTCCTGTGTTAGTTTGTTAAGGATGATGATTTTCAGGTTTATCCATGTCCCTGAAAAAGACATGATGTCATTCCTTTTTATAGCTGCATAGTATTTCATGTATATCTGTACCACATTTTCTTTATCCAGCCTACCATTGATGGGCATTTGGGTTGGTTCCATGTCTTCACTATTGTAAATAGTGCTGCAATGAATATACAAGTGATGCATCTTTTTTTTTTAATTGCATTTTAGGTTTTGGGGTACATGTGCAGAACATGCAAGATAGTTGCATAGGTACACACGTGGCAGTGTGTTTTGCTGCTTCCCTCCCCTTCACCCACATTTGACATTTCTCCCCATGCTATCCCTCCCCAGCTCCCCCCACCTGCTGTTCCTCCCCTATTCCCCCGAATAGATCGCAATGTGTAGTGCTCCCTTCCCTGTGTCCATGTGTTCTCATTGTTCATTACCCGCTTGTGAGTGAGAAAATGCGGTATTTCATTTTCTGTTCTTGTGTCAGTTTGCTGAGAATGATGTTCTCCAGATTCATCCATGTCCTTATAGTATAATAATTTATTTTATTTTGGGTATATACTAGTAATGGGATTACTGGATCAAATTGTATTTCTGCTTCTAGATCCTTAAGGAATCACCATACTGTATTTCACAATGGTTGAACTAATTTACATTCCTACCAACAGTGTAAAAGTGTTCCTCTTTTTCCACAACCTCACCAGAATCTATTTTTTTCTAACTTTTTAATAATTGCCATTCCGACTGGGATGAATTGTTATCTCACTGTGGTTTTTGTTTACATTTCTCAGATGATCAATGATGTTGAGCTTTCTTTTCTATATTTGTTGGTTGTGTAAATGTCTTTTTTTTTTTTAAAGTATCTGTTTATAGCCTTTGCCCACTTTCTGATGCAGTTGTTTGTTTCTTTCTTGCAAATACATTAAAGTTCCTTGTAAATTCTGGATAATAAACCTTCATTAGATGGATAGATTGCAAAAATTTTCTCCCAGTATGTAGGTTTCCTGTTCAATCTTATGATAGTCTATTTTGTTCTGCAGAAGCTCTTTAGTTTAATCAGATCCTAATTGTCAATTTTGGCTTTTGTTGCAATTGCTTTTAGCATATTTGTCATGAAGTCTTTGCCCATGATTTGGTCTTCTTGCTTAGAATTGTGTAAGGTATATGTGCTCTTTTTTGGTTACATAGGAAATTTAAAGTAGTTTTTTTTTTCTTTTCCAATTCTGTGAACAATGCCAATGGAAGTTTGATGCAAATAGCACTGAATCTATAAATTACTTTGGGCAGTATAGCCATTCTCATGATATTGATTATTCCTGTCTATGAGAATGGAATGTTTTTCCATTTGTTTGTGTTTTCTCTTATTTCCTTGAGCAATGATTTGTAGTTCTCCTTGAGGAGGTCATTTGCAGGCCTTGTTACCTGTATTGCTAGGTATTTTATTCTCTTTGTAGCAATTGTGAATGGGAGTTCATCAGTGATATGGCTTATGCTTGCCTATTGTTGGTGCAAAGGAATGCTTGTGATTTCTGCACATCTTAGCCCTGCCCCTTCCCAATTTTTTTTTTTCAAATGTGAATTGACTCTGTTTATCAGCTTGCTGTTTAGAAGAGGTGGTGGAATTTGCTCATGAGAGGAGAATCTTGTTGCCTCACTGTGAAATACAACATCTGTACTATCCTTCCACACAGAAGGGTGCTAGCTTTTATGGGGTTGAGTGAAAGTTCATGAAATCAAAATCTTTGGGTCCATTTACAAAGTAATTCCTGTTCAAGGAGCTCGGGTTTTCCACGGTAGGGACCTGAACTCCGCATAATAGAGTTGCTTGGGTTCAGCATTTAATCCTCTTTTAAGTTTAAACTCTAAATGTTAAATCCTGAAGTTGATGTTCAATCTTTTCTTCTGATCCACTTCATGAAGTGTGGGTTTCTCTGTAAGTTATTAAACAGACTATCTGGTGCTGACATTTTGTTTTCTTTGTTTGTTAATTGCCTGGAGATTTTTTATCCATTTGTGGGAAATAAGTATCTTTTGCTATAAAGTTAAATTTGAATTAAAGGTAAGAACATAGTAGCTTTATCAACATAGTTTGTGTTTGGGGAAATTAAAAGATGTGCAACAACCAAAGAGGCTTTTAAAAAAAAACTTAAAAAAAAAGGTACATTTTTCTTTGTGTTAAAATTATTATCAGAACAAGAGTGCAGTATTTATTTTACAAAATGTTTTTAATTAGCACAAATATTTTACTAAGCAAATCATAAAATATATTAAATTATTTTTATTAGATGTTAGTATGTAAATGTATTAAAGCAGTCACATTCTAAATGTAGGAACTGAGGGATTCAACATTAACAGAAAAATATACCTTAGTGAAAATTAATTTTTTCCAAAAAATATTGGTTAAAATTTAGGACAATTTTATAAGCACTTCCTGCCTCTGCTCTCTTAATGCCCAGTGAAAGGTGTTTTTTTTTTTTTTTTCAATCAAGTTACCTAATTAGGGCAAGGTTTATTTAGGAAGTGGTTATGTCTGAGAGTACTTAATTTCTACTCCTCTGTCTTTGATGAAGAGGCTCTAAGTAGATTTTAAAACTCCTGGTGGGCATTTATTATTCTTAGTGCATTCAGTAAAATATATCAGCAAATTAGCCCCTGTCTCCTGGTTGGCCTAGGACTACATAATAAAAGCATTTTATTGTAAAGCTAAAATTGACTTTATATAGAACTTTTTCTATTGAAGGAAATTAGAACCTAACATTAAATTCAAAGCTCACCATATCTTCAGATAGATTAAATATAAGATATCTTTGATTTTAAAATGGGCTTTCTTATGACCAAAATTTAGGTTAATATGTTACATGAATATTTGCTTGTATAATCATTTTTATTTTGCATTTTTTCTATTAACCAGCTGACATTGAGAAGTAGTAGCATTGTCTTGATTTTGTTCAGTTCAAAAATTCATGTTGCACTGAAGCTCATTGTTTGCAAACTCATTTGGCACATTGGCATTAGATCTAAAGAGAAGATGTGCAACATGCAAACAACCATCTTTCTGAGCTGGCTCTTTTATCTTTTATATAACTATGCAGCTCAATAACCATTAGGACTGCTTTCAATTACATTTGGATTTTATCACTTTTTTTACACACTTCAGAAACTATTTGAAGTCATCTCAACAGTTACAGGGTTTTTGAGGTCAAGAAACTTATTTCAGTTATGACCATACTACTACTGCCCATGGTTAGTTATCACCGTGTTGTTGGTGTCCCAAGATCTAAGAACACTTGAAATCATGGAGCACTAATTTGTTTACATAGTTTTCTTAAGTTGGCTCTTAGAACATGAATAACTGAATTCTCTAAATTTATTGGACATTTTATTTTTGAATTTCGTTTTGTGATCATGTAGCTTCAAACAACAAAAAACCTACTCATTTTATATTGATTTATCTTTGTTTAAACTTGGACTTATTCTAATGTAAATGTCATCATTTTTTTCTGAAGTCACCTTTGTTTCTTTCGTCTTTTATGACACCAATTGCCTGGGAAAACAGAGTGTTTCAATTTACAGATAATTTCATGGCTTTAGTAGAATTGAATATCAGGACATGATATAAAGCCAATTCTGCATGAATTTAACTTAAATGATTTGCAACCATAGTACATCCACTGGGTTCCAAGTTACACCAGATACCTTACATATACATATTCTGGTTATTATAGGAAGATTTACTATGAAAAACAGTATGAAGATTTCTCAAAAAATTAAAGGTAGAACTACCATATAATCCAGCAATTGCCCTCCTTCGTATGACACTAGTATGACATCAGTATGTTGAAGAAATAGCCACACTTTCATGTTCATTGTAGCATTATTCACCATAACCAAAATATGGAAACAACAAAAATGACAATCAAAAGACAATTTAATAAAAGGAATGTGGTCAATACATACAAGAGAATACATTTCATCTTTAAAAAAAAAGTTTATCATCATGGACAGCCTGGGAAGATATTATGCTAAGTAAAATAATTCTGTCACACAGTGACAAATACTGCAAGCTTCCACTTTTATGAGGTATCTAAAGTAGTCAAACTAATATTACATGAAGTAGAATGGTGGTTGTCAGGAAGTGAGGTAGGGTGAATGGAAAGTTTTTATTTAATAATTTTATAGTTATATGGAATGAATATGTTTTAGATATCTGTTGTACAACATAGTGCCTATTCTTGACCATGCAGCACTGAACACTGACAAATTTACTGAAAGCAAATGCTTCCAGCTTTTACCCCTTCAGTGTGATGTTGTCTGTGGGTTTTTAATAGATGACACTTATTATTTTGAAGTATGTTTCTTCAGTGTTTGGTTTTTGGAAGGTTTCTTTCATGAAGACATGTTGAATATTACCAAAGCCCTTTTTACATCTATTAAAATGATCGTGTAGTTTTTGTTTTTAGTTCTGTCTATGTGGTGAATAACATTAGTTGATTTGCACATGTTGAATCAACCTTGAATTTCATGAATGATGTGTATGTGAATAAGCTTTTTCATGTACTGCTAGATTCAGTTTGTTACTATTTTGTGGAGGATTTTGCATCAATTTTCATGAAGAATATTGTCCTAAAGTGGTTTTTTTTTCTTGTTTTTTGTTGTGTCTCTGCCAGGTTTTGGTGTCATAATGATGCTGACCTCATAGAGGTAGGAAGGAGTCTCCCCTCTACACTTTTTTGCAAAAGTTTCTATAGAAATGGTACCAGCTGTTCCTTACACATGTGATGGAATTTGGTTGTGAATCCATCTGATCCTAGACGTTTTCTGGTTGGTAAGCTTTTTGTTACTGATTCAATTTCAGAATTTCTTCATCTGTTCAGGGTTTCAGTCTCTTGCTGGCTCAATCCTGAGAGATTTTATGTTTCCATAAATTTATCCATTTTTATTGCTTTTATGTCTTTTGTGTAAAGAGCTGTTTATAATATTCTCTGGGTTTTTCTTTTTGTATTACTGTGGAGTCAGTGGTAGTATCCCCATTGTCATTTACTTGGGTTTTCTCAGTTTTTATAATGCATCTAGCTGGTAGTATATCTATCTTATTAACTCTTTCAAAGAACAATCTCCTAGATTTATTGATCTTTTGTAATACTTTTTGCATCTCAATTTCTTTCAGTTCACCTATGGTTTGGATTATAACTGTATTCTGCTAGCTTTGGGATTGATTTGCCTTTGTTTATCTAGTTATTTTAGTTGTAATTTGAGAAATTTAGGTTGTTACTTAGGTTGGGAGATTTTGGATGTAACAACATTTTAGGTTGTTAATTTGAGATTTTTCTAACTTGTTGATTTGAGCATTCTATGCTATAAATTTTCCTCTAAATTATGCTTTGACTGTCTCAGATATTCTGGTATGTTGTATCTTTTTCTGCATCAATTTCAAAGATTTTTTTCTTAAATTTCTGCCATTATTTTATTATTTCACCCAGTAATCATTAAGAGGCAGGTTGTTTAATTTATTTCAATGTATGTTCTATTTTTTTGGCTTTCATTTGTTTTTTTTTTGTTGCACTATGGTCTGAGACTATGGTTGGTATGATTGAAGTTTTTCTTGAATTTGCTGAGGAATGCTTTATGTCCAATTGCATGGTTGATTGTAGAGTATGTGTCATATACAGCTGAGAAGGGTATATATTCTGCTGTTTTGGAGTGGAGAGTTGTGTTAAGTGTTTATTAGGTCAATTTCCTCAATTGTTGATTTAAGGTTTTGAATATCTTTGTTAATTTTCTGCCTTGATAATCTGTCTAGTACTGTCAATGGGTTGCTAAAATCTCCCACTATTATTGTATGACTATCTAAATCTTTCCATAGGTCTCCAATAACTTGCTTTATTAATCTGCATGCTCCTGTGTTGGGTGCCTATATATTCAGGACAGTTGGGTCTTCTTGTTGAATAAAACTCTTTACCATAACGTAATGCCCTTCTTTGTCTTTTCTAATTTTTGTCATTTTAAAGTCTGTTTTGTCTGAGATTAGAATAGCAACCTCTGCTTTTTCTGTTTTACATTTGTTTAGTAGATTTTTCTCTATTCCTTTACTTTGAGCCTATGAGTGTCAATGCATGTTAGATGGGTCTCTTGAAGACATTATACATTGAGTTTTGCTTCTTCATTCAAGTTTACATTCTTTGCCTTTTCATTGGGGCATTTAACCCATTTACATTTAATGTTCATATTTATGTGTATGCATTTGATCTAGTCATCATGTTGTTAGCTGGTTACTATGCAGATTTGCTTGTGTGGTTGCTTTATAATGCCATTGACCTACCTACTTAAGTGTGTCAAGAAAAAGAAAAAGAAATAAATGGCATCCTAATAGCAAAGAGAGAAATTCAAACAATTTTTACTTGCAGACAATATGATTTTATACCTAGAAAACTCTGTAGTCTCTGCTCAAAAACTCTTTGATGTAATACACAATTCCAACAAAGCTTCAGGAAGCAAAATCAGTGTACCGAACTCAGTAGCATTCTGATACAACAACAACATCCAAGCTGAGACAAATAAGAAACACAACTCCAATTACAATAGCCTCAAAAAGAATAAAATATCTAGGAAAATAGCTAACCAAATGGGTAAAAGATCTCTATAAAGAGAATCACAAAACCCTGCTGAAGAAATCAGAGATGACAAAAACAAATGGAAAAGCTTTCTATGTTTATAGACAGAAAAAAATTAATATTGTTGAAAATGGCCACACGCACCTAAACAATTTACAGATTGAATGCTATTCCCATCATACTACCAATGGCATTTTTCACAGAGTTAGAAAATCTATTTTAAAATTCACATGGAACCAAAACAACCTGAATACCCAAAGCAATTCTAAGCAAAAAGAACAAGGCTGAAGGCATCATGCTACCCAGCTTCAAGCTATACTACACTGCTACAGTAACCAAAACATGATGGTACCGGTACAAAAGCAGACACATAGAACAATGGAACAGAATAGAGAGTGCAGAAATAATGCCATACTCCTTCAACCATCTGATCTTCAAGAAAATCAACCAAAACAATTAGGAATAAATCTCTAATCAATAAGTAATGTTGGCATAACTGACTAGTCATATACAGAAATTAAAAACTGGACCGTTTCCTTATAGCATATATAAAAATTAACTCAATATTGATTAAAAACCTCAATCGAAACCAAAAACCATAAAAACCTTGGAAAATATCCTAGAAAATTCCATTTTGGTCACAGGACCTGACAAAGACTTCATGACAAAGAAGCCAATAGCAACAAAAAGAAAAATTGATCTATGAGACCTAATTAAAGAGCTGAGCCTCTCCATAGCAAATAAAACAATCAAAAGAGTATATGACAACATACAGAATAGGATAATATATTTGCAAACTATTCATCAGACAAAGGTCTGTGTATCAATTTACTCTCATGGTGCTAATAAAGATATACCCAAGACTGGGTAATTTATAATGAAAAGAGATTTAACTGACTCAGGAGACCTCAGGAAACTTACAATATGATCTTTGGAAAAGGTACCTCTTTACAGCATGGCAGGAGAGAGAATGAGTGCCAAGTGAAGGGAGAAGCCCCTTATAAAACTGTCAGATCTTGTGAGAACTCACTCACTATTATGAGAACAGCATAAGAGAAATTGGTCCCATGATTCAATTATCGCCAATGGTCCTGCCCTTGACATGTGGGGATTATTACAATTCAAGGTGAGATTTTGGTAGGGACACAGAGCCATACCAAATTATTCTGCCCCTTCCACATCCCAAATCTCATGTCCTCACATTTAAAAACACAATCTTTCTCTTCCAACTATCCCCTGAATTCTTAACTCATTCCAGCATTAACCCAAAAGTCCAAGTCCAAAGTCTCATCTGAGACTAGTCAAGACCCTTCTGACTCTGAGCCTATGAAGTCAAAAGCCAGTTACTTCTTAAATACAATGAGGATGGAGGCAGTGGGTAAATACATCTATTCCTAATAGAAGAAATTAGCCAAAACAAAGGTGCCACAGGTCCGATGCAAGTACACAATCCAATAAAGCCTTCACTAAAGTTTAAAGTACCAAAATTATCTCCTTTGACTCGATATCTCATATCCAGGTAATGCTGATGCAAACAATAGGCTCCCATGGCCCCGGGCTGCTCCATCCCTCTGGTTTTGCAATGCACAGACTCTCTACTGGATGCTTTCATGGTTGGCATTGAGCGTCTGTGGCTTTTTCAGGCTCTGTGGTACAAGCTGTCAGTGTATATACCCTCTGGGGTCTGGAGGACTGTGGCCTTCTTTTCACAGCTCCACTAGGCAGTGCCCCAGCAGAAACTCAGTGTGGGAGATTTGACCCCACGTTTTCCTTCCTCACTGACCCAGCGTAGGTTCTCCATGAGTGCTTCATCACTGCAGCAAAGGTTTGCCTGTACATTCAGGTGTTACCATACATCAGGAATAGATTCCATACATCAGGAATCTAGCTGGAGGTTCTCCAATGTCATTCTTGATTTTTGTGCACTTGCAGGACCAACACCTTGTGTAAGTCACCAAGGCTTGGGACTCACATTCTCCGAAGCAACAGCCTGAGATGTACATTGGCCCCTTTTAGCCACAGCTGGAGCCGAAACATCTGGGATGCAGGGCACTATACCCCAAGGATGCACAGATCAGAAGGGTCATGGGCCCAGCCCACAAGACAATTTTTCTATCCTAAGACTCCATACCTGTGATGGGAGGTGCTGCCATGAATGTTCCTGACATATCCTGGAGACATTTTCCTGATCATCTTTGTGATTAATATTTGTTTTCTTTTTACTTACGCAAATTTGTTCAGCAGCTTGAATTTCTCCCAGAAAATGGGTTGTTCTTTTGTGTCACATTGTCAGACACAAATCTTCCAAACTTTTATTCTCTGCTTCCTCTAGAACACTTTGCCACTTACAAATTTTTTCTGCCAGAAATCCTAAATCATCTCTTTCAAGTTTCAATGTTTCAAAGATCTCTAGGGCAGGGACAAATGCCACAAGTCTCTTTGTTTAAAGCATAGCAAGAATCACCTTTGCTTCAGGTCCCAAAAAGTTCCTCATTTCCATCTGAGACCACCTCAGCCCGGACATCACTATTCATATCGCTATAAGCATTTTGGTCTAAGCCACTCAATAAGTATCTAGGAAGTTCCAAACTTTCCCACATTTTCCTGCCTCCTTTGGAGCCCTTTAAATTGTTCCAACCTCTATCAGTTACCCAGTTCCAAAGTCGCTTCCACATTTTTTGCTACCCTTGTAGCAGTGCCCCACTCTCCTAGAACGAATTTATTGTATTAGTTTGTTCTCACACTGATAAGAAGACATATCTGAGACTGGATAATTCATAAAGAAGTTTAATTGACTCATGGTTTCACATTGCTGTGGAGGCCTTGGGAAACTTAACAGTAATGGTAGAAGGCACATCTTCACAGGGTGGCAGGAGGGAGAATGTGTGCCAAGCAAAAAGAGAAGCCCTATTTAAGACCATCTGATCTTGTGAGATCTCACTATCACAAGAACAGCATGGGGAAACTGCCCCCACAATTTAATTACCTCCACTGGCTTCTGACCTTGACATGTGGGTACTATTACAATTCAAGGTGAGATTTGGGTGGAGGTACAGAGTCAAAACATTTCAGTTTAATAACCAGCACCTATGAGAAACAAACAGCTCCACTAAAAAATGGAAAAAGGATATAAACAGACACTTTTCAAAAAAAGATGTGGCCAAGCAGCATGGGAAAAAAATGATCGATATCACCAATTGTTATAAATAGTGCAAATTAAAATGACAATGAGATACTATCTCACACCATTCAGAATGGCTATTACTAAAAAGTAAATCAAACAAGAAAAAACAGACACTGGAGAGATTGGAAAGGGTCTACTTATGCACTGCTGGTGGGAATGTAAATTAGTTCAGCCATTGTGGAAAGAAGTTTGGAATTTTCTCAAAAAACTTAAAACAGAATTACCATTTGACTCAGCAATCCATTATTGGATGTATAACCAAAGAAATAGAAGCATTCCTCTAAACAAACAATAGACAAGCAGAGAGCCAAATCATGAATGCCCTCCCATTTACAATTGCTACAAAGAGAATAAAATACCTAGGAATACAGCTAACAAGGGATGCAAAGGATATCTTCAAGGAGAAATACAAACCACTGCTCAAGGAAATAAGAGTGGACACAAACAAATGGAAAAACATTCCATCCTCATGGATAGAGTCAATATTATGGAAATGGCCATATAGCCTAAAGTAATTTATAGATTCAATGCAATTCCCATCAAACTACCATTGACATTCTTCACATAATTAGAAAAAAAACTACTTTCAATTTCATATGGAACCAAAAAGAGTCCATATACCAAAGACAATCCTAAGCAAGGAAAACACAGCTGAAGGCATCATGCTATCTGACTTCAAACTATACTAAAAGGCTACAGTAGCCAAAACAGCAAAGTACTGGTACCAAAACAGACATATAGAGCAATGGAAAGGAACAGAGACTTTAGAAATAACCCCACACATCTCAACCATCTCTTCATCAACAAACTGCACAAAAAGAAGCAACGAGGAAAGGGTTACCTACTTAATAAATGCTGCTGGGAAAGCTGGCTAGCACTATGCAGAAATCTGAAACTGGATTCATTCCTTACGCCTTATACAAAAATTAACACAAGATGATTAAAGACTTAAATGTAAAACCCCAAATCATAAAAATTCTAGAAGAAACCCAGGCTATACCATTCAGGACATATGCATGAGCAAAGACTTCATGGAGCAAATGCCAAAAGCAATTGCAATGAAAACCAAAACTGACAAATGGGCTCTAATTAAAGAGCTTCTGCACAGCTAAACAAACTGTCATTGGAATGAACAGGCAACTTACAAAATGGGAGAAAAATTTTGCAATCTATCCATCTGAGAAAGGTCTAATATTCAGAATCAACAAGGAACTTAAACAAACTTGCAAGAAAAAAACAGTCAAAAGGTGGGCAAAGGATATGAACAGACACTTCTCAAAAGAAGACATGCCATGAACAACAAACATATAAAAAAAAAAAGCTCAACGTATCACTGATCATTAGAGAAATGCAAATAAAAACCGCAATGAGATACCATCTCATGCCAGTTAGAATGGCGATTATTAAGAAGTTAAGAAACAGCAATGCTTTTACCCTGTTAGTGGAATGTAAATTAGTTCAACCAGTGTGGAAGACAGTGGGGCCATTCCTCAAGGATTTAGTACAAGAAATATTTTATGATCCAGCAATCCCATTACTGGGTACATATCCAAATGATTACAAATCATTCTATTATAGAGACATGTATGTATGCATGTTTATTGCAGCAATAGTTACAATAGCAAAAACATGGAACCAATCCAAATGCCCATCTATGATAGACTGGATAAAAAAATGTGGTACATATACATCATGGAATACTGTGCAGCCATAAAGAGAAATGAGATCATTTCCTTTGCAGAGACATGGATGAAGTTGAAAGCCATCATTCTCAGCAAACTAACACAGGAACAGAGAAGCAAACATTGAATGTTCTCACTCATGTGTGAGAGCTGAACAACGAGAACATGTGGACACAGGGAGGGAAAAAACACACACACTAGGGCCAGTTAGGGGAATGAGGGTGAGAAGAGGGAGAGTATTAGTACAAATAGCTAACTGGTGTGGTGTTTAAAACCTAGATGACAGGTTGATAGGTGCAGCAAACCATCATGGCACATGTATAGCTATGTAGCAAACCTACGTGTTTTGTAATTGTATCACCAAACAAAACAACAACAAAAAATGTACCTTAAAGACATAAGCATGCATGTGTTCATTGTAGTAGAATTCACAATAGCAAATACATGGAATCAACATAAATGTTCGTCAACAGTAGAGTGGATAAAGAAAATAGGGTGCATATATACCATGGAATGCTCTGTAGCCATAATAAGAACCATCCTGACTAACATGGTGAAAAACAGTCTCTACTAAAAATATAAAATATTAGCTGGGCATAATGGTAGGCACCTGTAGTCCCAGCTAGTCAGGAGGCTGAGGCAGGAGAATAGCTTGAAACTGGGAGGCAGAGGTTGCAGTGAGCAGAGATCCTGACATGCACTCCAGCCTGGCATGAGACTCTGCTCTAAAAAAAAAAAAAAAAAAAAAAAAAATGACTATGTCTTTTGCAGCAACATGGAAGGAGCCCATTATTCTAAGCAAACTAAAACAGAAACAGAAATATATATATATCACATGTTCTCACTTTTAAGTAGGAGCTGAAATGTTGAGTACATACAGACACAAAGACAGGAACTATAGCCACTAGGTCCTACTCAATGGTGGAAGAAGAAAGGAGCATGAGGATTTAAAATTTACCTATCAGGTACTATGCATATTACCTGGGTGATGAATTAATTTACACACCAAATTTCTGCAACATGCAATTAACCTGTATGACAAATCTGCAAATGTGCCCTTGAATCTAAAATAAAAGTTAAAAAAAATATTACAGAAGGGGAAACATTTTGTTACCAGTTTAATTTGTGTACTTGTTATTCTTTTTTTCAGCTTTCCTATTTCTTCCCAATTCAAACTTTGCAGGTTGTATGTGTCTGGGCATGTATCAATTTTCTCTAGTTTTCCTATTTGTTGGCTTATAGTCATTCATATTAGTTTTTAATGATCTGTTGTATCTTTGTGATTTTACTTGTAAAGTCTCTCTCTCTCTCTCTCTCTTTTTTTTAGTTGTTTGAGACCTTTCTTTGTTTCTTAGTCTAGCAAATCATTTGTTGATTTTATCATTTTAAATGACCACGTTATTTTCTTGATCTTTTATATTTTTAGTTCTCTATTTCAATTATTTATTTTCTGATCTTATTTCCTTCTGCTAATTTTGGGTGTGGTTCGTTCTTGCTTTCCTTGTTCCTTGAAATGAATTGTTAGGTTCTTTATTTGAAATCTTTCTCCTTTTTGATGCAGGCATTTATTGGCACATTATTGCTATGCTAATTTTAACATAGAGTAATATTAAAGTAAAATTCCCTCTTTGAGCTTATTTTGCTCTATTCCATAGATTTTGATAGGTTGAATTTCTATTTTTATTTTTCTCAAGAAATTTGTAAATTTATTTTCTAATTTATTCCTTGACCCATTGGTCATCCTGGAGCACGTTAAATTTCCATGTGTTTTGTATATATAGTTTCCAAAATTCTTTTTGTTATTGATGTTTAGTTTTATTTCTTTATAGTCTTAAAAAACTCTTGATAAAATTTTGACTTTTAAAAATTTGCAAAGACATGTTTTGTTGTCTAATGTATAGTATAGTTCAGACGTGATTTCATATGATGATGAAAAGAATGTGTATTCTCTTGCTGCTGGATGAAGTGTCTGTTAAGTCCATATGGTCTATAGTGCAGTTTACAATAGTCATTTGTTGATTTCCTATCTATGTGTGTCCAATGTTGAGAATGGAGTGTTGGTAGAAAAACGTGATGGATATGGTGGTAAAAATATTATTTTGTGTTAATAAATTTTGTGTTTTATTCTATGTTAATGATAAAGTTTAGATTATATATGTTATATGTTTTATTTTTGCCACTGATTTCAAATTTCTCATAAATCTAATCATTTAATTTTACTACTGAAAAGCTATTTGGAACTTTGTGTTTCTTGCTCCTCTTAAACATTACCTTATAAAAAAAGTTAAAATTATTGTTTAAATGACTGACAGCAGGATGGAAAATAAGAGGAACTGGTTGTTGATAAAGCTTGTAAGTAATTCTAAATATTTAAAAGTCGGTTTAGTTACGAGTCATAGAGTAACATTAAGATACCACCTCACACCAGTTAGAATAGCAATCATTTAAAAAATCTGGAGATAACAGATGTTGGAGAGGATGTGGAGACATAGAAACACTTTTACACTGTCGGTGGGAGTGTAAATTAGTTCAATCATTATGGAAGACAGTGTGGCAATTCTTCAAGGATCTAGAAATAGAGATACCATTTGACCCAGCAAGCCCATTACTGGTTGTATAGGCAAAGGATAATAAAACATTCTGTTATAAAGATACATACACATGTATGTTCATTGTGGCACTTGGAACCAACCCAATAGCAAAGACTTGAAACCAACCCAAATTCACATCAATGATAGATTGGATAAAGAAAATATGAAACATATATACCATGGAATAATATGCAGCCATAAAAAGGATGAGTTTGGGTCCTTTGCAGGAACATGAATGAAGCTGGAAACCATCATTCTGAGGAAACTGACACAAGAACAGAAAAGCAAACACCACATGTTCTCACTCATAAGTGGGTGTTGAACAATGAGAACACATGGAAACAGGGAGGGAAACATCACACATCAGGGCCTGTTGGAGAGCAGAGAGGCTAGGGGAGCGATAATAGGGAGTGGGGATATTGGGGAGAGATAGCATTAAGAGAACTACTTAATGTAGATGACGGGGGGATAGATGAAGCAAACCACCATGGCAGGTGTATACCTATGTAACAATCCTACACAATCTGCACATGTACCCCAGGACTTAAAGTATAATAGAAAGGAAAGAAAAGACAGAAAGAAAGAAGAAAGAAAGAAAGAAAGAAAGAAAGAAAGAAAGAAAGAAAGAAAGAAAGAAAGAAAGAAAGAAAGAAAGAAAGGGAAGGAAGGAAGGAAGGAAGGAAGGAAGGAAGGAAGGAAGGAAGGAAGGAAGGAAGGAAAGAAAGAAGGAAAGAAAGAAAAGAAAGAAAGAAGAATAAAGAAAAGGCAGCTTTTATTTTATTATTTGTTTAAATAATTTACAGTTAGAATAATTTATAGTTGGCATAGTTCTTTAACATCCAATTACTTTTAGTTAAACAAATATCAAAATTAAACTTTAAAAATATGAATATAAAAATGTGATATAAATGACATAAAATACTTTACTTTTTTTTCTATATCGATTGTTGGTGAAAATATAACTGACTCTTGGTCTTAAATGTAGGCAAAGCAGGAGTTATAAGAAGAATGAAAGAAAATTATCCCGCTCGCCATATATTGCCATTGTCTAAGAAATAAATGTTCCTTCTCTTCTTGTTTTAAGAAGTGCCAGAATGTTGCAGAAAGGCCTCTTCTTAAGAATATTCCTCAGTCAAATTCATTTCGGCATAAACTGCATTTTAGGTAAATGATTTTCTCATAATTCCTCTGAAATTTGAAATATCATAATAGGAATAATCACTTTCAAATATAAGTGTGTTTATTTTGCGTACTAGACTTTTTCTGATTAACTTTTTTTCAATTAATGAAGCTGTGTGCATAGGAAGATAAATATATTCTAAAGTACTGGGTGTTGTGTCAAATTAATATATATGATTTATTACAAATCTGAGAATGACCCCTAATTGTGTAGGTTCAGAACACATAGCCAAAATGGTTTGTGTGGCACTACTTGACTCACCAACCTGTTGCTCTCGGGATTTTAAAATCATTTTTTGGAACTCTTAAGGACACTATTAACCCAAAACTAGCACTGTGTTCCTTGTCTCTGGATTTTATCTAAAGTTGCCTTATTTTCTTTCAAAATATTTACACAGATGATGATAAAAACTGTAGATCAAAGAATAGCTTAGAAGGGTTTTAGCTAAATAAAATATTTTGTTAACAGATACTAGATTGGATTCTACTGCTAAAACACATATTTATGAAATAATCACTGCAGTGAATGTACAACCTTTATTGCCATTTCTGAAAAGAAAATGTCAAAGAAGAGAAGAAGGAGGAAGAAAAATAGTTACTAAGTAGGATTATTGCAATGAAAAAGTGAATATTCACAGGGCCAAACAAATGATGATGGGGTCAAAAACCAACAAAACAGAAATATCAAGTAGTTATTTAGTATCAGGCTGAAAGCAAACATATTTGACTTTTTACAAAAATCAATGGCTAAAGACCATTGGGGATAAATCTGCAGTTGAAAAGGCTGGATTCATACTAATTGCAGTGAGGAATAGTGCACACTATGGTGAACTCGAGTGGATGCCAATAAGAGAGTATAGGATTTGGCTTATGTTTTAAGCAACTTGGGGAAACTTAAGAAAGCAGGGCTATGCTTAGAATTTAATGTAATCAGGAAGTAAAGCAATTCTGATTGGATCTCTGAACAAAGATTATCTAGGAAGAGCGAAAAGCAAGTCCAGACAAAAATATTTGAGAATTAAGTCAAATAATAGATTCAGAGGGATTAATGAAAATTTTGCACAGTATAATTTGCTTATTTGTTTACTTTATTAGTCATTAGGATATTTGAAAACTACTTGAGACATGCCTGTTTCTTAACCTGTTTTTGTAAAAGTTCTTACAATCTGTAAAAAAATAAAATTTACTAGTTCTTTGATTTTTTTTTTCTTTTTGAGATGGAATCTTAAAACGTCTCCAGGACTGAGGTGCAGTGGTGCAATCTCAGCTCACTGCAACCTCCGTCACCTGGGTTCAAGCGATTCTCCTGCCTCAGCCTCCCAAGTGACTGGGATTACAGGCACCCGCCACCAGCCCAGCTAATTTTTGTATTTTTCATAGAGACATGGTTTAAACTCCTGACTTCATGATCTGTAATCACAATCCTGGAATATTACATCTGCCATTTACTAAGGGCGAGATCTAAAATGAATTATCTCACTCACTAAATTTCATTTTCCGGCTTATAAAATGCCTCCCAAAGTGCTGTAATTAAATACATGAGCCACCGTGCCTGGCCTAATTCTTAATAATATTTATATCGAATCAAATTAATCATTTCTTTCACAGAATGTGTTTCAAGTCTTTATAAGAATGGCAGTATGTGAACAAAAATGATTTAAATTGTTACTGTATGCTTTCTGTACAATACTGTATATAAAGTGTAATATATCAAAAACATTTGGAATTCTAGAGATACAAAAGACAAATATAAAGCTTAAAGTATATCTCAGGGGTTGTTTCTGGAAATAGCATATGTTGTTCTTCAGTGGTGAAAGGATGACATTAAAGTCAGACAATCCTGAAATTTTATCTCTGCCATTTACTAAGGTTGAGATCTAAAATGAATTATCTCACTCACTAAACATTTTTTCTTGGCCTATGAAATGACATCTGTAACATTTACTTTAGAGACAATTTTTTGGAAACTCATGAAATAATGTATATACCATGCCTAACACACAGCACTCATTTCATGGTATCTATTATTTTATTAATAAGCATTTTATCATAAAGGGAGAATGGTATAGGAAAAACAAAACAGTAACTTGATAGATTCAGCCTGTTGATTTTCAGCCTAAGCAAATCACCTACATACAACAGCCTGGGAGAGGTAATTCATACATATGTT
Organism: Callithrix jacchus; assembly: GCF_049354715.1. Lineage (NCBI taxonomy): Eukaryota > Metazoa > Chordata > Mammalia > Primates > Cebidae > Callithrix > Callithrix jacchus. The sequence continues at coordinate 131,354,483 of NC_133504.1, read as the reverse complement.
TAAATGTAATATTGATGGCTGAGTTTTCTACTCCAATAATAGAGTTGAAGAAGAAGAACAAATAACAGATTAATTCATAAAGTTACTTGCCATTTGAATTTCGATTATAATCTGCATACACAGCAAATGGAAACACAGTCCTATAAACAAAGGAGTTCTTCCTTTCTCGATTCTTTACTTCTAGTATTCATGTACACATTCAACAAATACATTTTAACACGTATTATGTAATAGGAAATAATATGAGAAGTTTTACTTGAACAAAATAGATGAAGCTCTTCTGGAGCTCACAACTGTGTAGCCTCAAACCTTATATAGCAACCCTGAAGGTAACTGTGTTATGCCATGGTAGCTGACCTTGTCATAAGGAGAAAAACAATTGAGTAGAGTGAGAAAAAAAGTAAAGATATATCCTTTTGTTATTCTTTTTAGGTAAAACAATTTAAAAGGCAATAAATTACCTGCCTATGATCACTTTGGGCCTTTTCTATCTTTGTTGTCATAGATATGTATTACATAGGGTTGTAGATATAGATCAGCAATAGCTGCTGCATAGATTTAAACTTATAATCAGAAGTTAACATCATATTAAACAATTGAAAGAAATACAGGTATTTGAAAAGTTTTGAAGAAAGTATAATTTCAAAGACCAATATCTTAGATAAGGCCTTCATCTTCTTTTTTCTTCGTTATTACAATAATCTACTAACCAGTCTCCAGGCAACTACTGGGATTATCTCCTTTTAATAAATTATTTAAGGAAAAAATCTAATATCACTGAAACAATCACCATTATGTCAGTTTTTACATAAAATCCTACATTAGCTTCCTTGAATCACCTTCATAAATTGAACGTTCTGACTCTTGGCTTACACCTTGACATTTTCCAATCATTTTCATGTCTTGCCAGAAATCCTAAGTCAAGTCGTGCTGGCAGACTCTCTGCACTCTGTATTTTTACTCACCAAATCTAATTTGTGCATTAGACTCAATTTGGATTTTAGTTCTTCTATTCAGTTTTCCGTACTTTCATAGTACCTCCCCATTGTTCCATGTCCCACAGGTTATATTAAAGGCTTTCTAAACCTCACATTGTTTCCTCTATCTAGTACTCACCATAGTTAAATGCATTTCTGTACATTCAGAAAGTTACAGGACATAAAATCAACATTAAAAATCAGTAACATTTCTATATGCCAACAGTGAACAATTTAAAAAATGAAATTTAAAAGTTACTCATTAATGATAGACATAGATAAAATAACTATGAGTTAACAAAAGAAGTGAAAAATTTCTACAGTGAAAATGACATAACACTGAAGGAAATTGAAGAGGAGAAAAAAAGTCAAAAGATATTCGGTGTTTATGGATTGAAAGAATCAATATTGTTAAAATATCTGTAAGTACCCAAAGTAATCTGTAGATTTAATGTAATCCCTACAAAAATGCCAATGATATTCTTCAGAAATTTTTTAAGAATTTATATAGAACTACAAAAAACTCAGAATAGTCAAAGCCTTCCTGAGCAAAAGGACAAAACTGGAGGAATCACTTTATCTGACTTCCAATTATACTGCAGAGTTATCATAAACAGAATAGCATGTTACTGGCATAAATACAGACATATAGACCAAGGGAACAGAAAATAGAAGCTAGAAATAAATCTATACATCTATGGTGAACTCATTTTTGACAATGGTGCCAATAACATAAATGGAAGTAAATGGAAGAAAGGACAGTCTCTTCAATAATTAGTGCTGAGAAAATTGGATACTCATATGCAGAAGAATGAAACTAGACATTTGACTTCTGGCATATTAAAGAAAATCAAATCAAAATGGAATAGAGACTTATACCTAAAACCTGAAACTATGAAATTGCTAAAGAAAATACTGCAGAAATTATCCAGGTCATTGGTCTGAGAAAAGATTTATTATACTTCTTTATTTTTTCAAAATTATTATTATTACTATTAATTATTATTTCAAGTAGAGAATGGCTATCTCTCCATCATTCATGCTGGATTGCAGTGGTGCCATTATAGCTCACTGCATCCTCAAACTTCTGGAGTCAAGTTATTCTCCTGCCTCAGCTTCCCAAGAAGCTATAGGAGCATGCCACCACACTTAGCTAACTAAAAAAAAAATGTATTTACGAGGTCTCACTGTGTTGCCCAGATGGTCTCAAACTCCTTGCCTCAAGCAGTTCTTCTGTCTTGGCCTGGCTAAGTGCTGGGATTACTGGCACAATGAGACACTGCACCAGGCCTGGGAAGAGGTTTCTTGAGTGATACTAACTCAAGCACACAAGCAAGCAAAGCAAAATGAACCAATGAGATCACATCAAGTTAAAAAGCTTCTCCTCACCAAGGAAAATAATAAGTGAAGAAACAACAAACAGGAGAGGAGAAAAAGATTGCAATCCTTCTATCTGACCAGGGATTAATAACCAGAATATACATAAAATTTAAAATATCAATAGGAAAAATTATATAATAATGCACTTTTTAAATAGCAAATAATCTGAAAGGACATTTTTTTAAAACAATACATGCAAATAGCCAATGGGTATTTGGAAAAGTGCTTACTGTTATTAATCATCAGATAAATGCAAATCATCTTACCCCAGTTAAAAGGACTTTATTCCAAAAGACCAGCAGTAATGAATGCTGGTGAGAATGTAAAGAAAGGGGAACCCTTATACACTATTGGTGGAAATGTAAATTAGTACAGTCACTATGCAGAACAGTGTGGAGGTTTCTCAGAAAATTAAAAATGGTATACCATATGGTCCAGTAATCCCACTGCTAGGTATACCCCAAAGAAAGGAAATCAGTATATCAAAGAGGTATTTGCACTCCTGTTATTTTTGCATGATTCACACTAAACAAGATTTGGAATCAACCAAAGTGTTTCTTAACAAAGGAATGGATAAAGAAATGTGGTACATAAACACAATAAAATATTATATAGCATTAGAAAATAAGGAAATCTTATCATTTGCATCAACATGGATAGAACTGTTAAGTGAAATAAGCCAGGCACAGACAGAAAAATTTTGCATGCTCTCACTCATATGTGGGAGCTAAAGATTAAGCTAACTGAAGTCATACAGCTAGAGTGTAATGATGATTACCAGAAGTGGGAAAGGTTAGTCAGAGGGGATGGAGAGTAAAGATGGTATATGGCTACAAACATATATTTAGATAGAATGAATAAGATCTGGTATTTGATAGCACAATAGGGTGACTATAGTCAACAATACTTAGTGGTATATTTTAAAATAATGAAAATACTGGAGTTGGAATGATTCTATTATAACACAAATAAATGATAAATACTAAAGGTAATGCCTGGTGTAATTATTACACATTTTATGCCTGTATAAAAACATCACAGGTACTTCTCAAACATATACACCCACTATGTACCCACTAAAATTAAAAATAAAATTAAAAAACACATTTGGCATAAAATACATATTTTTTGAATAAGTGAATTAATGTCTGAACAAAAAAACAAATATCAATGTATAATTCCACTAGAAGTACTCAGGCCCACAATTCTGTATCCAAAACTTCAGCATCAGAAGTGTTTCAGAATTCTAGAACTGTTTAGGCAGATAATATATTCAGAAAAGTGAATGGTACAAATGCTACAGGTTATGTAAATATTCAATGCATGCTGGGATACCAGTAATAAAATAGGTTAATATTTTTGCAGCAAAATATATGGCTATTCTTAGTAAATGAGGTAAATAAGTAGTCTCAAATCAATAAACAGCAAAAATCAGTTGAGGACATATTTTATTGGAAAATGAGATTAGATCACTTTGACTATCACATAGGTTAGATAACTTTGACTATCAAATGAGTTACCAAATTGACAAATAAATATAAATTAGTTTTATAAAACACAATTTTTTTGTTCTGGACTTTTCTGAATTTCATCATTGCAAGCTGGATATTGTGGATTATTTTATGAATATGGCTGCAACCTAGCAATTACTATGTTTTGTATGTTTTAAGTATGTTCATTTCCTAGTTAAAAGATATATCTCAAAGTTTTCAACCTTGTGTATTTTTCTAAGAAAGAGATACATTTTACTTAGGAATGACAAGACCCCTTGAATTTTTTCTTTACTAAGTTATCTAACAGTGAATTTATGTTTTCTTCAAATTTTAAATCATCTTTCTGTATATGGTAAAGATATTAACCACTTTTCTTATTAAACAAAAGTATTTAAAAATGTTTCTCCTTTAATTTTATTATTTTAATATTTAATATACTATATCTTTAAAAATGTTCCTTTAAAGTTATATGTCTTTGTAATAAATGTATGCAAGTAGATTTTCTTCCATTATTTTGAGACCAATATTTCACAACCAGATTCTGGAATTTCTTTTGGAATAGATCTCAGTTTTCTACCATACATGTTACTCTTTTAACTCATTCCTTTTATTCATTTATTCATTGATTGTAATAAATGGAAGCTAATTTGTTGGACACACCAACACTCCTGACACACGCTGCTCTCTTGGAAGAGCTTCTTATGTGGCACATTCACAGTGCGACTGTGAATCCTTTTACCATCTTTATGCTTAACAAAGTTAAATTTAGTCACTAGAACACTGAGAGTCAACTTATAGAAAGGACAGATTTTGTGGGTTTGTGAGTGTTGCAGGTTACACCAATGGTACTGTGACATAGTCTTTAAAACTTTTTACTATAAAGACGTTCTACTAGTTCATTTGCATTGCTCTAAATGAATATCTGAGGTTAAGCAATATATAAAGAAAAAAAGTGGGATTTTTGGCTCACAATTATGTAGGCTGTGAGAGAAACATGGCCTCTGTTCCTGGTGAGGCCTCAGGAAGTTTACAATCATGGCAGAAGGCAAAGGGGAGCCAGCACATCACATGGTGAGAAGAGGAAGAGAGAGAGAAGGGGGAGGCCCCAGCCTCTTTTAAACAACCAGACTTCGTGTGAACTTACTGAGGGAGGACTCACTCATCACCAAGAGGATGATGCTAAACTATTCATGAGGGATCCACCTCCATGATCCAATCACCTCTCACCAAGTCCCACCTCCAACATTAAGAATCACATTTCAACTTGAGATTTCGACGGAGCAAACATCCAAACCATGTCAGCAATGAAAAATTCTCTTAAATTCAGAGATTACAGCTTGTTTTGCCCTGCTACAAGTGACTACAGAAAAGAAATTAAGCTGATTCTGCTTTCTCCCACTATCTGGTGGCAGACCAGCAGTCTTATAGCCTGGCTTTGTACATATTGCATTTGATATAGTAGTTGAAAAGTGGCCAGCTAACAGTGATTGCAGTAATCAAGTTGTTGGGGGAAAAAAGTCAATGTACTGAACAGACTTTCAATCTTATTATAAGAGCCACACAAGTAAAGATAAGCAATGGTCCTCTTCTGCCAGCATCAATGTGGAGAGGAGGAGAAAAAAACTGACTTCAAACTGCTAAAGGAAAGATATTCAAAAGGCCACTAAAAATCTGCATTCTAAAACCATACAAAACGGAAATTGACCAAATGCCATTTGTTTGTCAAATTTAAATAAAATGACTTAATTATGAAGTCACTTATATGAGTTAATATAACATTTTTATTGTTTGCATGAGTTAAATTGTAAGAAATGTGATCATAACCAGTGTTACAAGTTTATTTATAATGCAGGAAAAATAGTATGTTGGGTTAATGTTTTTAGGCAAATGCTAATGAGTTACCATAAATGGCTCAGTTGTCCAAGCTTTCTCAAATATAAGAATATAGAATAGTATGAATATTGCAAATTAAACTAAATCGTATTTGGAGTCGTGATTTTGTTTACAAACATACTTTGTTTCTAGGAGAATAGAGGAAGGAAGAATTAAGTAAGGGAGGATAAGAAGAGGTAGAAAAATGAAGGAAGAAAAGAATTATACACAAACGTGTGTGGACTACTCTCTTGGGGGCAGCTAAGGCCTAAATCAATCTTAGGCAGCTCTTGAAATGCAGGCATACGTTTCCAAGCATAATATTAAAATTTCATGATCAATAGCGCTGAAAGCAGCAGAACATACAAGCAAAATAAGTGCTGACAATTCACTAGCATATGAATTTAATAAAATGTCATCCTCCAGCCTCAGCAGTAGTGCCAGAAGGAGATGACCATCTTGATTAGAATCTGTCAAATGAATCTCCATTTGTCAGGTAATAATAAACTCAGGATAGTACCTTTTGTTCCAGATTTTGTTTACTCTTCACAATACAGCAGTCAATTCATATTCTTATATAATTTTACTATTTTCACACTGAGTAAACAAATCAAACATAGATATTTTTTTATAATAGAGGAAAATCCAATATTATTTACCTACTTTTATTCTGTGTATAGATAACATCAAGACGTGAGGGTGAGTCCTGTCTCAGTGAAGCAAGTTTTAATTCAAGAATCTCTGTAAATGTATTCAGACAACACTCACAGATTTTTTCAATGCAGTTTCATCATCTTTGGAGTCTTACTTGTTATTTGTTAAGGACATTGAGAATATTGCCTTTCATCCTTACTGAAAAATTCAATACATATTTGCTTAAGATACTCTGCATGGAACCAGGCACTAAAAAGTAAATATTTACAAAAATAATCAGTTTTGGCTTAAAGGAAACTCCGATATATTTGAAGGTCATTGCTAATTCCAGGAAAAGCTGTAAAGAACATGGTGATCAAAAAGATTTGTTTGAGTGACTGGCCAGAGATATTATTTCTTCTGTTCTTTCTGTTGTTAAATTAATGGTTTAAGAGAGTTAAAAAAATCACTTGGAGAGTTCTAAAAATGTTTTCTTCACAGAAATGATATATTACTATATGTTTTATCTATTTCTAAATATAACTTTATAATTACTGTTAAAACAACATTTGGAAACAGTCTGAGAGTTATTCTTAAGTGCAAAAGTTGCTCTTAAGTTAGACTACTTACGAATTACCCATCTTGTTCCTAATTATCATTCTATTAAAGCATCTATTCAGGACGGATTTAGTTATTCATTTGTTTCATTCATTTAATAAATATTCATTTTAACAATCTACTATGTATGAGGCTTTATACTTAGCAACTGAAGAGTCTCTTGCATAGACTGCTGCTGAAAATTCTCTGAAATTTGCTCTATTCCTGTGAGTTTGGGAAACACTATGAACCTACCCATTCTTGATGTCTTGTCTGTTTGCTAGTCTGTCCACTATTGGGGTCTGCCCAGAAGATCAGTTTCTGAATTTGCAGGAGAATTTAACTGCTTGAGATAACTTAAAATAGAGTCTGGTTGAACATTATTGAGAAAGCTGTCGTTTTATGTGAAAAGAGTTTTGTGTAATAATGTGATTTTTAGGGATAGTCTGGAGAGAAATGCCAAATGTGGGTGAAGGGGAGAAGCAAAGCAAAGCACACTGCCATGTGTGTACCTACGCAACTGTCTTGCATGCTCTGCTCATGTACCCCAAAACCTATAATCCAATAAAAAATTTAAAAAAAAGAAAAAAAAAATAATGTGATTTTTTTCCTTGATTAAAGTGTAAAGTTGGCTTAGTATTAGTTGTTCTCCATCAATAGTATATACTTTTAAAATGTCTGAATCTATCTCCAGAATGAAAAGTGGTTTTATAATTTATCAAAAACAGTTATGTACAGGAATATTGAATGAGCCCTCTAGGCAGGTGAAGTATTAGAATGTGTTGCATGGAAAAATTTATTAAGAATAGCTGTTTATGATGGTCTACAGTTTCAGGTACCTGGGAGGATAACACAGGATAATTGGTTAGGCCCAAAGAGTTTGAGGCCAGACTGGACTGCATACTGTGTCTCCATCTCTAAAAAATAATTTGAAATAAAAAATAAAATGTACTAAGATAGTAAATTTAAAGAAGAGGAAAGTATTCTGTAACTAATGAAGAGAATGAAAATTAAAAATGAAAAGTCACTGAAAGTATACTCAAATAGCAACATATTTTTTTTTTCTTTTACCAAAATGTGCTCTATTCCATTCAAGAGTGTTTCAGGTATGGCATTTTGACATTTTCCCTTGGAATATTGCCAAGTCATGAGTAATGAAGCCTACTATATTAGAAAAAAAACTACAATAGTACTCTGTAAGAGTGGTGCCTGACCTTATGCTAGTTTAAGATGAGTCTTCATATAGAAATTATACATTGACTTTTTTATACATAATCTGCTAGGTCAATCAGCAAGGTGAACTTTTTGTGGTTGTTTTTGCAACACATTTAATATATAATTGACTGATTTATGTACATTTCCCTACAATTTTTCTTGATAGTAAGCCACAGGGCATAGAGATTGAAATACAACTGTAGAAACTATTCTTGCTATCTCTTAATTTTTTCATTATTGATTGCAGGAGAAATAAAAAGCAAGTCCATAACTGTATATTTGTCATCCCCTAGTCTTCACAAAACCTCTAATTTGCTGCCTCTTTCAGCAGAGTGGCTATCACTAGTGACTAACAAAATATAATAATAATAATTTTTTAACCAACTCCTTCTATGAGTGACCCTCTGAAAGTTTGTTGGTAACAAAATTAAAGACTTGCTCCTTGAATGTAAATGTCCTGATTTCAAAAAATTTATCAGGACTTTGAGTATTACACTATGAGGAGGGGTTTACAACCCTGCAATTTATGAATATTATAATTTGAGAAACTTAGTTTATTTACATACACAGAAAGATTACTTACATTTAAACATGGAACTTAATTTTCACGGTTAGACAATAGAAAAATAAAACATAACAGGGACAGGTCACTTTTGTTTCTTAAACATTTCTTCTTCTTTTTCTTTTTCTCCTTCTTTTTCTAATCATTATATATTTTTGTGTATTAAAAGTTAGACTATATATTTTCCTTTTTTTCTATCTATAGCAATATTTACATATTTCCTAAATTTTATACTGAGACCAGCAAAGTTATATTAATAGTAGAATCTGTAAATACATGTCATGAAATTCAGTTATAATGACTATGTATGTGCCATAGTCTTCTAGATTTATATAAAAGTATGCTTTACTCATTGCCACATGCGATTTAATAACCCTCCCACATCACATGGACTAATCTATATGAAAATATGGTACTTGTAATACAAAATAACACTTTTTAAATTTAATTTTTAAAGCATACTGACTATTAATAACCAAAGTTAAGTTTAGGCAGAAGTGTGGACTACCTTTATAAAACATATGAGCATACATTTGTGTTTCCAAGTCAAATTAGCAGGTCCTAAAAATGATATAGATTACTCTGCCAGAAACAAAGCACATTATTGATTTCTTGACAAAACTAAGCAAATTCTGTGTATCAAATCCATGTATGTATGTGTGCACGTGTGTTATCATCTCAAAACCATTCAAGCCAAAGCATGTTTATTAAGAGAAATGCCAGTAATAGTGAAAACTGGATGGTAAGACAATCAATCTTTAGAAAGTGTATGTTTTCTTGAAAAGAATTTTCAAAAGGAATCACAGAATATTTGAGTCAATAAAAATACAGAATAATTAAACGTAGAAATGGATTCATATCTTCAGATAAAAAAAATCCTTAAAACTCAAAAACAAAATGAGTAGTTGTGATTTTAATTACACTTATGGTTTCCATCTGTTAATATTGTTCCTCATAGTCCTAATTCATTTGCTAATTGTGTGATGGGATGATTTTGCTCTTCTTTTCATTTTCCCTTGTGTTCAAAAATGTTCCTGGCTTCATCCTAAACTCTCAGTTCACAAAGTTATTTGTCTATTTGTTACACTTGTGAGGAGAAACGTTCATTTAGAGAAATATTCTGTTTTTTGAAGCATACTTTTTGTTTTAGAAGGATTTCTTTTGTTGTTTCTGTGTTTTACTTTAGGATTTCTAATTTTATTTTCATTGCTGTAGTACCTTTGCCTCATTGCTACAGTTTCACTTGAGATATTTCTGACATAGGTAGCCCTATCTAGCTGTCATTTCTGGCTATTCCTTGACATCATTTTCTCTTCATGTTAGCCTTGCCTATATCCTACCTTTAGAACTTCTGTTTAAATACTTGTCATGGGTATCCTTGGTCATTGGAAGATAGCCTTGTTTTCTATCTGCCTTAGTACTGCTAGGTGACTTTGGAATATGGCAAGTCATGAATTGGTGGGGTTTATTGTTCTCTCTACTTTAATAATTCTGAGGAAAAAATCTGGAGTTTATTCTTCACAGTGGAGAGTATGCGATATTTGTATAGGAATTGCCTCTCCGTTTTGAGTAAATTTTTACCCAAAATCCATTCTGAATAATAGGCTCCAGTTACCAACAGAGTGGAGGAAGGGTAATGACACTGATAGGTTGTAATCACTTATGGTAATATTTATTTTCTGTAAGTGATGAAAACTCAACATGGACTTTTGTTCATCTCCTGCTTCCTTAATTATGACCTCGAAGAGACATGTTTTGTTTATTTCTTTTATTATTTTCTCCTCATCTTCTGATATACGTATAAATAATATTGCAGTATTCAACCGGTATGCCCTTTCTTACCTTTTTTTCAGTCAGAGACGATTTATAGCATAGGCCTAAATTTAGTTTGAATTTTGCTAGTACATTTTATATATATAAAATGTTTTATACATAATAAATATACTCAGTTTTAATAGAAGGAAGCTTCGTGCTCTCGTTTATAATCTTGTCTCTTTTGTCTGTAGAGGCAATTTCAGTGCACATAGTCAATCAGTGCCTTACCTGGAAGTTTGAAATAACTGATGACAACAGGTGTTAGATAAAAATCAATGATTATGAAAGGATGCTTAGCATCATTTGATAAATATTTAAGTATTTAGCATTTTAATTCCAACTGTGACACATTTATTGCCAGTGTCATAACAGCTATTATTAAATGTTTCCATTTGGTCACCATTTTACATGACTAAATTTTAAGCACTGTCTCAAAAAGATGAGAAATATATTGTTTCTGACCATCACCTGCTAAATGTTTGAACTAATATTTCTAGTTTACAGTGTGGCACGTAATGAGCTTGGGAGTCTTCACTTCATCCTAAGAATAAATAAAAAGCTAAAGAAACTCAAAATCATCAGTTCTTTCAATATCTGTCAGAAAAATGAAGTCACAGGGCAAACTGCTTGCCCCAAAACTTAAAGAGACAAACATAAACACAAGAAGAATCACAACTTACTGGAAAAAAGACTCATGAGCAGAAACCTCCACAGAAACCATACTAGGGTAGAAAAACCTCAAGTGTAATTGACAAATTGCTGTAAGGTCAGTATAGACAAGCCTAAGATTTAAAAACTCCAGAGAAACAGTCTTATGGAAGACCCAAAACTTAACACGGGTTTTACCTACAAGAGTCTTAGTAGGTTCCTCACAATGAAAAGAAAAAAAAAACATTTGAAATATGCCCAGAGCAGAATTTTCTGAACATTCTGTTTTTCTTAATAAGGACTACAGTCAAGAGAAGTGATTTTACCAAAACCCAGCTGACCTAGGGAAAGGGACACATTAAACTCCTGGCCCATCTAGTCTTCCTGTCTCACCTAAGGAGGGGGAGGGACTGAGAAGCACTTGTGAAGTTCACAGCTCAGGGACACAGACTACCTAAGAGACTGAGACGTAATTATGGGACTACAGACACATTTCCTTCCCCATATCTTAGCACAATATCACTAAAGGTCTGTCACTATTACTTTTATCTCATAAATTATTGTACAGCTTTCCACAATATTGCAGAGTACTTAAAGACATTAAGTACAATTTGAAGATACAGAGCAGACATCAGAACGAGATACAGATATAGCAGGAATGCTAGAATTACCATACCAGGAAAACAAACAACTATGATTAATATGCTAAGGGGTGTAGTCTAAAGTAGACAATGCTCAAGAACACATAGATTATATAAGTAGAGAAATCAAAGTTTTAACAATTAAAAGAGGTGCTAGAATTTTAAACTCTGTAATAACAGTGAAGGAGGTCACAACATTAATAGGCTGAAGCAAGATTTAATCACCTTGAAGTTATGTCAGTAGAAACTTCCAAAAGTGAAAAGCAAAGAGAAAAGAGACTGGAATGAAAAAATGAAGCTAAATTTCCAAAGACTTTGGGACAACTAGAAGAGGTATAACATACATTAAATGGTGATACCACAAGTAAACCAGGAAAAGGAAGAAAATGTTGAAAAGATGATGGCTCAAATTTCTTCAAATTAACGTCAAGCACCAAATCAAAGATCCAGGATGCTAGGAAAATACTAAGTAAAACAAATGCTAAAAAACCAAACAACACCAACAACAAAAACCTTACACCTAATTACAATAAATGCCTAGAATTACATAGGATTTCTCACAAACCATGCAAGCAGTCAAGAGTGAAGAGATAGTGGAGTAAAATACTTAAATATTTTTTTGAAAGAAGGAGAAAAAGAAAGAATGAATAAAAAGGAATGGAGAGGAAGACAGAAGAAGAAAAAGAGGGAGAGAGAATAGGCATGTTGTTTTATTCTAAAAATGGGTATTGAAAACTTCTTTTATGCCAATAATTGTGCTTAATAATGGCCGATCAATATTTCATTTAAAGCTATGAGTAGGTGTGGTGTGATACCGATAAGAATGTATATTTTGTGTATTTAAAGTGGAGAGTTCTATAAATGTTTATTAAGTTTGCTTGTTCTGGATCTGATTTCAAGTCTTGGGTATCCTTATTAATTTTCTGTCTCATTGATCTATCTAATATTGATGTTGAAGTCTCCCACTACTATTGTGTGCGAGTGTAGGGAGTCTAAGTCTCTTTATAGGTCTTATGTATCTGGGTGCTCCTGTATTGGGTGCATATATATTTAGGATCATTAACTCTCCTTGTTGCATTGATCCATTTACCATTATATCTTTGTTGCTTTAAAATCTATTTTATTAGAGGCGAGAATTGCAACTCCTGTTTTTATTTATTTATTTATTTTTGCTCTCCATTTGGTTGATAAATCTTTCTTCATCCCTTTGTTTTGAGTCTTTGTGTATCCCTGCATGTGAAATGGATCTGGATGTAGCATACCCTTGGGTTTTGGCTGTATCTTTTGATTAAGGGATTTAGTCGATTTAAATTTAGGATTACTGCCATTGGATGTTAGCTGGCTGTTTTGTCCATTCGTTGATGTAAATTCTTCATTACGTTGATGTTCTTTACTTTTTGGTATATTTTTGGAAAGGCTAATACTGGTTGTTCCTTTCTCTGTGTAATGCTTTTTTCAGAAGCTCTTGTAAAGCAGGCCTGGTGGTAATAAAATCTCTGAGTACTTGCTTGTTCATAAAAAAACTTTACTTTTCCTTCAGTTGTGAGGCTGGATATGAAATTCTGGGCTGAAAGTTATTTTCTTTAAGTATGCTGAATATTGGCCTCTACTCTCTTCTGGCTTGTACGGTTTCTGCTGAGAGATTTGCTGTAAGTCTGATAGGCTTCCCTTTGTGGGTAACCTGATCTTTCACTCTGGCTGCCCTTAGTATCTTCTCCTTCATTTCAACCCTCATGAATCTAACAATTATGTGCCTTGGGGTTGCTCTTCTTGAGGAATATCTTTGTGGTGTTCTCTGTATTATCTGGAGTTGAATGTTGTCTTGCCTTGCTAGGTTGGGAAAGTTTCCCTGAATAATATTATGATGAGTATTTTCCAGCTTGGATTCATTCTCTTCATCACATTCAGGTACACCTATCAAACGCAGATTAGGTCTTTATACATAGTCCCATATTTCTTGAAGACTTTGCTCATTCCTTTTCATCCTTTTTTCTCTATTCTTGTTTTCTCATTTTATTTCATTAAGTTGGTCTTCGACCTCTGATATCCTTTCTTCTGCTTGATCAATTCGTCTATTAAAACTTGTGCATATTTTGCGAAGTTCTCATGTTGTTTTTCAACTCCATTAATTCATTTATATTCCTCTCCATATTGTCTATTCTTGTTAGCATTTCATCAAACCTTTTTTCAAAGTTCTTAATTTTTTTACATTGTGTTAGAACAAGTTCTTTTAACTCCCAGAAGTTTCTTATCATCCACCTTTTGAAGCCTACTTCTGTTAATGGAACACAGTCCTTCTCCATCAGGTCTTGTTCCATTGCTGATGAGGAACTGTAATCCCCTGAAGAGGGAGAGGCATTCTGATTTTGGGTATTCTCAGCCTTTTTAGGCTGGTTTCTTCCCTTTGTTATAAATTTATCCATCTGTCGTCTTTGCAATTACCGCCTTTCTAATTAGGTCTGTGAGTGGATGTCCAATTTATTGATTCCCAGCGCTGGAATCTGAGCAACCCACTGCGCCAGCCAAAACAGTGGTGTTAAGACTGATGGTACTCTTCTGCCCGGGAATCTCCAGTCTGACTTCCTTCTTGAGTCCGTAATAGGTGACTCTGCCTTCCTGGAGCTCTACACATTGGTCAGAAGGGGAACCAGTCCCGTTTACTCTGCACCAAGAGCTGCCGTGCTGAGGCACAAGCAAAACCACCGCACCGGCCACAAGAGTCACACTGGTGACCCGTGGTCGCCAGTATTTAAATACTTAAATACTGAGATGGTGGTCAGGGGAGTTGGGAACTACCAACTGTGAATTCTGGATACAGTAAAATTATCCTTCAAAAGTGAGAGAAGTATTTCTCAAACAATAAATGGGTTATGGCTAATGCCTTGAATCCTAGCTCTTTGGGAGGCCAAGAAGGGCAAATCATTTGTGGCCAGGAGTTCAAAACAAGTTTGCTCAACATGGCAAAACCCCATCTCTACTAAAAATATGAAATTAGATGGCTTTGGTGGTGCACGCCTGTGGTTCCAGCTACTCAAGGGGCTGAGGCACGAGAATCACTTGAACCTGTGAGGTAGAGGTTGTGTTGCAGTGAGCCAAGACCATACCACTGCATTCCAGCCTGGAAAACAGAGTAAGACTCTGTCTAAAGAACAAAAGAAAAAGAAAGAAAAAGGAGCTAGGTGCAGTGGCTCACACCTGCAATCCCAGAACATAAAGAGGCCAAGATGGGCAGATCACCTGAGCCCAGTAATTCAAAACCAGTCTGGGCAACAGGGAGAAATACCATCTATAGAAAAATTAAAAATTATCTGGACATGATGACATATGCCGATGGTCCCAGCTACTTGGGAGACTGAGGTGGGAGCATTGCTTGAGTCCTGAAGACAAATGTTGGAGAAAGCTGAGACGGTACCGCTGTACTCTACTCTGAGCTACTGAGTGAGAGTCTATCTCAAGAAAAAGAGGGGGAGTGAATTTTTTGCCCACAGACTTGCTGTTTAAGAAATGTTGAAAGATGTTCTTCGGAGACAGAGAAAATGACATAGATTAGAAACTTGGATCTAAATAAAGGAAGAATATTAAAAAAGTAATAAGTGAAGGTGAAATAAAAGGATAAGTTATGCAGCTATCAGTTTTATTTTATAAATTACCTAAATTCATGGGAATTCTGTGGGTAGAAGCAGATTTTCTGTGTAAAGGAAGATCTTGACATTATTTGTAAAAACAAAAATTATAGATGAGGACATAAGAAAGGGATATATGTGATTTTACGTGTCAGTGTGACTAGGCTATGGTGCCTGATATTTGATCTGTCATTATTATAGATGTTTCTGTAAAGGTGCTTTTTTAGGTAAAATTAACATTCAATTCAGTAGATTTTGAGTAAAGCGGATGATCCTCCATAATGTGAGTGAGCCTCATCAAATCAGTTGAAGTGCTTAATAGAGTAAGACTGACCTCTCAAAGAAGAAGAAATAATTCCTCTGGGAGACCACTTTTGGACAGACTCTGTGACATTTTCTTTTGTCTCTAGTCAGCTGGCCTACCCTGCAGATTTTAACCTTGACTCTGTGTGTGTGTATATATGTATACATATGAATATGTATAGTGTATGTACATATATATATATGTATACATGTGAATATGTATAGTGTATGTGTATATATATATATATATATATATATATATATATGTATACACACACACAGAGTCTGTCCAAAGCTGGCATACCCTACAGATTTTACACTTGACTGTACGTGTGTGTGTATATATACATATGTATATACACACACACACATATATACATATATACAGTGAGAGAGAAGGATATATATGTATATACAGACTATATATATACACACAAACTGTAAATATGGTGTGGATACTCCCAGCTACTCAGGAGTCTGAGGCACGAGAATCACTGTAACCTGTGAGGTAGAGATTGTGTTGTAGTGAGCCAAGACTGTACCACTGTATTCCAGCCTGGACAACAGAGCAAGACTCTGCCTGAAAAAAAAGAAAAGAAAAAAAAGAGCCAGGTACAGTGGCTCACATTTGCAATCCCAGAACATTAGGAGGCAAAGATGGGCAGACCTATATATCCACTATATGTGTGTGTATGTATATATATATATATGTGTGTGTGTGTGTATCTATATATATATATATGTGTGTGTGTGTATATATGTGTGTGTGCATATATATATAGATACACACGCACACACACATATATGTATATATATCTCCACACTATATATACTCTGTGTATATACATACACATCTGTGTGTGTATGGATGGATGTATATATATGTATCTATCTTAATATATCTTGTTCATTTTGCTTCTCAGAAAAATTTTAACTAATACACTAGGAAAACTCTTTCAGCTCAATTTGCCATTATCTCTGTCTATGCTTCTCTAGTGCACATATCATTATGTTAAAAAAAATCAATTAGCATAAAAATTCCATAATTGGCCTATAAACACATAAAATAAAGAGTGAATAAATGTCAATTTTTAGCACCTCTTGATATTTTATTTTAGACATACTTTTTTCCCCTTATTTTAAACATTTTTGTAGGTCTTTTTCCTATTTGGCCTCTAGATACACACATTTTTAATTATTCAATTTCTTGTGGGTAATAAAGATCAACTAAATTTTTTTCAAAGACAAAAAAAGTGCTCAAATTTTAATTAAACTTAAAGTTGCTTCAACCTAATGGTCAGCATTTCCAGAAATACTGCTAACACAATTCTTTAGAAATACTAACATATATTCCAGATTTATTCAGTTAACATGAGTATCTACTTAATTTTTATAGTGGAATTCAAATTCCAACATCTATAATCTTAAGTAAAATTATGATAATTTCAAAAATTGTGATTAGTTGCTAAACATATATTTCTACCTAAGTCTCCATCCTGTGACTATGTAACCTTATGTGGCAAAATGGACTTTGCAGATGTAATTAAATTAATGACTTTGAAATGAAGAGATGTAAGAGAATCTTGGATTATATTAGACAGTATAAGCTAGAATACATTAATTTAGATACTTCATTGTTTAATTGTTTCTTCATTTATTTAACAAATATTTATTTAGCTAGCCAAATGCAGGGAATCCAGTGGAAACTAAGAAAGCATAATTGCAGTCTTCAGTTGGTTTAGGGTGTCATAGGAATCACAGCCAAAAAATAATTGCAGAATAGATGGTAACACATATGACGAATAAACTCAGATTACCATAGGAGAAAATGAGTATAGACTGCCAAAACTTTGGATGGGAGTCAATGACAATCTACATGTCAAAATATAATTCTTATAGATAAGAAACAGAACACATAGAAGAAAAAGGTGTAACAGAAGCACTGCATTAAGAAGTTAATATGTATGCAGAGATTCAAAGATAATAAAAATCTTAAGTTCAGGTTTCTAAACAGTTCATTAAAAGTGAATGATATATAGAACAGAATTATGGGTTGTTTAAGTATGTTTTGCATTGCATAAAGAAATACCTGAAACTGGATAACTTATCAAGAAAATATATTTATTTTGCTTATGATTCTACAGGCTCCACAAGAAGCATAGCCCCAGCATCTGCTTCTGGTGAGGTCTCAGAAAGCATTCAATCATGGAGGAGGCAAAGAAGGAGCAGTTGTGTTATATAGCAAAAAAGGGGTAAACAGAAGAAGGAGGAGGCTCTTTATAAGGATCAGATCTCCCATGACTGATGGAGTGATAACACACTCATTACTACCAGAAAGGCAAGAAGCCATTTATGAGAGATCTGTCCCTACAATGCAAACTCCTCCCATTTCTCTTATTATGGGCTACCTAAAGATGGAGTATATTGACTTCCAAGATATTTGGGTATACAGATATTCAAAATATTTCAAAGAAGTTGCCACACACTATTCCATTAATGTCTTCCATCAATGTCTTAGGTTACAATATTCTTTATTGGTTCAGGTTAAATATTATCAGTCTTCTTGTTAAGAGGATAGAATTTTAGCATAATAATTAGCACATAGTCTCTAAGACCAGAGTGGACTGTCACTTGTCAGCTTTGGGCAATTTGCATAAATATCCTTTGGGCAATTTGCATAAATATCCTGAGCTCAGTATCCTTTCAGTAAACAATAATGTTAATAATAGTTTCTATTTTGTAAGTTTGTTTTAAGGATAAAAGTGTTATTAAGACATGTCATCAATTTCTGATATATGCTAAGCACATTAAGGCCTCAATAAGTGTTAGTTATTTTTTAATCTGTGCAAGAATATAGATTGGAGACCTAGATCTGTTATAGTTTCACTGAGTTCTTAACTTTGTGTTTCAATTTTCCTTGGCTAATAAAAGATTTAATTTATATGTATGCATACTAACCTGCTAGAATATAAAATAATATTTTTTCACAACATAAATATTAGTAGTGATAAAAACACATATATTCATATA
Organism: Callithrix jacchus; assembly: GCF_049354715.1. NCBI lineage: Eukaryota > Metazoa > Chordata > Mammalia > Primates > Cebidae > Callithrix > Callithrix jacchus. The sequence goes on along the minus strand of NC_133504.1, from coordinate 131,335,694 downwards.
ATTGGCCCCCTCCTATGATGCCTCTACCCTAAACCAGAACCTATGACTATGTAACTTTACATAGAAAAATAGACTTTGCAGATGTTATTAAATTAATGACTTGAGATGGGGAGAGAATCCTGGATTATCTTAGTGAACCCACTGTAATCACTAGTTTCCATGAAAGTAAAGAGGGAGGAAGAAGATAATAGTGAGGCAATGTAAGAACTCAAATAACTACTGCTGGCTGAAGGTGGAACAAGGGGGTAACATGCCAAAGAATGCAGGCATCCTCTAGAATTGGGAAAAAGAAAAAAAGTTGATTTTTCCTAAAAAAATACACTGAGAACCAAACTTTCATTGGTAAATCATGCTCTAGCCAAAATGAGTCCCTATAAAGTCATCGGTTAGGGGAATATATGAGAAGATCACCAATCTGGAACGTATTTAATACCAAATGATACAGTCTATTCATGCTTTCTTCTTTTTTTACTGTTTACATAAAACTAAAAGAATACTAAGTTTAGTGAGTTGAAAAACTGTGCTCACACATTTCGTTTTCATTGCATGGTCTGAATGAGATGGAAATAAAAATATACATACAGAGCAAGTATCTATTAAAATATTGAAACATAAAGCTTGATTTTTATTTTTACTTATACCTGTTTTGTTTCATAGATCAGTATCCAAGTAAGAAAAATCAACTCAATATAACCATCAAAACAAAAGAGATTGAGTTGGAACAACTATTTGGGACTTAAATTAAAAAGTTACCCTTTTGTAGTAAAAGAAAAGGCAACATATATAGTAGATCAATCTTGTGTAACTCAGGGGTCAAATATACCAAAATTAAATAACCAGAGAATATATTTCTGGTACTGTAAAAATTATATTCTCTTTTATAATTAAGAAACTAGTGTTCAGCCAGCAAATAATTCAGGAAGTATGTATAAGAACAACTCAGTGTAAGGTCTGGATGAAGTGGTAGCAGTGATCTCTATGAAAGGAGAGTAAACATAAAACTAGTGGAATAGATGGCACTATCTAAATATCTGTCTCCCCAGATGTGTTTCTGAGGATTATACTGAATCAGGGAGCAGATCCAGTAGTTAAATTTATTTGAAAAAGAGCATAGAGATAAATGAACATGGAGTTACCACTTCTTGAGTGTGCTATGAAAAAAAGAGCATAATTTGCCAACACAAATGATTCAAAATAATCTATATCTATTTAACATTTATCATTTTTATGGGGTTAAAAGTTGATTTAATTAAAACCTAATCTTGAGGGAAATGAAAATTAAAATCGCAATGAGCTACCACCTTACCCCAGCCAGAATGGCTCTTATTAAAATGTAAAAAAAAAAAATGATAGATGTTGGTGTGGATGTGGTGAAAAGGTATAACTTATACATGCTGGTGAGAATGTAAATTAGTACAACCTCTATGGAAAACAGTATGGAGATTTTTCAAAAAACTAAAAGTTGATCTAACATTTGATCCAACAATCCCACTACTGGGTATCTACACAAAGGAAAATAAGTCATTATATCAAAAAGACAACTGTATAAATATGTTACTGCAGCACAATTCACAATGTAAAAATATGGAACCAATCTAAGTGCTCAACAACCAATGAGTGGATAAAGAAAATGTGGTATATAGGCACCAGAGAATACTACTTAGACATGAAAATGAACAAAATAATGTCTTTTGCAACAACTTAGATGGAACTGGAGGCCATCATTCTAAGTGAAGTAACTCAGGAATGGAAAACCAAATATCATGTTCTCACTTATAAATGGGAGCTGAATTATGAGTGAACAAAGGCATGCAGAATGGTACAATGGACATTAGAGACTCAGAAAGAGGGATGGTAGGAATGGGCTGAGGGATAAAAAACTACATATTTGTTACAATGTGCACTGCTTGAGTGACAGATATGCTAAAATGTCTGACTTCACCATTACACAATTTAATAAAGAACCACAGGCAAACTTAAAGCTATTGAAGTAAAAATAAATAAATAATAATGAACGAACAAACAAGAGATATGGAAACAGCCTACATGCCCATTGTTAGGTGAATAGATTAAAAAATGTATTATATATATATATGTGTATATATATGTATATATATATACATATATATATAATACATTTTATATATATATATATAAAAGAGAATATTATTCAGACAAAAAAGGAAATTCTGCCATATGTGACAATGCGAATGAACCCAGAAGACACTAGGGTAAGTGAAATAAGACAGTTATGAACAAATACTACATGATTTTATGTATAGGAGATATCTAAAATAGTCAAAATAATGATTGTGGAGCATAGAATGGTGGTTTCCAGAGACTGGTGAAGAGGGAAAGATGACAGATATGCTAAAATGTCTGACTTCAGCATTACACAATTTAATCAAAAACCACAGGCAAACTTAAAGCTACTGAAGTAAAAATAAATAAATAAAAATGAAAGAACAAACAAGAGATATTGTTCAATAGTATTATGTTTATTATGCAAGATGAATAAATTCTAGAAATTTGCTGTATAACATAGTGTCTCTAGTTAACAATTCTGTTGTATTGTTTAGCCTATCTGGAGATGATTCTAATATGCAACTCGCTAAATCTGGCATTTTGACTTTGTAACCAGATAATGAGAAAACTAACAAAAAACAGAAAAACAGAAAAGAACCCCCCAAACACAGTAATTTGTGTAGACGATATTTTCTTCCTATCAAACTAAGTATGATAATACCATTTATTCAACCACTAAGAGGGCATTAGAAAAAAGACCGAATTATTGAAGAAAAAGGAAAACTTTATAAGAATGACATTTTCAAAATTTATTTGAGAGGAAAATAACATGACCATGTCAAATAATACTAAGTATTAAAAGTATGAACAGTGTAGGAATTAAGCAGAAGGTAAATCATTCTTTTCAGAGGAGTAGCTTGACATGTATATGACTGAAGAAAAATAAATTTTATAACTATGTCATAATGGACAGCTATGGGACATTCAAGACCACTCAGTATGGATGACAACTTTACAATATAGTTAGCAGACTGTAATGACTTCTGGGATGTTTTTTTACTTTCAAGTTGTCTAAGACATTTCAAATAATTGACTAGAAAATGAGTTAGCAAAGCCTCTCATGTATTCTGAGTACTGGAGATATTTATCTGGGACTCTTGGCAAGCTCATCATCTGGTTTCTGCTGTAATTATTCAGCCCTGATATATTTTTTTCTCTCTCAAGTAGCTATAGAGTAATACGGTACTGCAAGGCTTTCACTGTTTCTGCTCTCCCTTGTAATTGAAAGCTCAGTAGAAATTTAAAGAAATATCATAGTCTCCAGGGAGCAGTCAGAGTTGTATTCATCACTACGTGGTTTTAGCTGGCTTAAAGGAATAATGGTAGCATGAGATAATTATTCTGTTTTCAAGCTGTAATTTATAAAGGCCATTATAATAATTTAAATTGGTTGCTGTTTTAGGTTAGTTTCAGTGGTTAATATTCAAAGTTAAACCATAAAAAATACACATTAGCACTTCTTAATTATTTTAAATTTTTATTCCTATGATTGTTAAATATAATTTATTGTGCCTCTCATTTTATTCTGGCCCTATGCAGTATGACTTACCTGAAAAGTTATTTAATACCTCTAATAACTCTATGAGCTAAACAATATTACTATTACCATTTGGAATTACCTATTGTTACCAAGGCCAAAAGGAGGCCAAGAGTTTTTATAATGTGCTATGTGTGAAAAGCACTAAGTGGTAGAGCAAGGAATGATCTTATCTCTGATAGGTTAAAATAAAAAAAAAAACAACTTCTATTCTAAGAAGGAGAAATGAAATAAGAACATAAGGGTAAAACATCAGGACCAATGTCACTTTACATTGATATGTAAAAAATAACCTGGCCAATTTAAAAAAAAATACACATCTAGAACTCTTAAGCCTTCCATTTTTCTATGTGATTTTGATCAGAAACCTAAGATGAAAAAACAATGTTCTAAAGTTGCTTCACATAAAATCTGTCATCTATAATCTCTTCCAAAGAATGTCTACAAAATATTCATGCAGTAATTAAAGCTTATTTAATGTATTTACTTCTACTCTTTTGTAATTTAGAGTGAATGTGGGAAAAGCCTCTAAACTATGTCTCAAAGCTGACTTACATCTTTATAAAAAGAGATATGGGCAATATGCACACTGCATTCTGATGCCAGAGTGACTGGGCTCAAATTATATCCTTATGACTTCTATCTGTGTTACCTAGGGCAAGATATTTAGCACTTGCTAAAAGCCAGTTTCTTCATTTGCAAAATGGAAGACTTTTGTAGAATCAGTGAGTTACATGAGTTAACAAATGTAATACACATTGAACAATGCATGCCATACAGTAAGCCATCAAGTATTAATTATTAGTATTATATATACCACAGTGAGCAAGATACACTTTGGAGATTTTAAAATATAAAGGTACTTTAACAATTTATCCAAAGCACAAGCTGACATTTTTGTTCTTGATTGCAATAAAAAATTATGAATGAAGTGAGTAAAACCACATGGAAACCTAAGGACAATATTTAGCCCTTGGCAATTCGGTGCACAAATATAAAACTTTCACTCAGTCTAATGTGTTTATATCTTACACAGACATATGAAACACATGTTTATGATGGATTAAAACAAAACTCTAGGAAGCAGATGTCCATAACTTTTGATATGATTATTATAAAACACCAGTAGAATCTTTTAGCCTTTTTAGAAGTATATCTATATCCACCACCAGTCAATAGGTTCTTAACTCAAACCTAACTTATTTTATGTGAATGTTTTATGTAAACAAGTCTTTAAAAATACTGATTATTCTTCCTATGCTGACTATTTGATAAATTAAGGTTGATATATTAATCCATTTTCACATTGCTAATAAAAACATTTCTGACTGGGCAATTTATAAGAGAAAGAGGCTTATTGGATTTATAGTTCCATGTGGTTGGGGAGACTTTGCAATCATGGTGGAAGGTGAAAGGCACATCTCACATGGTAGCAGACAAGAGAAGAGAGCTTGTGCAGGGAAATTGCCATTTTTAAAACCATCAGATATCCTGAGATTTATTCACTAGCATGAGAGCAACACAGGAAAGACCCACCCCATCATTCAATTACCTCCCACCAGGTTCCTTCCATGACACATGAGAATTGTGGGAGCTACAATTCAAGATAAGATTTGGGTGGGGACACTGCCAAACTATATCAACTGAATACTGATAATAAATTGTTAACTTCTAGGTCATAACCTATCCCAAATGTTATTGAATACTTACATGTAGTGCTGCTGCCCTTATAATTGCTTAATCAGATCTGAGGGGATCTCAGGAGATTATTGAGAGGTCCAATGAAATAGAAATTAGCTATGTTTTATGTCTTAAGATACAATGGTTTCTTCTTATTGTAAACATTTCAGGCAGAGATTATTTGTGACCAATAATTTAATACCAACTAGCCCCCTTTCCCCAACAAGAAAGGCTTAATTTTTAGATATTCAATAGCTGTTGGCCATTTGTTGCATTCCTGGTTTGAACTGAACTTCCCACCAATTAGCTGTGTTATCCTCAGAGGAAACAATCTTTAACATAGGAGAAAAAAATCAACCAATCACAGCTCCACGCAAAATTTCAAAACCTCAAAGACTGGTGATAAAGGAAATAAAATCTCCAAAATAGTTAAGATTTATATAATATAAATTATCACTTTCTAAGGAAGCTCCACAGACATTGTGCTAGTTTGTGTAAATTGGCCGTGGTAACCAATAGACGCCAGAATTTTAGTGATTTAACATAACAGAACATTTTTGTAGGTGTGTACATCGCTGGGGGCTTTTTTACAAAATCTTGCTGACATAGAGTTTAGCAGACCTTTTGCCATCTTTAGCACTGGTTTCCACTGTCAGCCTAATCTTATTTGCATAGTCAAACAAAAGAAGCCATCTCCATTTTTCAAATGAAGGAAGAGAGAAGAAGAAGGTAAATGTGTCTGGAAGATTTCTCTATTCCACTGTGGAAGTATCATCTACCACTTCTTCAAACACATGGGCCAGAATTCACATTTCTCTACCTGCAATAGAGCCTTGGAAATATACTATGACTCTGCATCTCAGAAGAAAGGGATGTGAATTTTGATGAAACACTAAAAATCACTGCCTGAGAATGTATTTATACAAATATTCTCATGAAAAGATTCTTAAAGAGCATATTAATAAAAAGGGGCAAATAAATACAAGTAAAAGATTGAATAAAACTAAACATAATTATAGAAAGATAAACTCACTGTCATCACCTAGAGGCACTTCAGCCTGGTAGATTGTGTGTGTTTTAAGTGTCTCCATATGTCTAATCCTCCACTACTTTCTTCTATGTCCAAGTTTTATTCAAAGTGTGAAAACTGGTGAAGGGAAAATAGGTCCTGAATGTTCATAGATGCAATCACCTTAACTTTGAATTGTTTACATAAGAGGCATAAATTCAGCTTAAAATTCACCTTTATTCTCTGACCAGAATTTCCTAGATATGAAAAACAAAAACAAATATTTAATAAACATATCAGTAACATCGATAATATAGAGTTTTATGGAAATACACTGATATTAAATCCTCATATGAAAATGCAGCCAGACCAGAGATCTATAGAAGTAGTCAGAAGACTGTTGAGAAAAAAATGACTTTCATTTTCAGTTATTTAAGACCAACTTGATACAGGATAGGGGATAGAATTTGGATGTTTTCCTGGAAAAATATGAGGTGAATAACTGATGCTTGGGAGAAAAAGAACTTCATTCCTTGAAGTCAGAGGTTGGCAATAATGCCAGACTGAGGGAGAGAATGCCAAAAGCAGCCATTAGCAAGTAGCATTGCCATCACAGAGAGAAATGAGAGTGAAAGAGAGGGATGTGATTCTGAATGCACGTATGAGAAACTCAGAAATACAATGAATGTAATTAGAGAAAGTAAATATAACCTGTAGCAGTAATAACTTTGAAAGAACTTCTGCCATGGAAATTTGCATCATATGAAAAATGTCTTAAATATAATAACAAAAAAAGAAAATTAATAACTAATTATAATCTCTATTTTCCAAAACATTTTTTCATACAAGTAATATAGATGCTAAAAAAGGTAGCAATACAAAAAGTTATTTTAAAAATATTATCTATTAATTTTTAAGTCATTATAAATTGACTTTCTATTTGACTACTCTTTGTGCCAAATATTTTTGCTTTCCAGAAGTAGATGTTAGCTGGTGAAAAACAAATGAAACAAGTCAGTTAGTCAAAATGCAGGAGCTCTGAGAAATTATATGGAAGTCTATGATGAAAGTTAAATAAAATGATTTTGATGTTATGAAATTCCATAGAAGACCTGTAATGTGCAGTGAGAATTACCATTATTCTTTAGCTTCATTATAAATGACACTACCTAAGTATGCTAGTAATGAACATTTTATCATAGTTAAAAATTTCACCTACTTCTAGTATCATTAAATATAAGACTAAACGACCTAATAGTTATAATAATACTTTAATTTTGTACAGAACTCAGCATTTTAGTTTGTATAGGGCTCTACAGATTGATAAATATAACCTGTTAATTTTTACGGTAACCTTGTGTAATTACAAAGCTGGTATTACCATGATTAATAACTAATACACATAAACAAAACAGAGCCTATAAAATAACTCATTTCATGGTAAATATACACACACATCTGTGCATACAAAATATATAATAATAACAAAAAAATAAAACAACATTAGGGCCAGAATAAAGGATAAGACCAGCAACAACAAATAAGCAAATTCTCTGGTACACTGGTCAGCTCTGTTTTCACAAAAACAGTATTGAAGACATATTGTAGGCTGTAATTAAGTTAGAGGAGTTGTCTGAATCTTCTACCAAGTCTGTAGTTCAAAATGGAGCTCTTTAGGCTCTTTAGCTTGATCCTCCTCCTGTATTTTCATATTAACACTAGTCCCATTAATTTACTGATTCAAAAATTTTTACTCGTTTCTAGCTATTGACACCATTCCTTCAACCTTAAAACTATGCAATTCTGCCTTTAAAGTGCTTCTCAAGAAGAAATGATTGCAGTATTATTACAATGGGTAAGAGACAATGAGGTAAAGGAATGGAAATACTGGAGAAGTAATTAACCAATATATGTTCTCATCTGCTGCATCTCCATAATGAGAAAAACAAGTGGAGAAAAATGTTTCCAAAGTGCCAAAAAATAACATAATGCCAAAAATAACATGCAGAATTCAAACCAATCTTTTGTAAGAAATTAGGGACTCATACAGGAGTCACTGACATGCAGAAAGAGATTTCAACTGATTTATGTGTAGAGCTATGAGAGGTAGACCATTTAGGAAGAACTTAAGCTAAGTTATCTGCTATGTTGATATGTATGTTCAATATCACCATGAGGTACCAACAACCAATTTTTAATAAAACAAAAACAAAAATCAAAATGAAAATTTATTCTGCATGCTTACAAAGTGGTAATATATAGATGTGAGTAAAAAGAGAAAGTTTAGAAATACAGTAACTGAACTTCAAATTAAAATTCTAAAGCATGGAGGAAAAATAAACAACAAAATCAATAAGCATTCATATTGACAAAAGTAACAGAACAATCTGAAAATGAGTAAATAACGGGAATCAACATACAATTATTTTCTCATATAACTTTTATTATTTCTATGTACTGTAATCACACTTTTTGAACTAGTCAAATTTTGAAATCTTTTTGAGAGGTTGGTGTATGCTCCTTTGGAGGCACTGTTTTTGTTTATCATATTGATTATTCTCTTCATTATACTCCTTAACAAGTCTTAATTTTTCCCCCTTCATTTCAAACTGGTATCTTTCCTTGATACCAGGGTTAAGCGTTCTATGCAATATCAAGATATTTATTACTAAATATGCAATTCATCTTTTTTGGATAAATTATCACAGTTGCTGCTGAATTCACTCACAGAAAATTACTTTTTAATGACACCAAATGAAAATTGCAATCAGAGAAACAAACATGTTAAATTTCAATTGCAGCTTACATTTGCAGTGTTATTCTGCAAGTTTCTTACATAACTGAGGAGATATGGAATAATGTAAAATACAAAACTTTGAGCATTCAACAGACCTGATGTCAAATCGTAGTTCTGTCACTTACTCATGTGGCTTTGAATAAATTGTTAAAGCTCTCTGCATCTCACTTAAAATCAGTTTCCTTATCCATAAGGTAGACATAAGGATTACATATGATAACATCCTTAAGGTGCTTGCTACGTTAACCAACACTCCTTGGCTCTTGATAAATAGTAGTGTTAATTGTGGGTATTTTGTTATCTTTGTAGTTATGATCTCATCTTACCACCTGCTGAAATATACATATAATTCCACCCTTGTTACTTTTCAATATTAAAACTTTTAAGTTTAAAAATGTGTTAGTAACCTGTATTGTTCTGAGCATTGACACAATGTATAGAAATCCCTAGGTAAAGAGGTTGACTTTCTCACAATTTATTCCAGCACTGTCATTTGAGAAAGATGTGTGAGTTTGTGTGTGTTATTTTCTAAATAATATCGGGCATTGGGTTAAAATGCAGTGCTTACGGTGCTCTGTTCACATAGCAGTTTTATAAATGCTAGCTTACTTATTAATGAACTAGTTGGACACTTATATGTGCATTAGTTCTATATCCATAAAGAGCCTATGATGCAGGCATTGTACTTAATTAAAAAAATATAGTACAGTAGAGCTGTAGTCATTACCTTCATGTCATTTATAGTCTAGAAGGAAAACATGCGGGTTGGGGCAATATGTTTCCAAGGATAAGTTCAGTGTGCTATAGGACTAAATCAGAAGTATATAAATCATATTTTGCAATTATTTATGTTTTAAAATAGTACCTTTAAGTTCACGTTAAATTATTCTAATATACTGCAGTGTAATCCATGGTTAACATTTTATTATTCTCACAATATTCTTGTTACACTACCAAGAAGGAAGAACCTTATTATCCTAGAAGTTGATCCAGGTGAAAATTATTGAACAAATTTACAGCATATTGATTACACTAATGAATAATATAACACTGCTTGGATAGTACAGTTTTCTGGTGCATATTATTATTTTAATTTGGCACAATGAATCCATTGGCACGTCTCTGACACAGACTGTATATCATAATTTCACAGACAAATTTATAGTTTATATGTGCAAATGTTACAACTATTACAGCTTTAATTAGATGCTTTATGATGAGTCATGACTTTTTTTTTCTATGTTAGAGAACAAAAAACAGATATTTAACCACTGCCTGAAATTCCTGACATTTAGAAGAAGACATTTAGTTGATTTTATGTCTTTGAAGGTAGGTCAATATAACTCATCCTGAGATTCTGATAGCCCTTCTATCCTGGTCAGTTGAGGTTGCTATAACAAAAATATCATAGACTAGGTGGCCTAAACAGCAGAAATCAATTTTTCACAGTTCTAGAGGCTGGGAAGTCTGAGGTCAAGGTGCCAAGTGATTTGGTTCCTGTTAAGGGTTCTTTCCCTATTTAAGTTTTCACAAGGCAAAGAGAGAGAGGGAGGGAAAAGGAGGAAGACACACACACACACACACACACACACACACACGAGACAGAGAGAAAGTTGGAGTGGGGGGAGAGAGAGAGAGAGAGAGAGAGAGAGAGAGAGAGAGAGAGAGAGAGAGATCATCTATCTTGTATCTATTCTTATAAAGACACTAATTATATTGAGGGCTTCACTGTCATGACCTAAATACCTTTCAAAGCCCCACCTCCAAATGATATCTTGTTGAGGAGTAGGGCCTAAACATAAATTTTAAGGGGTTTAAAAACCTCCAGTCCATAGAAATCCATCCCTGGACCCCCAAAATTTATGTTCTTCTCACATGAAAAACAAGTTTATTCAATCCCAAGAGTTCTAAAGTGTTAACTCGTTCCAGGGGCAACTCGTATTTCTGAAGTCCACAGTCTCATTTAAATAGCATCTAAATAAAAAATGGGTGAGACTGGAAGTATAATTCATCTTGAGAGAAGATTTCTCTCCAGCTGTTAATCTGTGAACCAATGAAGTTATATAGTTCCAAAATGCAATAATGATACAGATATAGGACAAAGATTCCCATTACAAAAGATAGAAATAGGAAAGAAGGAAGGGGTGACGTGTGGTAATCTAAAAGCCTAACAAGCCAAATTACATATTTTCAGGATCAAAAATAATCAAGTTTGAACTGATGCTACACCTTCCAGGCCCACTGGGACAGCAGTTCCACCCCTAGGACTCACTGGAATGGAGATCCCACTTTATCCACCCCCACAACTCGAGCCTGTTGGAACAAAGGTGATGTCCCTGTTTATATGACTGTGCTGGCAGCAGTCCCTCCTTTTGAAACTAAAGCGGAGGCATCCCTCCTGTCCTCCAGTCCCATGAAAGCTCAGCCTGTGGTGGGAGTTGAATCACTGAAGACTCATGAATCGCCTGTGGGATTATTCTCATCTTGAAGAATAGCACAGTTTTGCAGCCAAATAGCTCTGTAGTCTACTCCTGTAAGATGTGTGATGTCTGACAACCTTCTTATCCGATTTTATCCATTTCCTTTATTCCAAACTGGCAGTGTGTTTTTGGGGCTGGGGGGAGTGGATGATGAGGTTCATGGTTCATCCACATAATAATCTCCTTATCAAAGGATTGTTTGACCACACACTTTGTATTATCTGTATTATGGAGAGGCTGGGAATTTTTCAAACTTTATGTTCAGATTACTTTTTGTTTAACAATGTCTTCTTCAATTGATTTCTCTCTTCTTGCATTTTACCACAGAAGCAATGAAGAAAAGTCACAATGCTCTTTCAAAATTTTGCTTAGAAATCTCCTTGGCTAAATATCTAATTCCATTGTGCAAAAGCTCTACCTTCGACAAATCACTAGAACATAAATGCTATTCAGCAAAATTGTTTGCCACTTTGTAAGAATCACGTTTTTCTCATCCAGTTTCCAATAATGTGTTCCTTGTCTCCATCTAATTCATTATCCGACTGGCTTTATACATCCATTCTTCTACCAATATTCCATTCATGATTCCATTTATGTGTTTCCTGAGAAGAGGAAACATTTTGCAACACCTCTCCTCTTTGCTTTCTGAGTCCTCATCAGAATCACCATTAGTAATTCTTTTAAAGCAACAATGGCTTTTTCTAGCATGTACCTCAAAATTTCTAGCCTCTTCCCATTACCCAGATTCAGAGTCTCCGAATTTTTAGGTATTTTTTTTTCAGCAGTACTTTACTTCTCAGTACCAATTTCTGTCTGAGTCTCTTGGGTTGCTATAACAAAAAATATCGTGGAATGGGTGGTTTAAACAGAAATCCATACCTTACAATATGGAGAATGGGTTGTCCAAGATCAAGATGACAGCCAATTCAATTTCTGCCAAGGCTTCTTTTCCCAATTACATCCTCAAATGATAGAGAAAGATTGTCTCTCTTTTAAGTGAACTAATTTAATTTATGAAGGCTTTACTGTCACGACTAAGTTACCTCCCAAAGTTTCACCTCTGAATACCAGCACTTTGGAAATGAGTGTCCTAGTATATAAATTGTGTAGGGACACATACATTCAGTCAACTTCCGTAGGTTGGTATGGAGTTTGGAAAATCTATTGAAAATTCTAAATAGTTCTAGGAGATGAGAACACTTCATAGAACTTTAAAAAGAAAAGCTTCTAGAACTTCCTCTAAAATATAAATTTTCTTAAATGGATCTCGTAAGTAAGCCAAGAAAACCAAGTCTCTGGGTAATTGCTAAAGAATATCCAAAGTGCTGTTTCTTCTTAGCATCCAGTTTGATACTTTTTTCATTTTAGTCATTATAACCTTTCTATTTGTTTTTCTCTTAACACAAACAAACTTTTAAAAATTCACAAAATTATTAGCATAGTAGTTTTTAGGTATCTGTTCTCCTAGACTTGCCTGTTATAATCTGTTCAATACCATCACTGAATATTCATAGTTTGCATGTATAAGCTGAATATGTTAAATTACATTTGACTTGAATTGAGGAGTTTGAAAAGGCAGTAGTTGAAAGGTGAATCTAAAGACAATGTGTCCATATTGTTTGGACTTTGAATCTTAAATATGTTTCTATATTTTATTAAAAAGCCAACACTACCAGCAAAAAACAAAACAAAAAGGAAGAATATTTATGGCTGAAGGTGCTCAGATATAGCACTTTCTAGACTAATATAGCACACAAAATGACCAAATTACTGAATACTTAATGTATGTGCCCTTATCATATCTCTATTTATTTAACTAAAATTAAGTACCGAATAAATGGCTCAAGATTTGTGAGATTGCCATGTGTAAATGTAGAAAATACAAAAAAAATGTAAATAGTGACAAAAACAAAGTTTTTTCTTTGCCAGTTCTAAGTGGGAAAACAAAATAACAAAAAACAAAAGCCTTGAACTAGCACTTGAGTAGATTTCTGTAACTTTATTGCTATCCTTAATATGTTCCAATGCCATCACAATAAATCCATTCTTGGTTGACTCCTCATTCTTTTAGCAATTAACACAATTTATCAGATTATAAATATGCAACAAAAATAACCCTTGACAGATTTTTCTTCATCCTGGTTATGAAACCAGGCTTCATTTTTCCATATGGCATTCCAACTGCTGGCACAATTGTTTTATTTCACTTGGCACCGACTGCCCTATTACTGTCTTCCATTGCCTTTTCTTATCAGTGTGTGTCCAAATTAGCCATTTCTGCCACTTGAAGCAAAATTATTCAATCATTACATTTAAAAAACGACAAGAACTTTTGGGCAATTGGGTGAGTTTTAAGCAAAAAGTTGAAATTAGATGTGGGCTCCATGACAATTCAATTAACATGAACACAGTATGAAAGTACCAATCTGGGTTTTAATGCATAAAGTGCATAACCTTTCTTTATTATACAGACTCCATCTTGTATCGTTGACATAAATAGTAAAGTTGAATGTAAAGAACAGAATAATTTCAAAAGGAGGTGTGAATCTGTTCTCAGCGGTGTTGAAAGCCAGCTCTCTAACCTTTGGCAAGCCATAGAGTCCTTCTGTGTCTGAGTTTACTTATAGCACAATGAGCATGGGATGCCTGCTCTGTGTATATTTATATTACAGGGATGAGAGAATGAAGCACGTGAAATGTTTCAGACTCCTTAGACATTTGGAATAATAAAAGCTAGGAATGTGTCATTATTAGTTTGGCGTTATTAGAATAATATCAGACCATCTTGGTGCTTTTCATTTTATTTTACAGGTTGAACTTTTTTTAAAGTACAGCTTTTAGTTAAATATAACTTACAGTGAAATTTTAATATCTTTGAAAGTTCACCTGTTCTAATTCTTTAAGCGTTTAAAAGTAAAACAGTTTGTTTGTGTGTTTGTTTGTTTGTTTGAGAGGAAGTCTCACTCTGTCGCCCAGGCTGGAGTGCAATGGCATGATCTTGGCTCACTGCAACCTTCGCCTCCCAGGTTCAGTCAATTCTCCTGCCTCAGCCTCTTGAGTAGCTGGGATTATAGGTGTGTGCCACCACGCCCATCTAGTTTTTATATTTTTAGTAGAGATGAGGTTTCGCCATGTTGGTCAGGCTGGTCTCGAATTTCTGAGCTCATAATCCACATGCCTCAGCCTCCCAAAGTGCTGGGATTACAGGCGTGAGCCACCAAGCCCAACCAGTAAAAGAGTTTTTAGGGAATGTCTGGCTATCCTGAAGTGGACAGACTTTTTGCATTTCATTTTATTAAGGTTTTAATATGATTTTAATAGTTTTGGTAAAAAATGCAAAAGAATATGGTATGGACAATATTTGCAAATATTGGAGCAAAAAATGTCTAAAAGTTCCATATACATGACATAAATATTGGCACAATAGACAAACAAAAATAAGTTTAACAAAGGATATTATGAAAGAAGGCAGTATAATCTTAAAACCAGAATATCGCTAGTAAAATTACTGTCTCTTGTAATACCGCTTGAAATAACAATAAAGCATACCGATGTTTATGCATAAAAGGCTTGTTAGACATAGAATGGAATCTGCTCAATGGGCTCTGTAGCCTGTGAACAATTATAAGTATGCAAGAAGCTATGTCCGTCTACAGCAGAGCTTAAGTAATATTAAATCTCATTGATAAACTACTCCTACAATCCACTGCTCCTTCTGCGATATTGCAGAAATATGCAGTTACACGGTTATCTGACTTGGTCTCTGCTAAACATCCACGTTGTCACAGTATGGTGTAAAACACATCATATTCAACACTTGACATCTGATGATTTCATGGGTCATACAGACTTTACATGTGTTCTCAAATGCCAGGTTTTGTTTAGGTTTAATGTGGGTCTTTATTTCATTCTTGAAGTCACACTATAGTGTGCCCTCTGGACTAAAGATTGAATTTGAAAGAGAAGATAGGCTCTAACTTGAAAGCCACAATTTGACAACTTTGTCTCCTTAACAAAAATGCGCCTATTCTGATGTTCTTATTTCCTTTTCTTATTGCCTTCTTACCTGACTGGATAAAAAGTGTTTAGGAAGCAGAAAGCATGTAAGAATGCACATATTCCCTGGTTGTCTATAGTCTCTTAGAATCTAAACTGGAGGCATCACACCCTTATCCAGTTTAACTGTTTCCTCTGCATTCTCAAGCCTAAAATCTCCACTAGCTCCACTAGCTGATTTTTTTTTTTTTTTTTTTTTGTTTGTTTTTGAGATGGAGTTTCACTCTGTCACCCAGGTTGGAATGCTAGAGTGCAGTGGCCAGATCTCAGCTCACTGCAACTGGGTTCAAGCAATTCTCATTTCTCAGCTCTTGAGTAGCTGGCACTATGGCGCATACCACCACGCCTGGCTAATTTTTGTATTTTTGGTAGAGATAGGGTTTTGCAATGTTGGCAAGGCTGATTTGTAAATTGTGCCATTTCCTACAATTGCTTAGACTGTAAAATTTAGATAAAAGGTAAATAAGAAGAAATTAACTAACTTATATATAACTTCTATAACAAGTTAACTAACTATTTAAAGGTGTATTGCTTTGGCAAATTCATGGTCCCTTTGTTTCCTTATCTGAAAACTTACATATGACAAGTGTTTATCATGTTTACAAATGAGAGTCTTCTCTTATTTTTTTTAAGTAATCTATCTTGTTAGAGTTTAGCTGTCAAATATTCAAATAAAATTAAAAAGAGAAAGAAAGAAGGAAGGGAAGGTAGGAAGAAATAAAGGAAGAAAAGAAAACCTACAATGATCGAATAAATCATGGAAATAACATCCTAAGGTGTTTACAGTCTTAAAGAAATATACAGGACATTGAACCATGTGTCTACTTGAGGATTGTGAGAATGAAGTATATAGGACAAAAGCTGGGTGAGATTTAATTAGAACAAACTTCAAGGATGTCTATGCCTCATCTTAATTCATAAGTCTAATTTGAAACTCAGCATAGTTCCGATAAAGAGAGAAAGACCCTATCATCTCACAAAAACATGGATTACATTACAACACATTTCCTACCAGAGGGGACAATTTTTCATTACTTAACACTAAAGTGCTGAAACCATTAGTGTACCCTTTTAGACTTAAAATAAACATGTGTATTATGTGCCTATATCTCCCAATGGAGATCACAAATGGTGTCACATTGCACTGTGGATCCATTAGTAACATAATGGCATCCAACCACAGGTCTTGCTAATGGTTTAAATTGGAAAGCAGATTTTTTTCTTCGAGAGAGAGAGGAAAAGGATAAGAAATTAAAGGAAAGGAAGAAGAAAGAAAAGCTTTCTCTCTTATTTGTAAGTACATAGTCAGCTTAAAACTTTGTTTCTGTTGAGTAATTCAGGATATGACACTTTAAGAAAAAATGAATGAATCAGAAGATCCAGTATTTTAAACAGTTGTCTAGCATATAAAAATTAATAAAGGGCAGAGCCCATATAAGATCATTTAACAAAATGTTTTTTTCTGATTAGACAAAGGAGAACTGTAACATTTAAAATTTGGGGCATGTAACCTAATTTGGGATAGATATCTGAGGACATGCAAAAGCCTGTTTTTATAAATCATGTACAGAAAAAGCTAATTGGCTTCTCAGTGTGACTTACAATATCATCCTTATAGCAAAATTGCTGTAATTACTAGAAGGAAAAGAAGAGGTGGAAACTTTATAGTCATGAAAGATATGAACAAATCTATTTCCAGAAAAGAAGAAAGAAGAATTCTGGGGAAGATTTCAAGTACTCAGATAATTTATATAATGAATTCTCTGTTTTCTTACTATGTTTGAGAGGATATTAAAAAAAGAGATAGGACATGATTAAAATGTATTACCCTGTAACTAAAGCATGGCTCTCTCTGACTGCTAATATGGCATGCAGGACACTTAAAAGAAAATGTGTTGGGGAGATTTCTGGCTCACAGGTATTGTTTTGTTAACCTAGAAGTCAGAATTTTTCTAAGAAACCTACCTTTATTCTTGACTACTGAATACTGTCCTAAGGCCACCAAGCTCCATTAAATCTCTCTGTCTTGTTTTAAGAGCTCTGCTGAGAATAGTAATTCTGATCATTATTTTCTTAGGAAAATATAGGCATATGTTCACTCATTCTGCCATGTTGCACTTAAGTGATTAAAAATTCATGTTCCAAGTAAGAAGCTGTTAAGCAGCTAATTATTTATTCTGTTTACAAGATATGCCCCAACTGGTTAGGGAAAATGGATGCTAGGGGCTGAAGAAAGCATTAAATATATTTAGGGTGAGAAGGCCAACCTCCCTCCTGGTGGGTATATTACCAAGTGGTACAAATTGAAAGAGTGCCTTAAGCAAACAAACCACCCATTAAATAAATGGATTATTCATTTTAGGAAGACAAGAAGTATCCTTTACCTCTTAATAATCACACACACACACAATCTACTTGAAATTCATTGTCAGTTAAACTCAATTCATTATACATCTCAAGCTAGCTTTTTGAATGGAGGAATTTTGAAGAGATATCATGGTAATGTTTTTAAAAGAATAACAAGAAAAAAATTAGACTTAAAAATATATATATTTTTTAAATTTCATACAAAAGCCATGCAAGCTAAACCTAAATAATACATTTAGAATGAAATTGGGACTTGCCCCTAAAAATTGCTAATAAAATACATTTTTAGAAAGCCCTAAAAATTAGTAAGATGGATATTAATGAGATACCTGACAGAGGTAATATGAAGAAAGAGATTTATATACTGTTAAATTAAATCAGTAACAATGTAAATTGTTACATAATACTTATGAATTACATAAAGAATCTATAAGCTATAGAAATGATTATCGTAAAATGTGGTGTGAAGTACTCATGAATATGTTGGATAAAGTCATCACCGGTTTTAAGAAGACTATTCTCAAGAAAAATGTGTCTGAATTGAAATATGAGCTGAAAAGTTCATCTCAGAATCTAGAATTACCTAAATAACCATTTTATGAACTTTCAATTTTCCAACTTCTGCTAGAATGTTGAATGTCTCCGGAGTAAGCTTTCTGCAACTCAATGTTAGTTATTTCTTAATGAATATATGAGTAAATGTTTATTGAGACTGTCTGAGGAATAGGTCATTCTCATTAATGCAATAAATCTAGTTAACAAACATTATACAATTTACAATTTCCAACAAGTTTTATATAATAAAATATATGTACATACCTATCATAATAAAAGCCAGTATATTATATTTTTGGTTATTTAAAACATGCTTTCAGATTATAATTATGGGCATGTATTAGCATCGTACTACATGATTTTTGCAATTAAAGTAATAATATAGAATATAATTTATCACATATGGTTTTCTTTTAGGTTATACAACTTAAGGCTTCTACCTTTTGTTATTTTTGATGTTGTAATAATCTACAGACATTTTATGATTTAAAAATACTGATTGAGAACTTACGACAACTCTCAATATTACAGTCATTTTGTCATTTACAGGTTTTTTATTACTTTTATTTCCCAACAATAACCAGGCTAATAGAACATAAAATGCAAATGTATTATTTAAAATCACAATCACAAATGTTCTACATATAAATGCTTTGCTTCTTGCTTCATCTTGTTCCATTTATTTTTTTCAGCATTACAGCTCCATAGGGTCTACATACTATTTTTATACTTTGTGCTTACATGTTTAGAACTTGCAAAGAATTTATTATAACTCATGAATGCTCACCTTTCATTAATGTATATTTTAACCTAGTATTAAAATCTACCTACCTGGAATACTAATACTATTGCTTAAGTGATTAAATGAGAGGTATAACAAATAAAAAATCAAAGTAATGTTTTCATTTTTATGGAGCTTAATGCTATACTAATTTCTCCATTAATCACCCAGAGTAGCAGCTAGTAAAATACAGCCTCAAGGCCAAATGTAGTCCACTATCTGTTTTTGTAAATATGGTACACCTTTACTGAAACATTGTTATACCCAGATCTCCACCAACATGGGTGAAAAATAATTTCCAGGCCTAATGCCTGGTAGTGCATAGCAGTCTATTTCCTGGGGGTTTATGCATAGACAGGTATGGCAATCACTGATGTAACTTGATTATTTTGGAGAAATTTTTAAAGATATTATCTTTGTGTTTGCTATAGGGATTTAATATACATTTTAGCATCATAATTGACATAGAAAATCTTTGCTTTGTGGTATTATTTTTATATTTATATCTACATCACATTTACATCCGTATCCTTATCTATATCTAATTTCTACATGAGTATGTCCTAAAACACACAGCACTAGAATGTGTGGGTAATAAAGAAGAAGCAGAATCTGAAATTTACAGTGCCTGGAGCTAGTCTTAAAGAATTATCCAAGATTTAGTTATTCGAAATTATAAATAAAAACTTGGTTCTTATAACTGCTTAGTAAAAATGGAAGTTGTCTACTGCTAGAAAGATACTTGATTATGCAACTCCCAGAACTCATGCCTCCAATATTTCTCTAACTTGATATTTACGTTTCCAAAATTGAAGAAGTATGCATTCATTGTTCTGGTTGGACCCTTTCCCCTTGGTTATATTTAAATAAAACATTTACCTGGAATAAATGAAAAAAAAATTATTAATAATTTGGTATGAATTACTTTATTATGTCATTGGTTTTATTCATTCATTTATATTTGTTCTTATGATAGAAAATATAATAGGGTAATATGAGATGAACAAGGAAATTAATGAATGGTTAGAAAATAGGGTAAAGAGAAAAATAATGTTTAGAGTGAAGATATTAACAAAGAAACATTACCTACTCTATTCTTGCCTAAATTGATTTTTTAACTTTAGAATGCCAAAACATCCTGACAGGGCTTATTTGTAACCCGTTGACTATAAAATATTTGCCTATTCTATACAAAATTATAATACATCTCATATATTTCTGTAGTCATTTCTAAGGAACCTAAACTAATTAACATTAGTATAAATTCCAGTGAGTTTAATAAGTACTTACTTTTACAAATGAAGCATTTTAGGCAAATAATTCAGATTCTTAGGGGGACAGAGCAAGAATAGATTTGATACCTTTCAGTACTGGAGCGTGAGCTGCAAAATTCGTGCCCAGGGGAAAGGTGGTCCTGAACTATTGCATTTCTCTTAGGCTTAACCTTAGTTATATCATACCTTGGCATTTTCTTCCTTTTACTAACCTGGCACAAATCTTCCTCTGAAAGTTTATTACTCCAATGATTTGCAACATGATAATAGTAGCAAAAGTTTTAGATTATTCTCTTTATTCTTATTTTTAACTTTATACATGTAGAAACAGTAGTATAGATGAAAAGTTGATGAGGGTTATTACTTTGGACATAAACTTTTTTAAGGAGAAAACTGCAGAGTATCTAAGCTCTCTGGAGACATAATAAAAATAGACTAAATCACAGTTTAGTATTTTTTCAGACCCTCCAAGTCTCCTTAGGAGAACACTTTGTCCTTTTAAGAAACTCATATTTTTACTTCACAGTCCCCGATTATTAAAGAAGAAATGTTGCTTATTAGGTGAAACTACTACATAGAAACATTAAAGCTGAAATCTGCAACATTGGTTGAAGAGTAATTCATGCACATACATTTATATCTGCTTCTGTACAGCTATGTATTAAGATGTTGAGCATATTAATATTTTATACAAACAGAATAATAAGTTATTTTAAAGAGTTGAATGTTAAGTGTAATAGAAGTAACTTATAAAATGAATTATTTGGCATTCATTTCAAAGTAAAACTATGTAACATATTCTTGATTTTTAAAATATTCTGCTTTTGGGAGACTGTATATTTACCTAAACAACCTTGTCACACTCAAAGAGTGTTTAAAGTTTCTCTGATCTATATTTTTTTGTTTCAGAAATTATGATACATTCTTTTGAACATCAATAGTGATAGAAAGTCTACATTTATCTATAATGAGTTAGTTTTGGAAACAAACATTATGGAGAGTCAGCTTTAATAAATGTATGGTTATTGAAAAACCTAATAATTAGTTTGGTACTGAAATGCAGAACTATTTTTAAGACTCTAAAAGTAATTTATTGTAGAACCCCTTTCCAATACCCAAATTAAATATATTGAGCAAAAACATTGTTATTAAATTGGGCCTGTGACTTTGGAAAGTTGCTACTCTGAAGCAAGATTCTAATGTAAAGTTTGGCTGGGAAGTAACAGGCAGATTTATACAATAATTCTCATAGCTCTCTCAGGGGTTTCAGTGTGCCAGTAGATCTTGTTCATGCTGTTCACTGTGTGTGTTTATATTCACACTGTATTCTTAACATGTTTGCTTTTCATTTCAGTACTAACTAGGTAAAATAGAATCAAAAATTTGAATGCCACCTCTACAGCTTTATAGTATACTCATTAAACTGTAAGTGACTCAAAATAGAGAAAAAATTTAAACCAAATCAAGACAAAAGAAAGAAATTAAATTAATTAATTAAAAATACCATAAGTATTCTTTTTCATAAAGTTCTTTGTATTAGTCAAAATTGTTAGAATATTAAATACAAAATAAAATTGTATATATAGTGGAATAACATATAATAAAAGAATAACAAATAATTTAAAACTAATTTATATGTACTATATACTATAAAGAGTAACTCTAGTAAATTCCTTTGCTAATAGGTAAATTAATTGCAAAATTAACAATAGCAACATGTCAGTGATATATGCCAGGAATTCAGATTATTTTTACCTTATTAATAAGATGCCAGATTTCCATTCTTTTTTAATTTATTTTTTATTTTTTATATTTTTTTACAAATCAATGTAGTGGAGGCCTCTGTGAATGTCTGCAGTTACTTTTGCATGCAGATGTCTGTCACCTCTGATATCTTGTTAATTAATCTCTAGCCAGAGAATATTCTTTCAGTGGTCAGTTAGAAGTTTTAAGTCAGAGAAACAATTTTCCTATTAAAGTTATGTAGTGAAAAGTAATGACTTGCCGAAAGTTTTACAAATTTCAAAATTGGTAAAAATTCCAAGCAACTAGTAATTTGAATTGGCTCAAGTTTCCCTCCTTTAAAAGACTTTCTGGAACACAGATGAGAAATTTTGTGCATGCAAGCATAGTTGTAAGTATATATGTGTGTGTATGCATTTTGTTTCTTCCGGACATTATTTAAGTGCTACCGTATTTGCACTTGACACTCATGTTCTAAATAGGTTACTGTAAAGGAGAGGTGAATGATTTATGTATACCAGTAAATCTCACAGTTCATCATATGGCAAATAAAGTGTTTAAAGCAGATACTTCTGATTGAAATGGCAAATGGAAGCCTTCTACCATCATTCCTTGTAGATGCATTGATTTTAGCAGCTTTCCATGTACAAGAACATGTGAGACTTCTGTGTGAGTCTTGAAGTGTAGCAGAGACGTTCTAGAACACACTATTGGAAGAGTATTGGTCCATGTTTCTGTTTTTATACCATCACAATGCTGTTTTGGCAGCTATAGCCTTATAGTACAGTTTAAAGTTGGTTAATGTGGTGCTGGTGGTTTTGTTCATTTTGCTTAGGATTGCCTTGGCTACTTGAGATCCTTTTTGCTTCCAGATGATTTATTTTTTCTGAGCCAGAGCCTCACTTTGTTGCCCAGGCATTACTGCAGTGGTGTGATCTTGACTCACTGCAACCTCCACTTCCTGGGTTCAAGCCATTCTTCTGCCTCAGCCTCCCAAGTAGCTGGGACTATAGGTATGCACCACCGTGCCCAGCTAATTTTTGTATTTTTAGTAGAGATGGGGTTTCACCATATTGGCCAGTCTGGTTTTAATCTCCTGATCTCATGATCTGCTCACCTTGGCCTCCCAAAGTGCTGAGATTACCAGCATGAGCCACCGCACCCAGGTTCCAGATAAATCTTTACATAATTTTTCCTAATTCCATGAAGAACCTCATTAGTTTTGTGATAGGAATAGAACTGAACATGTAAGTTGCTTCGAGCAGTATGCCTATCTTAATAATATTGATTCTTTTTTGCCATGATCATGTATTGTTTCTCCATTTGTTTGTATCATCTCTGATTTCTTTGATCAGTCTTTTAAAATTCTAGTTGTACAGATCTTTCACCTCCCTGGTTAGCTGTATTCCCAGTTATTTCATTCTACTTGTGCTATTGTGAATGAGATTGTGTTATTAATTTGGCTCTCAGCTTGAATGCTGGTGTAATAAAAATGTTAATAATTTTTATACAGTTATTTTGTATTCTGAAACTTCGTTGAAGTTATGTTTCAGATCTAGTAGTTTTTGAGAAGAGATTATGGGGTTTTCCAGGTATAGATTCATATTGTTGTAAACAGAGATCGTTTGACTTCCTCTCCTCCTATGTAGATGCTTTTTATTTCTTTCTATTGGCCGATTTTTCTAAGACTTCCTGTACTATGTTGAATAAAAGTGGCGAGTTGGCATCATTGCTTTGTTCTGGTTCTCAAGGGGAATGCTCCCAGCTTTGCCATTCCGTAAGATGTTGACTATGGTTTTGTCACAGATTGCTTTTATTATTTTGAGATAGGTTCCTTCAATGTTTTGTTTGTTGAGGGTTTTTAATGTGAACGGATATTTAATTTTATCATAGATCTTTACTGTATCTATTAAGATGATCTTATTTTTTTTTGTTCTGTTTACATGGTGAATCATATTTATTGATTTGCATATATTGATTTAACCTTACATTCCAGGGATGAAGCCTATTCGATTGTGATGAATTAGCTTTTACTGTATTCAGTTTTCTAGTATTTTGCTGAATATTTCTGCATCCATGTTCATCAAGAATGTTGACCTAAGGTTTTTTGTTGTTCTTATTCGGTCTCTGCCAGGTTTTGGTATCAGATTAATGCTGATCTCATAGAATGAGTTAGGAAGAAATCATTCTTCAATTTTTTTGGAATAGTTTTAGTAGGACTGGTACATCTCTTCCTTATATACCTTGTAGAACTTGGTATTAATTCCTCTGGTCCTGAGGTTTTTCTGGTTGATAGGGTTTTACTTTTAATTTCTGATCCAATTTCACAACTCATTGTTGATCTATTCAGATATTTTGTCTCTTCCTGATTCAATCTTGGGAGGTTGTATAATTTCAGAAATTTATTTATTTCTTCTTAAAAATTTTCATATATGTGAGCATAATAGTCTCTTGAGGGTATTTTCGTAGGGTCAGTGATAACATCCCCTATTTCATTTATGATTGTATTTGTTTTTATCATCTCATTTTCTTTATTTGTATAACTAGTGGTATATAAATTTTATTTATTCTTTCAAATAACCAACACTTGGATTTATTAATCTTTTGCATAATTTTTCATATCTCTATTTTCTTTATTTCAGTTCTAATTTTGGTTATTTCTTGTCTTCTGCTAGCTTTGGTATTGGTTTAATCTTGTCTTAGATGTGCTTCAGCTATGTCCCAAGATTCTAGTATGTTGTCTTTTAGAAGAAGGTTGTTTAATTTCCATGTAATTGTATAATTTAGAGCAACTTCCTTAGTATTGATTTCTATTTTTTTTTTTTTTTTTTTTTTTGCTGTGATCTGAGAGTGTGGTTGGTATCAAGACTGGGTTCTGGGACATGGGGGAGGCTCAGCTACCCGATAGGATGTGTTCTTCCAGGCTCTTGGTCCCTCACTCACTCAAGAACGGGGGAAAGGACCCCACCAGGTGTGGTGGGCTTGTAAGTAAATATCAGACCTCAAAGAGTTTTGCAGAAAGTGATTTATTTAGGCAACGAGAGAGAAAAAAGGAGAAAGAAATAGAGAGAGAGTAGCTCCCACGAGGTCATGGAAGGGGATCCAGAAATGGAGTCCACGCTGATGTGGGGGAAGGGGACTTTTAACCTGGGAGTAATTTCCACCTAATTCAAATTTCTGTACTATGAAAGGTTCCTTTAAAATTCCGCTGGAGTGATTGATCTTTGTTTTTGTTTTTGTTTTTGTTTTTTTTCTGTGAACTCCAAAGATAAACAAAGACCTCTAAGCTCCCGGATGGAGACGTCAGGGAGGTATGGTGCTGGAAAGTTCTTTCCTTTGAAATTATGCCGCCTTGTGGACCCTGGAAGAGAAGACATTTCCTCAGTATGATTTTAGGTTTTCTGATTTTGCTGATTATTTTGTTCACAATTGTGTGATCCATTTTAGATTATGTGTCATGTTCAGGTAGGAAAAATGTATATTCTGCTGTTCTTCATGGAGTTCTGTAGATGTCTGTTTGATCAAGTGTCCATTACTGGTTCCCAATATCTTTGTAAGTTTTTTGCCTTGATGATCTAATACTATCAGTGGCATGTTGAAGTCTTCCACTATTACTGTGTGGTTATCTAAGTCTTTTTGTAAGTCTCTAAGAAATTACTTTATGAATCTGGGTCCTCCTGTGCTGGGTGCATATATATTTAGGATAATTAGGTCTTCTTCTTGAGTTGAACCCTCTACCACTATGTAATGTCCTCCTTTTTCTTTTCTATCTTGTTGGTTTAAAATCTGTTTTGTCTGAAATCAGAACAGCAATGCCTGCTTTCTTCTCTTTTTTCTTTGATTAGTAGAATTTTCTCCATCTCTTTATTTTGAGTTGATTAGGTATCATTGAATATCAAATCAGTTTTTTGAAGGCAGCATACATTTGTGTCTTCCCTTGCCATTTTGTGCCTTTTCAGTGGAGCATTCATCCTGTTTACATTTAACATTAATATTGATATGGGCAGACTTGATCTTGTCATTATGTACATTAGCTGTTTATTATGCAGATGTAATTGTGTGGTTGCTTTATACTGTCAGTGATCTATGTACTAAAGTATATATTTGTGGTGGCTGGTAATGGTATTTCCTTTTCACATTTAGCACTCCCTTAACACCTCTTATAAGTCCAGTTTGGTGCTAACAAAATCCCCTAGCCTCTATTTATATGAGAATGTTTTCTAATTTCTCATTTACATATTAAACTTAGTCTGACTGTTTGTGAAATTCTTGATTGGAACTTTTTTTCTTCAAGAATGCTTAATATAGACTTCTGATCTCTTCTGGTTTATAAGGTTTCTGCTGAAAGTTGGAATAATAGCCTGATGTCATTTCTTTTATAGATGACCTGCTTCTTCTTTCAGGCTGACTTTAACATTTTTAAATTTCATTTTGACCTCTGAGAATCTGGTGACAAGGT
This sequence comes from Callithrix jacchus, assembly GCF_049354715.1. NCBI lineage: Eukaryota > Metazoa > Chordata > Mammalia > Primates > Cebidae > Callithrix > Callithrix jacchus. Next base: position 131,308,871 of record NC_133504.1, on the reverse strand, counting down.
CATCTTGCATAGTACCTCATAGAAGTTTTCTGCATTTCCTGAATTTGAATGTTGGTGTCTCCACTGAGGTTGTCAAAATTTTCATGGGTGATATCCTCAAATATGTTTTCCAAGTTGCTTGCACACTCCCCATCTCTTTTAGGAACTCTGTTATTGTAAATTTGGTCTTTTTATATAATACTGTATTTCTTGGAGAGTTTGTCTTTTTTTCTTTATTTTTGTCTAATTATTTTGGGTAACTGATGTTCAAGTTCTGAGATGTTTTTCCTCAGCTTGGTTAATGCTGCTGTTGAAATTGTATTAGAAAATTGTTGGAGTTTTTCAACTCTTATCAGATCACGTTGGTTCTTTCTTACAACGATAATTTTGTCTTTTAGCTCCTTTACTGTTTTATTGTATCCCTTAACTTTTTAATTATATTTCAAGGTTTTTTTGTGTGATTCTTAATGATTTTCATTCTAATCCATATACTGAACTACATTTCTGTCATTTCAGTCATTTCATCCTGGTTAAAAGATTGCTGGGAACTAGTGCAGTTCTTTGGAAGTCAGAATTTGTTCTGGGTTTCTGAATTGGAAGTATTCTTTATTTGTTTTTTTTTTTTAATTATCTGTTTGGGCTGATGTTCCTTCAGTCTTTGAGGTTGTTGTCATTTAATTCGGCTTTTTGCTTTTATCTTTCTTGATGTCCTTGAAGGATTAATTGTGATATATAAGGTGTGTTCTTTTAACTGGCTTTATTTCCAAACAATTTTAGGGGAAAAATGTCAGCTCAGTACTTCTGGGCTTTAAGAGGCCTGGAACCAGATCCCCAATTTTATTATCTGGCCTCTTGAGGTTAGAAACTTGATGCACTAGAGGGGCTGAGGTATTCTTAGTCTACTTGTAGCCCCAAGACTCTGACTGATGGTTAGTGCCAAACAAAATGCTTCATCAGGGTGATGGCAGAGGGATCCATGCTCACCTGCATGTCCCAGCAGCTACAATGGGGTGCACACACATTGGCTTGGGTCGGGTATTGGCAGGAACATAGCTGTGGCATCATGCATGTTCTCACACCCTATCTACTTTATAAAATAACTGAGGACCTGTCTCTAGTATGTATATATCTATATGTAACACATCTCCATATCTTCATAAGTAAAATTCAAGTTTAGCCATTCACTGCTTTTATAGTCTTGTAAACAAGAACAAAGTGTTCTATAAAGAAAGTTATTTTTTATTCCAAAGCAGCTTAGGAGAAGTACAGGCTTCCTACATTAAGGATACCAGTTTGAATTTTTAATATAATGTTGGCAAGTTTTCAAGAGGATATAAAAGTTATAAACATATAGGCACCCCATATTGGAGCATCTGAATATACACAGCAATTATTAATAGACCTGAGAGAAGAGATAGTAAGCAACATAATAATACTAGGGGATCGTAATACTCCTGTTTCAATAATAGATATATCTTTCTGACAGAAAATCAACAAGAAATTATTGGACTTGAATAGTACTTTAGACCAAACAAACCTAAAAAGCATATAAAGAATATTTTATCCAAAAGCAGCAGAATACACATTCTTCTCAAATAGACATGCATGTTCTCCAGAATAAATAATAAGCTACACCAGAAAGCAGGTGTTCGAAATTTAAGAAGATTGAAATGATATAAAATAAATTGTCTGATGATAATGCTATGAAACTAGAAATCAGTAACAAGGAAAACTGGAAAATTAAAAAAATGTGAAGACAAAATAAATATTATTGAAGAATTCAGGGGTCAAAGAAGAAATTTAAAAGGAACTCCAAAATATCTTAAGATATATGAAAATGAAACATGACAAGCCAACACTTATCAGATGCCACCAAACAGTTTCAGGACAGATTTTAGCAATCATGTCTACATAAAAAGAAAATCTCAAAACTTTTAACTTTATACCTGAAGGAACTAGAAAAAGAACAAACCAATAACAAAGATAGCAGAAAGAGGAATTTAACAAATGTCATAGAAGAAATAAATGAAATAGAAACTAGATAAAAAGTAGAAAAGATCAATAAACTGAGTTGGTTTTTCGAATAAGCAAATTAACTCATAAATGGAAGAGGAGACATACATTATAACTCATATCACAGAAATATAAAAATCATGAGACTGCTATGAGTAATTATATGACAGAATATTGGATAATCTAGAAGAAATGGATGAATTGGTATACATATACAACCTACTAGTACTGAACCATAAAGAAATAAGTAATCTTAAAAGATCAATTATGAGTAAGAAGATTTAATCTCTAATCAAATACCTCCAAACAAATAAAAGCTGAGGATCTGATGGCTTCACTGGTAAATTCTACCAAATATTTAACAAATATTTAATGTCAATCCTTCTCAAACACCTGGAAAAAGCTGAGGAGGGAAAACTTTCAAACTGATTTTATGACTGTAGAATTAATATGATAACAAGGCCAGACAATGATGCTATAAGAGAAGAAAATTACAGGTCAGTGTCTCTCAGAACAGGTGCAAAAATCCTCAACTAAATGCCAGTAAGTTTAATTCAACAACACATAAAAAAGACCACATGCCATGATTGAGTGAGATTTATCCCTGAGATATAAGGATGATTCAACATACACAAATCAATAAATGTGATACACCATAACAGAATAAAAAACAAAAATTAAATGATAATCTCAATAGATTAAAAATAATCACTTGAAAAGATTAAAAATGTTTTCATGATAAAAACTCTTAAAACTAATGTGTAGAAAGAATGTACTTCAACACAATAAAAACATCATATTACAATAATATAGCATCATATCACAATCATATAGCAAACATGACTCTCAACAATAAAAAGCTGAAATTTTTATAAGATCTGGAATAAGACAAGAATACAAAGGTTAACCTCTTCTATTAAGTATAGTGCTGAAAGTCCTATCCATAGAAATAGGACAAGAAAAAGAAATAAAATATGGCCAAATAAGAAAAGAAAAAGTAAAATTGTTTTTTTATTGCAGGTGGCAAAATTTTATTTATAGATAACCCTAAAGTCTCTACCAAAAAAAAAATGTTAGAACTAATAAACAAATTGAGTAAATCTTCAGGATACAAAATTAACATACAAAAATCAGTTGTGTATCTACAGAATAACAATAGCCTATCAAAAAAAAAAATTAAGAGAGCAGTGTCATCAAGAAGAATAAAATACCTAGGAATAAATTTAACCAAGAAGGTCAAAAATGTGTACACTAAAACTATAACATTGATGAAAGAAATTGAAGATGACACAAATAAATGAAAATATATTGCAAGTCATGGATCAGAAGAATGAATATTGTCAAAATGGTCTTACTTCCCAAGGTAATTTATGGATTCAATAAAATGTTTATCAATATTTCAGTGACACTTTTTACAGAAACAGAAATGATTCCAGAATTTTGTGAAACTACAAAAGACTCTGAATAAAGCAATCCTGAACCCCCCCCCAAAAAAGCCCACAAAAAACAAAGCTGGATACATGACACTCTCTGATTTCAAAACATCATGATACTTGAATAAAACACTGAAATGTGGACCAATTGATCAGAATAGAAAGAAATATACCTAAGCACATATGGTTAACTAATCTTCAACTAAGTTTCCAAGAATACACAATGGAGAACTTATATCTTCTTTTTTTGAACTTATATCTTTTTAAATAAATTGTGTTGGGAAAACTGGATATTCACACGGAAAAAAATTAAATTTTTATCTCATACAACACTCAAATATTATCTCAAAATGGAATAAAGACTTAAAAACAAGACCTGAATCCATAAAACTCCTAGACAAAAACATAGGGAAAAACTCCATGGCATTGATCTTGTCAACAATTTTTTAGATATGACACCTAAAGCACAAGTAATGAAAACAAAAATAAACATGTGGGACTATACCAAATGAAAACATTTCTGCCTAGCAAAGGAAGCAATCAGCAAAATGTGAAGGCAACTCATGGAATAGAAAAAAAATATTTGCAAGGTATACCTGATAATGTGTTCATATAAAATATAGAAAAATCAATACCACTCAATTGTAAAAAACAAATTAAACAACTAAAAAGTAGCAAAAAAAGTTTTAAATAGATATTTCTGAAAGGAAGACATACAAACAGACAACACATATATAAAAAAAGTGCCCAATATCATTAATCACCAGAGTAAAGCATATCAAAATCACAGTGAATTACCACCTCACATTTGTTAGAATGACATAAAATATTTAGAAGTGTCGATGAAGGTTTAGTGAAAAGGGAATCCTCATACATTGTTGGTGGAAATATAAATTGGTACTAGCATTATGCAAAACTGTATGGAGTGTCCTCAAAAATTAAAAATAGAATGGTCATATTTTTAGCAATTCTACTACAGGCTACATATCCAAGGAAAATAAAATCACTTTCTTGCAAAGGGAGCTTTACTTACTTGTTTATTGTAATATTATTCACAATCGCCAAGATATGCAAACAACCTCTGTATCTGTCAACAGATGCTTGGATTTAAAAAAAAAAACCCTGTGGGATATATGCATATCCTACATTATTTACCCAATTTAGATGATAAAATTTGTGTACACACCCAAAATATAATAGTATTTACCAAGAAATTATATATACAACTAGTGAACTTTATCACCCATATAGAGCTTATGGAACACTTAAATATTTCAGAAAGGATTTTATGGTAATTGGTTGAGTAAAAGCTTTCTTGTATTTATTACCTGATAAGGGTAGTTTCTACAGATGAACCTTATTATGGAACAATTATCTTATTTTTATCTATCTATCTATATATGAATATGTGTCTTTATATCTATATATATGAATATTAGTCCACACTGAAAAAGAAACATCCTGCCATTTACATGACATGGATGACTTTGAAGCACATTGTGCTATGTGAAATAAGCCAGGCACAACAAAGATAAATGTTGTATAATCTCATTTATATGTAGTATTCAAAAGAGTAAAAGTCATAGATACAGAGAGGAGAAGAGTTCTTACTAGGTTTGTGGGGTAGAGGATAAGTAAAAATGTTTGTCAAATAGCGCAAACTTGCATTTATAAGCTGAATAAGTTCTGGATCCCTAACGTGTAGCATGGCAACTATAGTTAATACTATCATGTATACTTGAAGTTTGCCAAAGGAGAATAACTTCATTATTCCCACCACATACACCAAAAAAGTTAAGTGAGTGAGGTGATGAACATGTTAATTAGCTTCATTGTTATAATTGCTTCACAATGTACACGTATATAAGAACATGTTTTATAACTTAAAAATATTTGTGAAATTTTACAAATATTTGCAATTTTTTGTGAATTATATCTCAATAGAAAAAGCTGAGAAAAAATGTATAAATAATAAATGTATTAATAAATAGTACAGTAAATTTTATGTTGCAAACTGTCTCATTAATTTATCATCAAATATTGCCTAGTTACTCCCATCTCAATAAGATTTAATAGTAGATATGAGATGAGAGCAGAAGAATAGCTCAGGGAAAATGAAGAACTAAGTACGTGTGATTTTTTGTTTTGTCTGTTTAGTTTCTTTAACATAGCCAACAATTTCAGGATTACATGTATGCAATGAGATATGTTGAAGGTTCTGTTTCTGAGAAATATCACCTAAATAAAAAGTATAACTGCACGTTATTAAAGCATTTCCTCTTATTTACTCCTTTTCTTCCCTTATTTTAAAGTTGTTGCTTTACATATAACTGTGTGTGTGTGTGTGTGTGTGTGAGAGAGAGAGAGAGAGAGAGAGAGAGAGAGAGACCAAATGTTCTTTACCCCTTTTTTTTCTTCAATTAAGCATTTATCCTAATGATGTGACTTCAGGATGTATAGTATTTTCTCTCTAGCATCCCACTTACGTTCACTAGTCCCCCATCATTTTCTTGAGAAGCCCTAACACCCTCACAGGTACAGTTGTAAGGAATGGCCACCTCCAGATTAAACCTTCCTTTTTAAAATTAAATGATAAATTAAACTTATTAACACAGTTTGATTTCCACTAGGGGTTAACCAAATTTCACCTGAATTAATTAACAAATGTGTTTTAGAGTAGCAAGAAATTTAAAATCTATGTATTTGCCTTTAATTCCATGTATTTCATGTGGATTCAAACATGAAGTACAAACGTTGGAAGGGCAATGAAACTGAAACAGATACTCTGTGTAAAATGTACTACCTACAAACAGGTATCAAAAAGGAGGGCAGGCAATAGTTTTACCATTTTCACAGACTTGTGTTTGTTAAGAAAATAGTAGGTGAGAACCTTCTAAACTACAGGAAGCACACACAGACACACACACACACACATACACAAAAGCTCTTGAGAGAAATGTGGCTAAAATTTAAAGGAATAAGAGTGTGTGAGGACATCTCATCACAGCGCTAGCAAGTTATAACTTTCCTAATTTTTATAGCTTGCAATGTTTTTAATCTATGATGACAAGACAGAAGAGAAATAAAGTTTTAAGACTGATAAATAAAAATATAGCAACACTCTCAGCTTAGCCAGGTATATGGTTCTTGTGTGCTGCAACCCCAAGCTGAAGAAGGAGGAAGGAATGTGAATAGCAACAAAAGCTTTGACTTTAATGCAGAAAGATGGTGTATTTTAAATGTACTATTGAGTCTTATATTTTGCTGTGTAAACTATTTAAATTGTGTGATATAGAATGAAAAGTTATGGCTTTATTCATGTGTTTAATTTATGGCCAGTGGAAGAACTATCCACTAAATAAAGAATAAATGGATAGTGAGATGAAAAAGTAAAGTTGCAATTGTCGGTGGCAAGCACAGAGTATTACACAATTACATTATTAATTATTTGCAGAGCTTAACATTTGATACTCACTAAGTAAAACCCTTGCATATTTTAGGATCCTCTGTATACTGGCATGCTTTATATACTGGATTCATAAGCTCTGTGTTCTTTTGTTTTTTTTGTTTTTTTTTGAGATGGAGTTTCGCTTTTGTTACCCAGGCTGGAGTGCAATGGTGCGATCTCGGCTCACCACAACCTCTGCCTCCTGGGTTCAGGCAATTCTCCTGCCTCAGCCTCCTGAGTAGCTGGGATTACAGGCACGTGCCACCATGCCCAGCTAATTTTTTGTGTTTTTAGTAGAGACAGGGTTTCACCATGTTGACCAGGATGGTCTCGATCTCTTGACCTCGTGATCCACCCGTCTCGGCCTCCCAAAGTGCTGAGATTACAGGCTTGAGCCACCGCGCCCTGCTAAGCTCAGTGTTTTTAATGATATGTGTTTCAGACGTTTTAGGTAGAAAATGAGGTTTATAATAAATAGAAATATATTACTAAATAAATGGGTGTTTGTGTGTGTTTGTGTGCATGTGTTAAGCTAAATCTTCTGCTAGAGTTTATTAAATGCATCAGGTTTGTCATATTGGTACTTCAATTCTAATGACAAATAGTATAAATCTATAAAATCGCATTAATACTTTACATTAATGTGTTTGTCTTCAACTACTGTGTAGAAAATTACCAGAAATTTAACAGCTTAAAAACACACATTTATTTTCTCACAATTTCCTTAAGTCAGGAGTCTGAGCACAGTCAGCTGAGTCCTCTGTAAGGATCTTACAATGCTATAATCAAGGAGTTGGCTAGGCTGTATTCTCATCTGAAGGCCCAACTGGGGAAGAATTACTAGCAAGCTCATCTGAGTTGCTAGCAGAAATAATATTCTTCAGTGTAGGACCGTTCAACCCAGCATTTTCTGGCTGTAAGATAGAGGCCTTTCTCAACTTTTATAGAAAACCTCAACTCTTACTCCCCTTCTTTTCCACACTGTCTAGACTCTCCCAGAGGCTGCTTGCTGTTCCCTGTCATAATGGCTTCTCCAACATGGCCACTTTATTTAGTCAGCATGAAGAGTCTCAAAAGAAAGTGGGCTAGCAGGACATAGTCTTGTTTAATAAAACATCATAACAAGAGTGACAGCTCATTTTTACCATATTCTATTCTTTAGATGTAGTCATAAATCCTACTTAAATTAAAATAAAGGGAATTACAAAAGGGTATAAAAAATAGGAAGAAGAACCATAGGTTGTCACTGTAGGGAAAGGTGTCAGAGCCCCAGCAGTGAAGAGTAGTTGGCTTGTGGGTAATAAAAGATTTTACTGATAACAGTACAGGTTTGAATGAGGAAGTTGTATTAGATAGAATGCTGCAGCAGAGTTCAGAGGGGCACTTCAGCAAGAAGAACTGTGCGTTTTTTGGTGGATTTTTCTTAGTGATATTTATGAACCTGAAAGTGGGAGCTTAAGGGTAATTTGGACCATACTAGGATGTAGGTCATAATAAATGATTACATTTTTAAACGTTTTGGTGCCTTAGGTTGCAAACACAATGAGTTTTAACATGCATGCATTCCAGAGATATATAGAAATTCTAGTTACTTATAAATTTTGGAGAAAGAAGCCTTGTACTAGCTGCTTGCTGAAATGTTTAAGCTTTGTGCCCCCACTTGACACGGTTTGGCTGTGTTCCCACCCATATCTCATCTTGAACTATAGCTCCCATAATTCCCATATATTGTGGGAAGGCCTGGTGGAAGATAATTCAATCTTGGGGGCAGATTCACCCATACTGTTTTCATGGTAGTGAGTCCAGTGATTTTATAAGGGGGTTCCCTTTTAATTGATTCTGATTCTATTTTGTCTGCTATGATGTAAGATGTGCCTTTCACCTTCCACTATGATTGTAAGGACTTGCCAGCCATGTGGGACTGTGAGTCCATTAAACCTCTTTTTCTTGATAAATTATCCAATATTGGGTATATCTTTATCAGCAGCATGAAAACGGACTAATACATCACACAAATCTCATTTTGATTATTTTTTCTTTCATTATAGAGTATTGCTTTGTTACCTAGTCTGGAGTGCAGTGGCAGGATCTCATCTCATTGCAACCTCTGTCTCCCAGGCTCAAGCAATTCTCCTGCTTTGGCCTCCCAAGAAATTGGGACCACAGGAGCAGGCCACCAAACCCAGCTAAATTTTGTATTTTTAGTAGAGAGGAGGTTTTGTCATGTTGGCTAGGCTGGTCTTGAATTCTTGTTCATATTGGATTATAGTCCCCATAATCCCCACGTGTTAAGGGAGAGACGAGGTAGAGGTAATTGGATCATTGGGGTAGTTTCCCCCATGCTGTTTTCATGATAGTGCATTCTCATGAGATCTGGTGGTTCTTATAAGGGGCTTATCTCCCTTCACTTGGCACCTCTCCTTCTGCCTTGAGAAGAAGGTGCCTTGCTTCCCCTTCCTATTCTGCCATGATTGTAAGTTTCCTGAGACCTCCCAGGCATACTGAACTGTGAGTCAGTTAAACCACTCTTCTTTATAAATTACCCAGTTTTGGGCAGTTCTTTATAGCAGGATGAAAACAGACTAATATACCAGCTTTAGTTACTTCTGAATTCCTCAGATAAAGAGTTCTGCCACTTTATGGTCTGCTGGATGACTAACAGGTGATCTTTCTTCCCCTCAGTCACCTTAGAGTCCATCTGCTACTTTTATGATGCATCAGTAGAGACCTCGTGGTAAGCAGAAGAAATTCTTTATAATTGCAATAAAGGTACATAAATGTAAATCATAAAATAGAAAATAGCATAAATATAATACACTTATTGCACTTTTTTTACTTTTGAAATTCATTACATAAAATATTATAACCTTCTCACCAAAATTTATGCTAGATTTTCAAATAATTTAAATTTGTCTAATTTTTATTTCAATGTATATAGAACACAAAATTTGTATTTTATTCATTTAAGTGTAGAATTCAGTGGCTGTAATTGCACCCATAATCGTATGCAACAATCACCAGTTTCTCTGTTTTCATATATATATATATATATATATATATATATATATCAATCTAATGTATTATACATATTATATAGTAACCATATATATACAGTAAAATATTTAGTTATATACACACGCAAACATATATTTTCACTGACGTGTTCTGGATTTGAGTGAAAATTCCCCACTGATTTGTATGAAAAAGTTAGTTGCTTATTATTCACTGTTTCACTTTTTTGCTCACTTCCCTGTTGACCATGAGCATCATAGATCAACATATATCCACAACTGCAGCATGTGTCTTGCAATTTTGCACACTTTGGGAGCAGAGACACTTAATAGCTATGCTACAGACTATCTTTTCAAGGATGTTTGTATGACAAAAAAAGCCATGGGAGAAAGAGATAACATGTGCTTTCCGTTCAAAGGACAGATTTTCTTTATGCTCAGTATAATAATGTTAATGTCTCCAGGGGCAAAGATCAGGCAGGCTTATTGAACATTAGAAAAGATGTGAATTCCTTAACCTAAACGTTCCTTTCCTGTAATTTAACCCACTTCTTGTGGAGGTTTTCTTCAGTAAATCAAGATGGTTTCACTTGCATTCAAAATATTATGAACAAATTATTGACTTATCTTCAGAAGAATTATGATATTACCAGGATTATTTTATATATTTTAAAGCTATGGAAAGAGCCTCAGAGGGGTAAAATGTTATTCACAATCCTATTCTAATTGTAAAGTAAAATAATCTAGATCTTAATCCCAAGTCTTTTGTCTTCAAAGCTCAGTACTTAAATAAGTTTCTTAATTTAATTTCAGTAAATAACACATACATGAACTAGGAAATTCAAAAAGTACAAAAATTACAGTCCTCTTTAAGCTTGTCATGTACCAATTAATTTTTTACCTCCAGACCAACATGTACATCAGTTCTTTGTGTAACCTTTGGACGATAATGTAGACGTGTACAGGTATATATAATTTAAACTTACTTTATATTAAAGTCAGCACTGAACAGACTCAGCCTTTCACCTATCTTCTTTGTATTTGTTTATATATATATACATATATGTATATATATATACACATACATACAGAGATAATTATATAGATATTTATATCTATATATGGACAGATAATTATATATTAATTATCTAGATAGGTAATTTCTGTCAGAGATGTTTAAACAACAGCAAGTCCATCTTGTACAGGAGCTAGGAAAAATAAGGTTAAGACCTACTGGGCTGCATCGCCAGGAGGTTAAGCATTCTAAACTACAGGATGAAAGTATTAGGGTTCTCTAGAGGGATAAAAACAATTGAATATATACATACGTATATTCCATTATATATATGTATTTATATATATATCTATATTTCGTTAGTCATATGTGTGTGGGTGTATATATATGTGTGTGTATATATATATATATATATATTAGTTATATATGTGTGTATGTGTATATATGTGTCTGTGTGTGTATATATATATATTCCATTAGTTCTATAGCATTGTCTATAACAAAATTTCTACTTCCAGTTCCCATGACATTAAGTTCTGCTGGCCTAGAGGTCTTAGTTCCAGAGCAGGAAAGCCACCACCAGGAGAAACAACAATAATTCCATTAAACTGGAAATTAAGTTTGCCACCTGGACACTTTGGGCATCTCCTCCCTTTAAGTCAACAGGCTAGAAGGGAGTTACAGTATTGGCAGTGGTGACATATACATATGTGTAATATATTTAATAAGTTGAAATATAAATTATATTATATATGATAATACATAATATATACACATACTATATATATAGTTATATATAAATCAGGAATGTATTAAGTATTAACTCACATGATTCACATGATTATAAGATCTTTCAATAGGCCATCTGCAGACTGAGGAGCAAGAAAGCCAGTCCAAATCCCAAAACTTGGAGTTTGATGTTCCATGCAGGAAGCATCCAGAGTGGAAGAAAGATGTGGGCTGGAAAGCTAGGCCATTCTTGCCTTTTCACATTTTTCTGGCTGCTTTATATTCATGGGCAGCTGCTTAAATGGTGGCCATCCAGATTAAGGGTGGGTGTGTCTTCCCTAGCCCACTGACTCAAATGTTAATCTCCTTTGGCAATACCCAGGATCAATACTTTGTATCCTTCAATCCAATCAAATTGGCACCCAGTATTAACCATCACAAGTTCACCTCTTGTGAATTTAAACCCACACACATCTCCTGAGATGCTGTTACATAAAATTTATTTTTATGTATGACATGTTATTACATAAAATTAACAAGACTTAAATGCTGATATGGAGTCAGTAAATCTTATTGTAAATAATAAAGAAAAAAGGAAATAAAATGAAGACTTTTTTTTAGTGCAAGTGTATACATGCACAAACATGTTTTTAACAAAAGAAGGAGAAAATACCCATGACAATTATAGCCCTGGTTTCTGCAGCTGATCATGTGTTTTTGTAACTGGTACTAATGATTGCCTTCTTCTACTGTGCTTTTTGTTTTCTCTTTGCTTTCAGTAAATTCCACCTCAGCAGGCAGGAATGAAGGTTTGGGTCACTCTACCAGAAAAGTATTTCTGTCTGGATTGAGCTGTTTTAGTTTCCCATTGACCTTAGTCACAAGGCATGGTAATACTAAAAGAAGCCCTAACGGATCTCCTGTATTCCATGAATACTCTTCCTTACCTCCATTGTGGAGTAGAAGACTATTTTGAAAAGAGATCCAAGATGGCTGATTACTGACAGCTCGGGATTGTAGCTCCCAGTGAAAGCACAGAGAACGAGAGGACACCATACTTTCAAATAAATTTTTGTTGCTCATGGACCAGGAGATTCCCAGTGGGGGAGCCCCATGGGTCACCAGTGCAACTCTTGTGGCTGGCACAGCAGTTTGCCAGTGCCTCTGTGCGGCAGTTCTCTGTGCAGAGTAAATAGGACTGGGGCCCATTCTGGTTGACTTTTGGAGCTCCAGGAAGGCAGAGTCGCCTATTCAGCTGATTGAAAAACAGACACAAGAGGGAAGCCAGACCGGAGATTCCCAGACAGAAAAGCACCATGAATCTTAATGCCACTGTTTAAGCTGGTGCAGTGGGTTGCTCAGATTTGGGTGCTGGGAATCAACAAGTTTGACGTCCTCTCAGAGACCTAATTTGAAAGTCGGTAATTACAAAGATGACAGGTGGATAAATTTACAATGATGGAAAGAAACCAGTGTAAAAAGGCTGAGAATACCCAAAATCAGAAAGCCTCTCCCTCTACAGGGAATCACAGTTCCTCGTCAGCAGGGGAATAAGGCCTGATGGAGAAGGAGTGTGTTCCATTAACAGAATTAGGCTTCAGAAAGTGGATAATAAGAAACTTCTGTGAGTTAAAAGAACATGTTCTGCCCAACTTAAAGAAACTAGGAACCTTGAAAAAAGGTTTGACAAAATCCTAACTAGAATAGACAATTTAGAGAGGAATATAAGTGAATTAATGGAACTGAAGAATACAATATGAGAACTCCGTGAAGTATGCACAGGTTTTAACACTCGAATTGATCAAGCAGAAGAAAGAATATCAGAAGTCGAAGACCAACTTAATGAAAGGAAACAAGAAGATAAGATTAAAGAAGAAAGAGTAAAAAGGAATGAGCAAAGTCTCCAAGAAATATGAGACTATGTGAAAAGACCTAATTTAAGTTTGATAGGTGTACCTGAATATCATGAAGAGAATGAATCCAAGCTGGAAAATATTCTTCAGGATATTATTCAGGAAAACTTTCCTAACCTAGTAAGGCAGGACAATACTCAACTCCAGGTAATACAGAGAAAACCACAAAGATATTCCATAAGTAGAGCAACCCCAAGACACATAATCATTGGATTCACCAGGTTGAAATAAAGGAGAAAATTCTAAGGGCAGCTAGAGAGAAAGGTCATGTTACCCATAAAGGGAAGCCTGTCAGACTCACAGCAGATCTATTAGCAGAAACCCTACAAACTAGAAGAGTGGGGGTCAATATTCAATATCCTCAAAGAAAAGAATTTTCAACCCAGAATCTCATATCCAGCCAAATTAAGCTTCATAAATGAAGGAAAAATAAATTTTTTTGTGAACAAGCAAGAACTCAGAGATTTCATCACCACCAGGCCTGCTTTACAAGAGCTTCTGAAAGAAGCATTACACACAGAAAGGAACAACCAGTATCAGTCATCCCAAAAACTTACCAAAAGGTAAAGAGTATCTTCACAATGAAGAATCTATATCAACTAATGGGTAAAATAGCCAGATAGCATTAAATGGCAATATTAAACTCACAAATATCAATATTAATTCTAAATTTAAATGGATTAAGTGCCCCAATCAAAGACACAGACAGGCACATTGAATAAAAAGTTAAAACCCATCAGTACACTTTATCCAGATTCATCTCATAAGTAAGGACACACAAAGACTCAAAGGATTGGAGGAAGACCCACCAATAAATGGAAAGCAAAACAAGCAAACAAACAAAAACAGGAGTTGTAACTCTCCTCTCTGACAAAATAGACTTTAATAGTAACAAAGACTAAAAGAAACAAAGAAGAACATTACATAATGGTAAAAGGATCAATGCAACAACAGGAGTTAATGATCATAAATATATATGCACCCAATATAAGAGCACCCAGATACATAAGACAAGTTCTTAATGACTTATAAAGAGACTTGGACTCCCACACAATAATAGCAGGAGACTTTGACACCACATTGTTAATATTCGACAGATCAATGAGATAAAAAATTAACAGGGACATCTATGATTAGAACTCAGACCTGGAACAAGTAAACTCAGTGAATATTTATAGAATTCTTCACCCCAGGTCCACAGAACATACATTTTTCTCAGTATCACATTGCACCTATTTTGAAAGTGACCACATAATTGGGAGTAAATCATTCTTCAGCATTTGCATAGCATTTCACAGACTTAAATGAAATATTGGTTGGCTGCTTGTTATTTTCTTCCTTCCTGTCTCTGCCATTAAGCACAATTATTGGCATAAAAGAGGTTTTTAATACCTATTTTTAGATTGCATTTCAGCCTGGGCAATAGAGCAAGATTCCTTTTCTCTCTCCCCCTTTCTCTTTCTCTTTTTTCTTTCTTTCAAAAAGAAAATTTGGATGCAATTTATTACTTGATATGATTAGTTAGCATTTATCAAGACTCTAGACATTGAGTAACTAACAATTTATTTACTAAGAATGCTGGACAACTGGTTGCCTAATTATATGGTAAAGAATCAAGATAGTCCATATTTGGTAAAATAGGAAAAGTAATTTTATGTGTATAAAAAGTCATGTATATAACTTTTAAGTATATGAAGGTAATAATAGAGGAATTAAAATAATGCTATGATTATTTGAAGTTGGAAAGGAGATTAAAGGGAGGGTGAGTAGGAAGAGGCTGAGCAGGGGATTATAGATTTTCCTTATTTAGCCATCTGTACTGTTTTCAAGCTGCTATGGTACCAATGTGTCCCCTCCAAAATTCAGGTGCTGCCAATGTTAGTATTTAGAGGGGGACCTTTAGGATGTGAGTAGGACATGAGAGTTGCTCCCTTGTGAATAATATTAGATGGTTTATAAAAAGGCTTGCTTGATGGAAGTTCAGTGTAGCTTTCCCTCTCCCATGTGAGGATGCTGCAAAAAAAAAAAAAAAAAGACTGATTTCATCTTGATAGACCAGGTCAACCACCCCAGTCAACACTGTAACTCCCTCCTTAGCCTGTTGACTTAAAGGGAGGAGAAGCCCAAAGTGTTCACATGGAAATCTTAATTTCCAGCTTAATGTAATCATTATTGTGTCCCCTGGTGGCAGCATTTCTCCCTCTGGAACTAAGACCTCTAGGCCAGCACAACTTAATGTTGTGGGAACAGGAAGCAAAAATTTTGCTGTTGTATCACTAGGGGTGAAGGTGACTGGAGCCACTTCCACTTCCACCCTTTGATTCCTGGACCTGTGGATCCTGGTTATGGGAGAAACAGTACCATAAATTGGATGCTGATTCAGAGCATACATGGCCTTCAGAAAATTTGCCCCAACCCTGCAAAGTACTGTCACCTAGTTGGCGTTGTAATTGTGACTTCTAAAGGGCATTCAACAATTTTATGAATCCAGTTGCTTCAGGATGGATAGGGAACATGGTAAGACCATTGAATTCCATGAGCACAAGCCCACTGGTGCACATCTTTAGCCATAAAGTGAGTGCCTTGGTCAGAGGCAATTTTGTGTAGAATAGCATGACAGCAGATAAAGAATTTCAGGAGTCCACAGATGGTAGTCTTGGCAGAGGCATTGCGTGCAGGCTAGGCAAACCTATATCTGGAGTAAGTACTGTTCCACTGAGGACAAACCTTTCCATGATAGAAGAGGTTCAATGTAATCAACCTAACACCAGGTTGATCATCCTGAGGAATGATAACATAACAAGGGCTCCGTATTGGTCTCTGCTGCTGGCAAATTGGGCACTCAGCAGTGGCTGTAGCCACGTCACCCTTGGTGACTAAAGTCAAAGTTGCTGAGCCCAAGCATACTCTCCATTCCTGCCACTATGGCCACTTTGTTCGTGGACTCATTGGGCAATGACAGGGGTGTCTGGGGAAAGAGGCTGAGTTGTATCCACAAAATGGGTCATTATATCCTCTTGATTATTAAAATCCTCCTCTGCTGAGGTCACTTGTTGATGAACACTCATGGGATACAAATATCTTGACTGTTTTTGACTGCTGAGAGAGTTCTATCCACATATCTCTTCCCCAAATTTCTTTGTCACTAATTTTTCAATCATGCTTTTTCCAAGTCCCTGACTATTCAGCCAAACCACTGGCTACAGCTTATGAATCAGTATATAATTGCACATCTGGCCGTTTCTCATTCCATGCAAAGTGCATAAACAGGTGCACTGCACCAAGTCTGCCTACTATTTCTCCTCACCATTGTCCTTCAGGAATGTCCTAGAAGGAGAGTCTAGGGCTGCAGCTGTCTACTTATGAGTGGTACATGCCTATCATGCAGAACCATCTGTGAACCAGGCCCTAATCTTCTCTTCCTCTGTCAACTGATCAGATGGAACATCCCATGAGGCCACTGGTGCCAGCTGGGTGAGAGAAGGCAGGGTGGCAGGAGTAGAGACCATAAGCATTTAAGCTACTTCGTCATGTAACATACCTGTGCCTTCAGAACCTGTTCAAGCTTGATCACATATATACCACTTCCACTTGATGATGGAACACTGCTGTGCATGACCCACCTTATGGCCAGATGGGTGACAAATCACTCAGTTTACGATAGGCAGTTCAGGACACATGGTGAGTTGATGACCCATAGTCAATATCTTTGAGGGAAGGAGAGAAAAAACATTTTTCCTGCTTAGTCAAATGACAAATAAATATGACTAAATTATAATTAATACATGATATAAATTTACAGACCTTTGGCTCTGAAGAAATGTGCTTTTTACATCCATAGTGATAATTAAACCCAGAACACTCTATGAGGCTCATCTGATATTTTTTGAGAAATGTAGTAACATGAAGAAGACATTTTTCTTTTGGTCAATAGTCTTCAAAGGTAGAGTATCTTTTACTTAGTAGTGCTGCTTCTTTTTGCTCATATCTTGGCGTTGGAGAATCAGAATTTATGTAAAGTTGTCATGTTTCACCATCACCTTTTTGTGTGTGAGTAGACACACACACACACACATTCACAAAAGATCGTTACTTTTCTTGCCAAAATAAGAATGACATCTTTGTTGAACTCTTCTTTACAAGATAAAAATTGCATTACAATAGATACTGTTTCTGAATATGGCTTGCATTTTCCCAAGGGTCTTTTCATTCATTTAAGGAAATATTGGGATACCTAACCTGAAATCAGGTATTTATACCATATTATGCTATGTATCTTAAAACTATTAAAAATATTTAATTAAAAAATTAATGTGGGCCAGGCACAGTGGCTCACACCTGTAATCCCAGTGCTTTGGGAGGCTGAGGTGGGCAGATCACGAGGTCAGGAGATCGAGACCAGCATGGCCAACATGGTGAAACCCCATCTTGACTAAAAATTACAAAAATTAGCCATGCGTGTTCATGGGCACCAGCTACTCATAAGGCTGAAGTAGGAGAATCACTTGAACCCAGGAGGTGGAGGTTGTGGTGAGCCCAGACAATGCCACTGCATTCCATTCTAGGTGACAAAGCAAGAATCCATCTCAAAAAAAAAATAATTAATGTTGTTTTTTTACATTGCAAATGGACACAGATAGTCACAGGAGCATTATTTAGATTAGCTAAGCAAACTATCGAAAGAAAATGGAAGCATGTTAATGCATAACCATAGAAAATGGATTAAATGATGCAATTTGTGGCTTATTCATAAATATAGACTCATGGTCATTTAAAATATATTAAAATATTATTATTGGAACTGCTTATACTTTATATTAAGTTAAAATTAGGATACCAAGTTTATATGCAAAATATTCTTAGTCATGTCTAATACTATACATACAGACAGAAATTTGTCAAAAGTCAGTTAGCTGTGGTCACTGAATATGGTTGTTTAGATGGATTTGACTTTTAAGATATAATTTTTCAGCATTTTGTAATGTGCATATTTTGTTCACATAATCAACTCTTTCTAAACTACATCTTTCAAGCATATTTTAAAAAGCAATTTTACTGTACAGTTTTTACAAAACTTTACAAGTTAAATGATCAAGCACTTATGAGAAGTTTGTACTGTAGAATACTCTGATAATTTTGTCAAATCAAGCTCCCTATTAGCAGAGAGGGTGAAAGTGCAAAAACTTTGCTAAGGATGATTCTAATTTCTACAGTATTTTATGCTGTGTTCTGACATGTTGTATTTCAGTCTTTCGTATTGATGAAACACCCTGTTATTTGGTTTTCAGCTAATCTCCACAGAATGATAAAGAAATATTATAGCCTCTTTCTTTAAAAATCACACTTGATGTGTATATTTGTCAGATGTAGAACTGTATGTGCTCTAATTCTCTGACAGATGCTTTAACAACTCTGATAGCCACTGCATCCAGAAATTAGGTTTAGTTGATAACTTGCTGACATCTAAGGTAAAATTTAGTCATTGTGTATTCATGTCAAAATCTATTAAAGTAACTGAACAAAGAGCTTACACTACAAAGCTTAATTAAACACATAGATTTTCACCTAGCTTATTTTAAAAGCATGATATCTAAATGGTGAAAAGGAGAGTTTCCATTGAAATCGTCTTTTACAGTATCTCCAATACATACTGGAGAATTTTCCTGTGGTCTGCAACTGTACCATTTCAATGTGAGATCTGGGTGGGAACACAGATGCAATCCATATCAGGCACCAATTTCATTCTTGAGGGCATCGTCTTCACAGCTTCATTATTTCCCAAGAGCCTCCTTCAAATGCCATAATCTTCAGTGTTAGGATTTCAACATATAAACTTAACTTATGCCTTTTTTGTTTTCAGACTGAAACGTAGGTTTACAAAGCTTGCTTAAAACCTGGCATATGCTGCAATTTTTTCTAGAAAATACAGCATTGCATTGACCTGGAGGTTTGCATTATGGAGTGTCATTCTTTTTATTTAAGGTTTTGTTGTCAAATGCTGACTCTACTTGACCCCATAGTGACAAACAAGTTTCCATCGTGAGCTATAATATCTCTAATCGCTAGGCCTGGAATTTTTTTTTTTAATCATCTACCTAGACTACCACCTGGGAAATGAGTTACATTCACCCTGGACATTGGATTTGTCACAAATTACTCTAAATTCTGTTGTTTCTGATTCACTTTGGAAATAGGACCCAAGGAACTTTAGGGACCAGAAAGTCCCTATTAGTGAATAAAGTTCTTTTTTAAATTATTCCTTTGCTTAAATTTTAGCTCAAAGTTTAGAAATAGTTCATATTTCCTGTCTGTTTGAAGTTTAAAAGACTTTTAAAAATAATCTTATGAAATTGTGAACATACTCTCATCTGTGCCTTAACCATATTCTACATTTTCCAGAGTTTGTGGTCTTGCCACTCCAAACCAATAATTCTAAAATTTAAAATACATTTGTTTTCTTTCTGAAGCATCTGGTTCTTTAAAATGGAAACACTAAGTTTTGTAGACTATGTCTTTGCAAGTATTAAAAAAATCTATTCATATATTCATGTGACTTTGTTCTGAGTTGTTTCTGAAAAGCTTCACAAGAAAATGAATACCAATGAATTAAGTGTAAAAGTGAGAGTAGCACAAAAATGCAGAAATTATATAGATATACATCTTTACATTTAACGAATAGTAGCACAAGTTTAAAAACTTGTTTTTTTTTTGTATTCCAATGACTAGTTTGATACATTAGGCTATATATATTTTTAAATATTTTTTCATAAAAAAATAACTCAAATAAAGAGACAGTTAGACCTAAATATGACTCAGAGAAAACTCAGTGCTAAAAGTGGATAGGCAACAGTTAGGTAAGAGTGAAAACATAATGAAGTCTGAATTTATTGTCAAAAACTGGGAAAACAATTAAAACTCAGTCTGGTTCATTTGCTGATAAATTTCTTTTATTTCTTCTTTTTCTCTTTAAAATTCCATATATCAATTAAACACTTCAAGGAATTCTACAATGAGATAAAATATTCAACTAATAGACCTGCATTTAAATGTTCTTTAATTATTAAGTTCATTTGCTTTATAACTTTTGGATATAATATAATTTGAGCTAGTATGATTTGGGGTTTTACTAACAGAAACTTAAGCTGTCTGAAACAGACCATTACCAGCAGAGATTCAATGGTTTTTCAGTATTAAAGTCAATATCTCTGTAACGTTCATAGCCTGTCTTTGTAAGCTGTCACCTCATAGTTACAGAATATTGTGTTCTAGAAGTGACATTTATGTTCAAGGCAGAAAGAAATCTTGTTCTAGGTATGGCTCACCTGTAATTATCAAAAGAGAAAGTTTCTAGAGCATCTTTTTCCCAGCAGGTTATTGCTTAAATTTAACAAGGTTTAGACTTAGATCTAGGTCACATGGCCATTTATAGTTGCCTTCATGGTGGGAAAAGTAGAAACCTTGTTGTCATAATGGACTTAATTTAATCATAATTCCCTATGTGGGGCTAGAAGCATTTGTCAAACTAAAAATTAGGGGAGAATGAACATGAAGCCAAAAGCAGATTCTGCCACAAGACTATCATTAGATTCTGACTGTAAATTAGAAATAAAATTTATCTTCTAATTATATAAATTGATGTGTTATGTCCTGTTTTATTAATGAGAGTGATATGGTTTGGGTGTTTCTTCACCCAGATCTCATCTTGAATTGTACCTCCCATAATTCCCATGTGGTTGTGGGAGGGACCCAATGAGAGACAATTGAATCATGAGGCCAGTTTCCCTCATATTGTTCTTGTGATGGTGACTAAGTCTCAGGAGATCTGATGGTTTTATAAGGAAAGACCTCTTTTGCTTGGCCCACATTCTCTCTCGTCTGCTTCCATGTAAGATATGCCTTTTGCCATCTGCCATGATGAGATGAATTGTCCTGGGTTAGGGTGGGCCTGGAATCCCATGAACAGTGTGTGACAGAAAAGGAAAAGACAGACACAGAGAGAAGAAAGACATACAAAGATAGAGATTGAAGTTCCCAAGGCTATAAGCCAAGCAATGTCAAAAATTTCCAGTAACCCTCAAAAACTGGGACAGAGTGATGAAACAGATTCTAAGAGAATACATTTCTGTTGTTTTAAGCTGTGAAGTCTGTGGTGATTTGTTGTAGCAGCCCTAGGTAATTAATATATATGCTAATATTTGCTATATTAAGTCATTAGCTTTTCAGTCCTGAGCAATGAGATAACCAGCATACTGGTTAATTTCTAAATTAGAAGCATCTCTGAAGGATCTCTCATGAGACTGCCTGAAGTCTCTAATTACATCACAGTTCAACTTCCCCCTTTTCTCAGTCTTTCTATCCTACTGTCTTACTGGTACTGTTCCTGAGAACATTCCTAATATAACTTATGTGATTTTTGGAAGTTGGTGGCAGTCTGGTTTCTAGAAAGCAGACCCTAAAATGAAAACTTACAGCTAAATCATCTACAAAGCAAGCAGGAAATAAGGATCCCATCACAGGTGAGAGGTAGAGTACCATTATTCATTGGTATGCTGTTGGACTACAATTATTAAATTTTCAACAATGCTGATCCAGGATGAGAAGGATTACTGTGGAAAAAAGTTGTTCTGGCAGATGTATTTTCTCAGACTTTGAGATGTAGAGGAGATAATTATTATAAGACCATTTCATGGGAAATAGTGAATGGCTTTGCTAATTGGTTAGGGAGAAGAAAGATTAAACACCTTGGGACAAGAGGTCTGGTGAAGAATCAAGCAGATGGAATTATGCGAGAAATATGACTTTTATATGGTGTTGTATCCCAAATTAGGTAGACTACATATGTCTGGAATCAAGTTGTAACAATAAGAATAGCCCTTAGTAGCCTCACTTCAGTTACTCACCTAAATAATTGGAATATTCTGACCCTAAAATTGTAGTTCTAGGCCTTGTGATTCTCAGAGATTGAATATTTGCAGAAGGCTGACTAAACTTAACCTATGGCTGTCATAAGGTCCTTTTGGATTTATTGTGCATAGATCCCTGAAGCCAATAAAATCAGGCATGCAGGCAAGAATAATTGATCTTGATAATCAGGAAAAGGTAGGGTTGGTGTGATACAATAGATTCAGGGAAGACAGTGTTTGCCAAATTAATTCCCTAGACCATCTATTTGACTTACTCTGCCCAATTTTGATGGTATGTGAGTAAGTACAACATCAATGATCTGAGAAGGACATGAAAAACCAAAGGGCTCATACCTCTCAGATATGCAAATATGGGTCACATTAATAGGTAAGCTACCCAACTCAGCCAGCATTCTAGGCAACAATAAAACAAATTTAAAATATGTATTTTAAATTTGAGGAAGCAAACAATAATTTTAAAAATATTGGTGGCAGTTACAGCTGTGAAATTAGCTGTGGTTACATGAACTTATTTTTCCCATTAACCTTTCTCTTATAAGTTGTTCAGAAACAATACCAACTAGAGACTTGGAAAATATGTTTCCAAATAGAGTAAACATGTCAAACAAACCACCTGGATTCTAACTAGTCAAGAGATCGTATGCAGTGGAGGCTGTAGCCTTGCTCTAGATTCACATTGAGTCCTGGGAGGCAGCTAGGACTTTCACAGGTGAGACTTTCAAGGAACTCCCCATTGAAAGTCTTCTGCCATAGTTAAAACTTCTCTTAGGGCCAACCCACTTCCAAAAATTGGTCCTCACAGAGGTGCAAAGGCCCAATCTTCTTGTCTCAGTTTGGGATATCTCTGAAGTGCCATCAGCTAAGGTCTGTGTTGCAGGTGCATTGTAGTTCAAATTCTTTCTCTGCCTCATCCTGCTTCTCTCACTCATAGATATGCTAGATAAGGCATAAGAGAAATTATCAACATGTACATTTAATTACAGAATGACTTTACTTAAGACCTGAATATCTTTTATATTTTTTCTTTTCTGAATTTCTTATCCTTTTAAAAAATATTTTCATTTCTCTCAAGTATACACATACCTAGTTTGAAGAAAGTGATACACTCCACCAATTATTCAAAGCTATTTATATTTGAACTTCTTATTATATCTCATTTTTGCCAGAAACAAATCGTTAGAACACTAATGTTGAAGATGGAATTAGTCCTGAAAAATAATTTGTTTATACTTTTAGATGAGACAATTTATGTACTTGCCTATGTCTTCCATTAAATGACAGACATTTTAATTTTATTCAGTTTACATCCATCTATTGCAACACCTGCCTTCTAATAATTAGTCAATATCCATCTGAAAATTAATATATGAAAAAATATGTACATAAGATATATGCATGCTAATGAACAAGACTATGTTTGAAGTAAAATTACTAGTGAAAAAAATAAAAACATGAAATGATTCTGGGAACTTATTTTTATAGTCCACATCCTTTGTTCTTGCTTTAGGAGAAAGAGTAAGTTTGTTTCCAAATCAGGCATCAGGGTAATATTAAGTATGACTGGAATCTCACTAGGCAGGTGTGCAGTCACTGTAAGTGCTGATAATGTTCCTGTTTAGTACAGAATGTTTATAATTTTTCATGTAATCAATGACAACCTGTGACAGATTTCTTCCAAATAAAGGTCAAATTTCATACTAGCCTGTCATAATTGATCTTTACACCAAAGTAGAAAAGTTCCAAGAATTTCTGTAGGAATATATTTTAGTTCTTTCCCTTTTTAAAATGCAGAATGTTTTTTACATATACCTTAAAAATTTGATACTCATTCTTTCAGCATCAAAGCAACACTTTCTCAAAATAAGGAATTTTTCTAAAAATTGTAAAAATTGTTCAGGGATGCCTTACAATTTATATACTATTTTAATGAAGATGGCTAATGTATCTGGAGAATTAGCATAACATGAATTAAGTCAGTCATCCCTGGAACTAAAGATGATAGTTATCTTCAGCATTGTAATAAATGATTATAGATCATCTGAGGAAATTGTTTCCAACCAGAGGTAATTTTTCCCTTAAGGGAAATTTTGACAATGTCTAGAGACATAGTTTGCTTGTTATGACTAGAAGTATACTATTAACATTTAGTGAGTGGAGGCCAGGTATCCTGCTCAACATCTCACAATGCACAGGACAGGCACCCAAAATAAAGAATTATTGAGCCTGAAATGCTAACAGCATACTGACAGAGAAGCCCTAATCTAGAATGATCTCAGTATTTTAAATAACATTCAGACACAATTTGTGGAGAAAAAATTTAGTTTTCAAATGCTTCAAAGATGGATTCTACAGCTTCAGAAACCAAAATGTTATTATATTATCTTCTTAATAAAAAAGGATTTGAGCAGTAAATAAATTCTCCATGATTGTTTGAGAAAAGAGTTTAATTGAAATCAGTTTACAGTTTCAGAGTTATTTAAACGTGTTATTTAATTTTGGAAGAAAAGATAAATGTAAATATAAATATGAATATAAATGATCTAGCTAGTAATTTGGGAAGCTATTTTTGTTTTGTCTTCTGATAATTTATACAGATTTAAAAAGACATCACCTGCCCAGATCTTTTCAACCTCTAAAAAAGAGAGAAAGCTGGGATTTCTAGGGTATATTTAATCTTATCATTGGTTGTATTCTTTAAAATTAATATTGTAACCAAATTCTACTGTTTCTATGTTAGGTTCACTTATTTTATATTTCTATTCATTTCTTGTCTGACTTATATTCAGATTTTTCAAATAATTTATAGAATTATTTTTTCTTTTACTAACTTGCTATGTATACATTACTATTTTTAAGGTTATTTTGCTTATTAAGCCATTTAATTTTTACTCATTGCCAGTTAATATGCATTGGTATTTTTATTAATTTTGATAAAAAGAGAATGATAAACTCCATTTTATCCTTCTCAGATTTCGAATTATTTTTCTAAATAGTTTTAAAGCCACAAAAATACTGCTATTATTTTTTTTACTTTTTTTTTGTTTTCTCACTATTCATTGATATATTATTTTTAATTTTCTCTTTAATTTCATTCTGAGCTTCTCTGTTTCCATTTGGGGTCATTTTTCTTCAGTCTTAACGTCCTTCTGATTTATTTAATTTCAGGTTATCTCCTAACAAATGCTGTTAATTTTTTGTCTCAAACATCTTATAATTTTAGCTTCATTTTAAAAAAATATTTCCTTGGGTATAGAATTCTAGACAGGTATTGATTTTCTTTTGTAACTTAAAGAATACCATTCCATTGTCATCAGGTCCATAATTTCTACAGAAAGAATCTTGGGTGACTTAACATTACTCCTCTGAAAATAATGTACAATTTTTTGGGGCTGCTTTTAAGATTTTATTTCTTTTTTTTTTTTTTTCTAATTTTATTTTAGGTTCAGGTGATACTTTTTTTTTTTTTTTTTTTCTGAGATGGAGTTTCACTCTTGTCATCCAGGCTGGAGTGCAATGGCTCTAACTTGGCTCACTGCAACCTCTGCCTCTTGGGTTCAAGTGATTCGCCTGCTTCAGCCTCCTGAGTAGCTGGGATTACCAGAGCGTGCCAAAATGCCCAGCTGATTTTTGTAGTTTTAGTAGAGAAGGGGATTCACCATATTGGCTAGGCTGGTCTTGAACTCCTGACCTCAGTGATACACGGGCATCAGCCTCCCAAAGTGCTGGGATTACAGGTGTGACTCACTGTTCCCAGCCCAGGTGATACTTTTACAGGTTTGTTACATGGGCAAATTGTGTGTCACTGAGCTTTGATCTGTGAATGATCTCATTACCAAGGTAGTGAGCATAGTAGCTGATAAGCAGCTTTCTAACCCACACCATCTTCCTATCCTCCCCTTTCAAGCATTCCCAAGTGTCTTGTATCCATCTTTGTGGTGTCCATGTATATTTAATGGCTTCTGCATTAGTTCACTTAGAATAATAGCCTCCAGCTATATCCATGTTGCTGCAGAGAACATGACTATATTCCTTTTTCTGGCTGCATACTATTCCATAGTGAATATGTACCATGTAATTTTGATTCAGTTCACAGTTGATGGGTATTTTGGTTGATTCTATCCCTTTGGTATTTTGATTAGTCTGTGATGAACACATGATTCCATGTGTCGGTTTTGTAGAACAATTTATTTTTATTTGTGTATATACACAATAGTGGGATTGCTGCATTGAATGGTAGTTCTGTTGTAAGTTCTTTGAGAAATCTTCAAACTCTTTTTCACAGCAGCTGAGCTAATTTAAATTCTTATCAGCAGTGTATAAGCATTCCCTTTTCTCTGAAATCTTGTCAACATCTGTTGTTTTTTGACTGTTTAATGATAGCCATCCTCTAGCCATATGCAGATATCCAAAACTGAACCCCTTCCTTACACTTTATACAAAAATTACCTCAATGTGGATTAAATATTTAAACATAAGATCTAAAACCATAAAAACTCTAGAAGAAAACCTAGGCAATACCATTCAGAACATAGTCATGGGCAAAGACTTCATGACTAAAACACCAAAAGCAATGTGAACAAAAGACAAAATTGACAAATGGGACCTAATTAAACTAAAGAGCTTCTGCACAGCCAAAGAAACTATCATCAAAACGAACAGGTAGCCTACAGAATGGGAGAAAATTTTGGGCAAGCTACCCATCTGACAAAAGTTTAATAGTCATAATCTATGAGAAATTTACAAGGGAAAAAAAAAACATCAAAAAGTGGGCAAAGGATATGAACAGACACTTTTCCCATGGGGCCAGAAGATGTATGAAAAAAAATTTCACCATCACTGGTCATTAGAGAAATGCAAATCAAACCACAATTAGATAATATCTCATATCACTTAAAATGGTGATAATTAAAATGTCTGGGAACAACAAATGCTTGCAAGGCTGTGGAGAAATAGGAACACTTATGTTGTTGGTGGGAGTGTAAATTAGTTCAATCATTGTGGAAGACAGTGTGATGATTCCTCAAGGATCTAGAACTAGAAATACCATTTTACCCAGCAATCCCATTAATGGGTATATTCTCAAAGGATTATAAATCATTCTACTATGAAGACACATGCACATGTATGTTTACTGAAACACTATTTACAATAGCAAAGACTCGGAACCAACCCTAATTTTTACCAATGATAGACTGGATAAAGAAAACGTGGCACATATACAAGATGCAATACTATGAAGCCCTAAAAAAGAATGAGTCTTGTCCTTTGCAGGGACGTGGATGAAGCTGGAAGCCATAATTCTCAGCAAATGAACACAAGAACAGAAAACCAAACACCACATGTTCTCACTCATAAGTGGGAGTTGAACCATGAGAACACATGGATACAGGGAGGGGAACATCACACACTGGATCCTGTTGCGCAATGGGGAGAAAGAGGAGGGAGAACATTAAAACAAGTACCTAATACGTGTGGGGCTTAAAAACCTAGATGACAGGTTGATAAGTGTAGCAAACCACCATGAGACATGTATACCTATGTAACAAACCTGAACATTTTGCACATGTATCCCGGAACTTAAAGTAAAAAAGAATAATAATAATTGCCATTCTGATTAGTGTGAGATAATATCTCATTGTTTTAATTTGCATTTCTCTAACGATTAGTGATGCTAAGCACTTTTTTGGGGGGTGCGGGGGACAAGGTCTCTCTCTTTCACCCAGGCCAGAATGCTGTGGGGTGATCATGGCTTACCACAGCCTCCAACTCCTGGGCTCAAGCAATCCTCCCACCTTAGCCTACTAAGTAGCTGACGCTAGAGGAGTGCACCACCACACCTGGCAAATTTTATAATTTTCTTTGTAAAGATGGGGTTTCCCTATGTTGCAATGTTATTCTCAACCTCCTGAGCTCGAAGAATCCTCCTGCCTCAGCTCCCCAAATTGCTGAGATTATAGGTAAGAAGCCACCATGCCTGCCATATATTTTCTTTTGAGAAGTATCTGTTCATGCCTTTTGCCCACTTTTAATCATTATTTTCTTTTGCTTGCTGCTTTGTCTAAGTTCCTTCTAGATTCTGGATATTAGCCCATTCTGCAGATTGTCTGTTTATTC
Source organism: Callithrix jacchus (assembly GCF_049354715.1). Classification (NCBI taxonomy): domain Eukaryota; kingdom Metazoa; phylum Chordata; class Mammalia; order Primates; family Cebidae; genus Callithrix; species Callithrix jacchus. The sequence continues at coordinate 131,280,292 of NC_133504.1, read as the reverse complement.
TATTGACTTCTTTTTATTTTATTTATTTATTTATTTATTTATTTATTTATTTATTTATTTATTTCTGTTCAGAAGCTCTTTTGTTTAATTAGGTCCCACTTGTCACTTTTTGTTTTTGTTGCAAGTGATTTTGAGGACTTATTCATAAATAGTTTGCCAAGGTCAATGTCCAATATACCTTTGATTCTTAGTAGTCCCACTGTTGTATTTCTAGATGTTGTTTCTTGGTATTTATTTTGCTTGAGGGTTGAAAGCTTCTTTGATATGTAACCTGAGGACTTAAATCCATTTTTTGAATCTTTTCAGCCTTTTGTTTCTTTTTTTTTTTTTTTTTCTCTATATTATCTCTGCTTTCATTCTATTGCTCTCCCGGTACCTCAACTGCAATTACGTTAGACCTTTCCACTAAGTCCCATCTATCCTTAAGTTGCTTTATATACTTGTCATTTTTTCCCATGTATTTAAGTGTGGATTTACTCTATAAATACGTTCTATTTTCTTATTTTCCAGTTTAATTATCGTGTATTCTGCTGTGGCTAATCTTTCATTAAATCTATATAATAATTCTTAACAGCAAATATTATATTTTTAAATTTTACAATGCCACCTTTTTACAGAACTAAAAATCTCATAAAATTCTCCATCTTTTGATCAATTTTACCATTTTGTTATTTGCTTATACTAATATTTTGCCCTTATTCTTTTATGTCACATGTAATAATGGTTTCATTGAATACAACATTATGTATTAATATGCAGATGTTCTAGTTAATGATACCTTCCTCCAGAGTCTATTGGTAGCTAATTACTTTAAATCAATAAAATTCTATGTTTAATAGAGGCTAGAATATTTATCTGAAAAGACTTAGTCTATTGTTTTTGTTTACTCATGACAATTTTTTTTTTTAAATAAACAGACTGATATTTTCACTGCAATTCTTCATTCTCAAAGGTAAGGGGGAGCCAACTATCTACTTTTTGCCTCCCAGGAAGTTAGAAAATTATGGTTGACTTTTCAAAGAGATTCCTTAGGTATATAGATTTTTATTTTCCCCATAATAAAATTAATATTGTGGTAGTTGATTAGATCGACTAAATCAGAAACTTGTATTTAGAAAAGTTTGGGTGGCAGTTTTTTTTTGTTTGTTTGTTTGTTTGTTTTTTGAGGTTTTGCTCTTGTTACCCAGGCTGGAGTGCAATGACACGATCTCGGCTCACCACAACCTCCGCCTTTAGGGTTCAAGCAATTCTCTTGCCTCAGCCTCCCGAGTAGCTGGGACTACAGGCATGCACCACCATGCCCAGCTATTTTTTTTTTTTTTTGTATTTTTAGTAGAGACGGGGTTTCACCTTTTGACCAGGATGGTCTCGATCTCTTGACCTCGTGATCCATCCACCTCGTCCTCCCAAAGTGCTGGGATTATAGGCGTGAGCCACCACACCCAGCCTTGGGTGGCAGTTCTTGAAAGACTCTCATACACATGCGAAAAATAGTCCAGAACCTATTGAGATACATTTGGCAATGTAACAAAAAATTAATTAGGCGATATACTTTGACCCAGAAATGCAACTTTAGAAACTTATTCTGAAGATACATTTCAAACACAAAGTAATATATATGCAGATGACTATTATTTGCTTGTAGATGAACATTTTTTAAAGTAAAAAATATTAGAAACTACCTAAATTTTAAATATTAGATTTTTTTTAATTTTATGATATATACACAAAATGTCGTGCTATTAAGGTATAAGAGAATGAAGTTTTATGAACCAATATGGACTAACTTCAGGTGATATTAGTCAATGAAAATATGTAAGGACAAAAATGCATATGAAGAATGCTACTTTTTATGTAGGTAAGAAGGAACATAGAAAAACAGAAAGGTACATGCTAGTAGATAAAGGGATAGAAGGGATATATCAGAGATGTTATATATTTGTATAACTATATTTTTCATAACTATATACTTTCATGTAGTTTTTGACTTTTGGAAGTTGTTAATGTTCCATATATTCCAATATATCAATAACAATGGGAAGATGAAGTAAAACTTACAACATTTATCAAACTGAAAGAATAAACCAACTGAATTTCAAATGACTAACGGCCACATTGAAAAAACAAAAACAAAAAGAAAAAACAAAAACAAAAAAAGCAAGACAATCCAAGAACACAGAATTTGACTGTATGCTGTTGGTTCTGAGTAGAGTTAATTTGGGGGGGGGGGAGTAATAAAAATGTATCCTGAATTCTTTTCAGCGAGCTTATATTTTGTAGTTGTATGGTTGAAGTTATTTAAACATAAATTTATTTGCATTGTAGATTGAGAAAATGAGTAAAAATAATCATATTTGGGGAGTCACAGTCCTTATTATAGAATATGTAATACACGATAGAGTAGGAGGAAAGGTAAGAATAAGTCTCTGTGGAGATGTGTTGAAATTGAGTCTGATATCAGTTTGATACCATGTATATGTATGTGTGTGCATTTATAGGCATATGTATAAACAAACACAAGTCCACAAAGTGAACTTAGGAACAAAGACAACCCAGTATCAATGGGCATACCTGGGACTCAAATCTTAGCTTCTCATAATAAAATTTGTCACTCTCCCCTAAAAAGAACCAGAGCTATTTGTTAAAATGGCTGATAGCACTTAACAGCTGTTTTTCCTGGTCCTCTGTCTCCTCCCACCCTCCACCCTCTGATAGGCCTCAGTGTGTATTGTTCCCCTGTCTGTGTCAGTGTGTTCTCATAATTTAGCTCCCACTTGTAAGTGAGAACATGAGGTATTTGGTTTTCCGTTCCTGCATTAGTTTGCTCTGTTCTTAGCATTTTCATAGTTGGATAGAAGAAAATGCAAATGAGTCCTGAAACGCAAAAACAGTATTTGTAGGCAAACTAGATAAAAAAGTGATCAACGAGAATATTTCTTTAAATATTTAAAACCTATAAATAAATTGAAAATTATTGAAAGCTTTTAAAGATTCATATACTACATCAGTGAGAAATGGGTTTTCAGTAAGTTCATTTTATCTTTTTATCTGTCTATATTTTGCAATCTATCTTTATTACTTTCTATATCTAGTAAAGGTCTATAAACAAATAAGCCGAGGTGAAACCTAACACAGAAATTTAGACTTTTAGATAATAAAGTTTTTTATTTAAAATTTAAGGGTAAATTGTACAACTTACCCATTAAATACCTATAGCATATTTGAACATTCTTGGGCTTCCATACACAATTATTTATAACAACTTTGCCTGCTTAACATAATGTTTCTATTTTTCTTCTCTAGGAATCTATTCTGTTCCCAAATTACTACATCTCAGAGGCATATAATGATGTTCAATTCTCCTGAAAACAAAAATATAAGTAGTTATAGCTCTTTGCAATTTATTGTACCAGTAATTACTCATCTTATCTTTCCAGCTTGTATTTTTTTTTCAAACCACACATAGTCAAAGACTCCATCAGATCCTCCACTGTCAGATCTGATACACCATTTTTGTATGTAAAGTTGTATTTATTCATTTTCCACGCAATTATACAAATAAATAAAATGCCACTTTACACTTAATAAATAAAGTAAAAAAATATATAATTCTGCATAAATGATAAAAACTATGGCTATTTTCAAGTACTGGTAAAGGTGTACAGCAAAACAACAATAATAGAAGGCCAAATAATACAGATGTCAAAACTGATGTCCAAGAGAAGTGGAAACACAGTAAAAGAAAAAAAAATTCAGCTGGATGATGAAGAAATGCCAAATAGATGAATTCGTTTAAATTAAACAATCGAAATATAAATAATTTATCTGGATGGAAAGACAAATGTCTTAGTTCATGAATGTATTTCCTCTGATTGCTTTATTTACACCATCTCCTAATTAACTCCCCATATTAACTTGAAAAACCTGCTGTAAAATTAGTGAAACATTTTATAAATTAACAGTTTTAATGTGGTTTTTTGAGTTTTATATATGTATATATGTTATATATTGATATATACATATATTCATATTCAAATAAGAATTTCAATCCATGTAATTATACATACATTTCTCATTATAGTTTTTTTAAAAACAAAGACTGTCTTTGTTACCAGATTCCTTGGTACTTCACAAAATATACAGTGACATGTAATTCAAGTTTTTAGTAAGCGATAGTACTTTAATCAGTATTTGCCCATATTAATTACAGCAATGTATTGAATTCATAAAGATAAATAATTGTATCTGGTATTTTCTTAAGGAAAAGTTCCTAGGACACTTTTACAAAAGAAGGCTATATCAATGTTTTTAAAATTGAATGGAATATCACTCACTTAAAGACGTGTGTAAGACGAGACATGACAACATAGACATATCCAGCATGTGCCATTTTTTGCGCATTGTCTAATGTTTGGCTTAGAGAGGAGATCCATGTGGCTTATTAATTTCTATTTGTATTCTATATTAGGATTATAAAACAAAATATATATATTTTTTACCCGGATTTACTTTCAAATGTCTTGTTCAAATGCTTCAACAATGGGTAAACCAAAAACTTGAGAAATAAAGGAATACACTAAAGACCTTTAATAGTAGAGCAAACCCCCGGTTCTGTGATTTTTTTGGTTGGTGTGCTTTTTATTTCTGTTGTATTCTTAGAAACACCTTAAACTCAAGAACTATTTAATAAAAAAGGGATTCTCCCATATCAGCAATGAAACAAAAGTTTTCTAAGGTAGACTTTTCCTGGTGTTTTCATCTATATGAGGTGGCATGCTTGTTTTCTGATTACTCCCAGGATCCCAGTGCCTTGTCCATCCCTGGGGAAATATCAAAGAAGAAAAATAGAAGGTCATCTTTGGGTCACTGCTATTCAGTTTGCTGTGCCAAGCTGAAAACCAAGGCCATTAAATATGAAAATCCGCTCATTGTCTCGGGCCTGATTGTATCCTGTCTTTCAGATCAGACTCGCCATAGTCATAGCAACCCTAATAGGCGGATGTGCATTGGACCACATTATTTTCAGGGTGTCTTTAACTGAGAAAAGTTTTGTCGAAAATATGTGTGATTAATGCCTTCAACTATTATCTCTAATTGAACAGACATGAAAGGGGGCTACTTTGTCAGCCCAGATAAGCCTATTGCATGGCCATTAATGGCATATTCAGCCCTTGCTGAATTAATCTATTATTGCCTCTTGTCTTTGGTAACCATAACATGTTGTTGGAAGGCTGTGCAAAACTTGAGTAACTGAACCACAGCTCCAGAAATCCTCTAGACCTGGGTGTAAGAGAAGAGGGAAAAGCTGTTTAGTGACTGAGTGTGCTGGGCTGTTTCATTAGTATTAAGCAGTGGTTCTTTACTTTAATCTGCTTATATTACAGTGATGTACCACCTTATCATCGGTTACTCAGCAGGTTCACACAGTTCCTATATTCATAATATAACTAAAGTAAAAGATCAATAGAAAGACTCAAAAATTGTGTATGTATATGTGTGTGTGTGTGTGTGTGTGGGTGTGTGTGTGTGTGTGAGAGAGAGAGAGAGAGAGAACGCGAGACAGAGAACCAGAGAAATAGAGAGACATAGCATTCAAAGTATAAACCACTGAAACTTTATCAGAAAAATGCAGCTGACATTAGATCAACATTTCTATAAATCATGTAGAATATGGCTTATGGGCAATAGAGATACTAAAGAGTAAAACTCGACCTATTGACCCGCATTAATTCAGGAAGAGTGAACACTGTAGCAAGACTGAGCATGAAAGAATTTGGGTTATAATTAGGTGGGCAGAGATATTTGTATGGGAACTGGAAAGTAACTGTGTCTAAAACATTATTTTGTGTAAGTAAAAGCAAATTCTACTTTGCCAATCAATCAGTTATTTGAAGAGGGTATTACATAAAGAATGACATTTATAGTAATTCAACCTGTGTTGAGCAATAGAAAATGTAGACAAATTAATTATAGCAAGTTAAAATTACAAAAAGAAAATAATTTTAAATAGATTTTAATGTAATATTTTATGTCAAAGATAATCTTATAATTTATTAACCTGTAATGTTCTACCTATTTATAAAATAATGTAATAAAATCTGCACATCACACATTTCCACCTATGTGAAAACAGATTCGCAACAGCGAAAGGACATTATATATATGTGTATATGTGTATATATATATATATATATATATATACATATAACTAAATAATTAAGTTATGAGACAAGAATACAGTTTTAAAAATAATCTTGTAATGAAAGATGTAGCATGTTTCAAAATTCTGAAGTAAAGTATATCTAGATTTAACTGTATAAATTTTGAGTTTCTATAAAGTAAAAATGCTATATAAAACAAAGTTAAGAATAAGGCTGTATGAAATTCTTATTATACAGAATTTTATAATACAAAGAATTCTCTAACACAAAAAGAGCACTCATTTTGAATAGGAAAATTATGAATAGTTATCCATAAAAATCAAACATCTATGTAATTTGTCCATAAGACATAAAAATGTCTTGTGTAATGCTTGATGAGAAAATAAACAAAGAAATGAAAAATGAAATAAGATTACTTTGCCCCTAAAATATTGGCAACTTTTTTCAATTTTATTATATTGATTATAAAATAAAGTATGAGAATAAGAGCATTTTTATAAACTCCTTGTGCCAATGAAATTGACACAGGCATTGTAGGAGTATATTTGAGCATCTGTGACAGATTTATTATTACTATTTCCACTGATGTGTAAATATGGTATAAGAAACCTATTTCCTAGATATAAATATATATACACACATATATTTCTTTTTAAAATACATACAAATATGTTCATAGGAATATTGCTTATATTTATGACCAATTGGAAAGATCTAAAGCTCTACCAATAGAGAATGAATTAAATCATAGAAAAATATGTCATTTGAAAAACTAGGCAGCCCTGTAAAACAAAGATGCATTAAAAAACACTCTCTAAGCCATACTATAAAGTGAAAAAAGAAAAATAATAACAGTCAGAAATGAATATGTACATTGCAATTCAATTTCTGTAAATATATCAGAAAAATAGAATGTATATGTGCATATATTTACATAGAATCTGAAAAATTATAAGACAAATTAAGAATAGCTGCATGTGTGTACGTATTTAAAATCCACTATATCTTAAGTACATTCAATACTATATAATCCATTAGCTCCTGAGTACATTCAATACTGCATAAGAAGAATAAAATGTAAATTATAAATAATAAAATACCATAAATGATAATAAAAAGGAAATATCTTAAAATTACCCAAACACTGTCAAACCCATCATCCAGTTAGATATAATTACTATCATCCTATGAGAAAATACTGTTTTAGCACTGTATGAAGACTGTTTATATATGTTATCTCATTTAATTCCTGTAACACTTTGATTTTTCTCAGATACATAGATACTACATAACCTGTTCAAGTCATACAATTAATAAAAGACAGATATCAAATTTGATTCCAGCTTTCAGCAATTACAAACACAGTGCCTTTTGAAATACAACAATATCACATCTTGCTTATGAGGGAAGCTGTTTGTAAATGTTTATAAACTGATCACTTAAAAATATTTTATCTATGCCATAAAAATAAAATATTGTTGGATGATTACAATCTCTTAAAGTAAAATAATCAGTTTAACAAACAAAGGAATGATATGCACAGTTGCATTATTTATGTACTAAAAGAAGACTACTATTACATATTTGTAAGCATTATGTTCAAAGTGCAATTGTACAGAAAATTTTTTCTGCATTCTCTTTTTCACCCTGGATGCTTTTTCTTTCAACGCCATTCAATTATTTCTCCACATTGTAGTGAGCAATATCCCTCACAAATGAAAATTTGATCATATTATTCTTTGAATAAAATTTTTCAATGTCTTTCATGTGTCGTTAATTTAAATCTAAACCCTTTAACACAGATTGCCACAGGATGGCATAAAATTTCAGGTAAATGCCCAAACTCTAAAATAAGCCTGTGTTCAAATCCTGAGTTGGCATTATCCTTTATTTTTAAACTTGGAAAAATATCTTATTTGCTTTTGCCTCAATTATCTTATCTTTAAAATAGGTATGATAAAATACCTAATAGATAATAAAAATTAAATCTAAAACAATATAAGAAATTTAAAATGTGTGTGCATAATTTAGTGCTGTTTTTATTTGTATAAGACATTCTAGTTAGACTGATGCACATATTTATTTACCCAACATACCTACACCTTTGTCTCTGAATCTTTGTACATGTCATTCTGTAGGTTGAATCATACTTACCTTCCTTTCCTGTCTGATGGCTGTTTATCCCTGTGGTCTCAGCTTAGGTACTGCTTCCATCAGGAATATTAACTAGGAGAACCAACCTGGTGCCAGATACACCTATTCAAATATTTCAGAGTTTCCTTTATTTCTCCCATCATAGTCCTGATTTCAATGTAATAATATAATTAGTTATTTTTATCCTCCAGTAGAACGTAATATCATAAAACACTCACTTTGGAGTTAAATAAACTAGCTTTGACTCTTTTTTTCACTCTATAAACTTAACCACAAAACCTTTCTGATGCACAGTTTATCTAAACAATAAAATAAAGTCCATTATACCTGATTTTCAGAAATTAGTAATGTAATGTAAATGGCTTATGTTACCATATATTATCAACATGATCAACTCTGATCAAGAAATGATATTTATAAGTGCTATTTCTATACTTAAACCAGTGACAGGTACAGAAAATAATCAATAATACAACAATTGTCCTTAGTAGTGTAAAAATTTTACTATTCCTATACAAATAAAAATAACAACGTTCCCTTCATGTCAACATAAGCAAGAAATATTTTGTAAAATGGTCTCTAACACCTATCCCTTTTACAAAGTTAGGATAAGCCAATAATATAATTAAAAAAAACAGCAATTAGGACTATTTAATTGTCAGAAATTAAGAATATTGTCATAATTGTCAAGATATTACATAAATCAATATTTTATATATTATCGGTGGTAACAGAAAATGGTACTGCCATTATGAGGCAATAGACATCCAAATTTTAAAAATGCATATTCCCTTTATTTTAGTATGTTACTCTAAAGACTGTATGCAAAAGAGATAAATAAATAAGCAAACTGTCACAAGCAATGATTTCAATCTATAAGAGTGAAAAATTCATAGCTCTTTGAGTGTATGCTCAATTAATTATGATAAATAAAACTATGGACTGTGTACAGTTTTTATATGGTTTGAGTAGAGCTCCATAAATGACATAAAAATGGGTTGCAAATTAAAATATGCAATTTTATGCTATCAGAATATGTACATGAACATATGTGTCAGTATGTGTGTGGAAAGAAAGAAAGAGAGAGAGAGAGAGAAGAAAGAAAGAAAGAAGGAAAGAAAGAAAGAAAGAAAGAAAGAAAGAAAGAAAGAAAGAAAGAAAGAAAGGAAGGAAGGAAGGAAGGAAGGAAGGAAGGAAGGAAGGAAGGAAGGAAAGAAAGAAGAAGGAAGAAAGGGAAGGAAGGAAGAAAGATGAAAGGAAGGGAGGGAAGGAAGGAAGAAGGATGAAAGGAAGGGAGGGAGGGAATGAAGGAGGGAAGAACAGAGGGAGGTAGGTAAGGAAGGAGGGAAGAACAGAGGGAGGTAGGTAAGGAAGGAGAGAAGGGAAGGAAGAAAGGAAGGAAGGAAGAAAGGAAGGGAGGAACGAAGAGAGGGAGGGAGGGAATGAAGGAAGGAATAAAGGAAGGGAGGAAAGAAGAGAGGGAGGGAGGGAATGAAGGAAGGAACAAAGGAAGGGAGGAAGGAAGAGAAGGAGAGAGGAGGGAAGGAAGGAAGGAAGGAAGGAAGGAAGGAAGGAAGGAAGGAAGGAAGGAAGGAAGGAAGGAAGGAAGAAAAGGAAGGATGGAAGGAAGAGAGGGAGAGAGGGAAGGATGGAAGGAAGAGAGGGAGAGAGGGAAGGAAGGAAGGAGGGAAAAAAGGAAGAAAGGCACATATATACCATAGTATACTGTTCAGCTATAAGGAAGAATGAGAACATATCTTTTGTAGCAATATGGATTGAGCTGGAGGTCATTATTCTAAGTGAGGAAACATGTGAACAGAAGACCACATGCTGCATGTTATCCTTTGTAAGTGGGAGCTAAACACTGAGTACACATGGTCACAAAAACAAAGGAAACACCAGACACCATGGAATACTTGAGGGTGAAGAGAAAAAAGATGGAGATAAGAAAAAAAAACCCTGCCTATTGGGCACTATGCTTATTACCGGGATGGGAAATTAATTTGTACACCCAACTCCAGTAGTAGACAATTCACATATATAATAAACCTGCACATGTACCCCTGAACTTAGAATAAAAGTTTTTTCTTAAAAAAAAAAAAGAGAGAGAGAGAGAGAAAAGAACAAAACAGCTGCAGGGTGATGAAAGCTGAACTGAGATTCCAGCTGCTGGATTCCAGATACCCATTGCAGGGTAGAAAGTTAAGAGTTTGAATCTTGCCATTATATTCTACTTTAAAGTACTAAAATCCTCATTTTATTTTTAAAAATATTTTATTGAACTTTAGGTTCTGGGGTACATGTGCAGAACATGCAAGATTGTTGCATAGGTACATACATGGCAATGAGGTTTGCTTCCTCCATCCCCCACCGCCTACATCTAGCATTTCTCCCCATGTTATCCCTCCATAAATCCCTACGATTTTTATAGTTTAAATTTTTCTTAGAGATTCCTTATCATTTTACTTTTATGACCTATTTTCTTATTATATTGAATAAAATCATTGTGTAATAATATTCTCATTCAAATATTCCAGAGTAATTTATTTCAGCCTATACTTTTTATTTATTTTTCTTGTAAATGGGTCAGATTTTCTAGTGATGGTTTTATTGGATACTGGACATAAACATAGTATATCCATAAATATAGTATAGCTCTCTCTGTTTATCTCATCACCCTTAATCTATTTAAGGAATATTTTTAAGTTTTCTCTCTATATATGTACGCCTTGATATTTATTCTTAAATTATATTTAAATTTATTTATTCTATATTTATCCTATTTTAAATGAAAGTTTAAATTTCTCATTGTCAGATTTTCATTGCTGTTATATTGTGATATATTTTCTACCTACACATTTGTTTCTTTAATAATTGAAGACTTATCTCCTCCTTTCTGAACTATTTGGATTGTTTTTATCTCCTTCCTGATTTTATTGACAGACAACCTTTGGACATTCTACCAATTTTGACAACTGTATAATGACATGCACCCATCATTGTAGTATCAGAGTAGTTTCACTGTCCTAAAAATCCTCCATGCTCTGCATTTTTATTCTTCTGTCTCCTACAACCCCTGAAAGCCACAGATCTTTTTATTGTCTCCATAGTGTTTTGCCTTTTCTAGAATGTATCATAGTTGATATCATATAGTATGTAGCCTTTTCAGATCGGTTTCTTTCACTTGTTTTTAATGTGTTTAATTTATTCTGGTCTTTTCATGGCTTAATGACTCATTTCTTTTTAGTGATGAATAAATTGTGGTACATCCAGACAATGGAATAACTATTCATTTATCCATACACCTACTGAAGGATGTTGTGTTTTCTTCTGAGTCTTGGCAATTATTAATAAAGCTAATAAAAATCCTTCTACAAGTTTTTGGACTTAAGTTTTCAGTTATTTGGGAAGAAACCAAGGAACACTATTGTTAGATTGTATGGTAAGAATATATGTATATATATACATATATACACATATATATATTTATATTTATATATGTATATATATATTCTTGAATATTCTTGAATATATATATATATATTCAAAAGTGACTATAAAAGTTTGTATTCCCACCAGCAATGAATGTTACTTTTATTGTTTTACATCCTTTCCAATATATAGTGTTGTCAGAATTTGGGAATTTAGTCATTTTAATAAGTGTGTATTGGCATTTCATTGTTGTTTCAATTTGCATTTTCTTAATGACATATAATATGAAGCATCTTGTCATATGCTTATTTGTGACACTTTGGAGAAGTGTCCGTTTAGATCTTTTGTCTGTTTTTTAATTGGATGGTTTTGTTTTCTTATTCACTTTTAAGAGTTCCTTGGGTATTTCGGAGAACAATTCTTATTTATATGTGTCTTTTCCAAATATTTTCTCCCAAATCTATTGCATTTTCAGCTATTTTACTGTTACTTTTAGCAGTTTCTCTAAAAATCTTTGCATGCATCTTCCTATTTATTTATTTATTTTTTGAGATGGAGTCTCACACTGTCACCCAGGCTGGAGTACAATGCTGTGATCTCCTCTCCCTGCAACCTCCCCTTCTCAGTTTCAAGCAATTCTCCTTTCTAAGCCTCCTCAGTACCTGGGACTACAGGCGTATGTCACCATGCCCAGCTAATATTTTGCATTTTTAGTAGATACAGGGTTTCACTATGTTGGCCAGGCTGGTCTTAAACTCCTGACCTTGTAATTCATCCCCCTTGACCTCTCAAAGTGCTGGGATTACTGGTGCCAGTCCCCACACCCAACCCTTTATGCATCTTTTATTCAACACAGTTTACCTCATTAATACTGACTTCATCTCAATAAACTTCTTACCCATGTAGCTCCATTTTTGGAGCTTGTTTGCACAACTGCTGTCAGGCTTATTATACCTATACATGCAGGAACATTGACATCGCAGGACTTTAATTGATTCTTTAGACAGTCATATACCCTGTACACCAATTAAGAGAAAAGTATACACACATAGCATATGAATCTAATTTAACATATAGACATTTATCTCGTACTTATCCACCTGTTTACCATTTACATTGCTATTATTTGTTTCCTTTGGCACCATTATTCTCAGTCTATCGAAGTTCCTTTTAGGACTCCTTATGGCACAGATCTGTTAGCAATAGACCTGTGCTATAAGAAGTCCTAAAAAAACCTTCTTTTGTTTTTGTTTACATGTCTCATTTTGTCTTCATTTGAAGGATAATTTGTTGAATATGGAATTATTGGCTGACTAATTATCAGTAATTTCAATATGTTATTCTATGACTTTTGACATCAATGTTTTTCATCCGAAGATAGCTGTTAATTATATAATTGCATCCCTGTGACTTGTCATTATTCTCTTCCTGCTTTCAAGATTTTGTCTTTATTTTGGCTTTCAGCAGTTTTAATATAATGTAGCTATATGTGAATTTCTTTGTTTAATTCTTCTTGCCTGGCTTCCTAGAATTGGTGTTTTTAAAAATTACTGAAACAATGATTTGGATAAAGATTATGCTCATACATCTAAAAGCAGTAAGATATTCATCCTCTGCTGTCTGAGCCATGCATTGTTGCATTCAGAGGATGGCAAAAATTGAAACTTCCACTGGCTTTACATTTTGACCAGACTTTCTAGGATCTCCTTTGTACATTCATACCTCAGTGGTAAGCCAGGGGTGTGGGGTAGCCTATTATTACAACATTTCTATTAATCTCTTAATTGTGGAATCTTTGCATTAAATTTCTAGGTGCTTTGTCGCCCTATCTTAACTATTTCATCACTTCTGAAGGTAAAACTGTGGGTTTTGCCACCTGTCATGAGCAGAATAAAAGTTCCACCAGGTAAGAATGTCACAGACTCACTCATCTTATACAATGCAGAGTAATTTTTTATAAGTCAATAGAGTTAATCCTTATTATTTACAGATACCATATTTGCAAATTTGTCTACTGGCTAAAATGTATTTGTAATTGCAATAGCTATACTCATGGACTTGGGTGCTTATTCACAGAAGTGCACAGAATGGTGAAAAATTTGAGTGGCACATGTTCCCAGATGAGATAGAAAAAGGTGGTGTTCTACCTTCTTTTCAGTTCTCATTCAATAAACCAGGGTCGTTTTTACAGTCTATTTAGTGCCACATTTTTTCACTTTTGTACTTTTTCTTGATGATTTTGCTGTTTAAATTGACCCTCAATTATAGTGCTGAAATGCTGTCTGGGTGCCTCAGTACAAGAAGGCTGTGCTGTGCCTTACAGAGAAAACACACATGTGAGACAAGCTCATTCAGGCATGAGTAATAGTGCCGTTGGCCATAAGTTCAATATTAATGAATCAATGACACATATTAAATAAGGCATCTTTAAAGAGAAACACATATTAAAGAGGATTATTTGTTGATCAGTTGATGAAAATATTGTAATGATACTCTAAGAGGAATCTAATCATGAATTTCTCCCATGAGCAATGATATAGGATTCACTAATTCAGTGTTCTCAGAAATGTTATAGAACAAAACTACCATGAATAACATATCAACTGTATTTCTCAAGTTGTTGTCCATCTTTGAATATTTTTCAGTGATCTAAAATTGTTCTTTATGATAGTATGACTACTTATAGGATATTCCTTTTTTTTCTATAGTAGATTTTCCTGAACATCTCATGTTGTCATTTCTGGAAATATGTTGAGTATGCTGCTTATTTTATATTATTCTGGAATACATTTCTGGAAATATATGAATATGCTGCTTATTTTATATTATTCTTTAATATTAATATATTATATGAATTTTATAGCTTATCTCATAGTTTCATTTTGTTATATTATTAGCTATGAAAAAATTTATTTAAAAGAATTATTTGAGAAACTCTGTGTTCTCCGTATTATAGCATTCATATACAAGTTCTTTTTTTCTACTACTTAAAAAATGTAAAAAGCTTAAAATATTTGGAAATATTTAATGACAAATTATAAACTTCTTAAACAAACTTAAAAAATACAATATACATAAAGAAGTTAAGTAGAACATATATAAAGAATGTTAAAAAAATTAACAAAGTAAATCATTTTGTGTTATATGGGAAAAAACTTATAGATTATTTTCACTGCTTCTGAAGCCACCTGAATTTTCTCCTGTGAGAAACTTAATCATTCCCCAAGAATTAACCACTATCTTGAGTTATGATAATCATTAATAATTATTTCAAATTCTTTATTTTAGATTTATGTATAGATTTTGAAACTACTATTTTTAGTTTTGCTTCATTTAAAATGTGTAAGAATAGACTCAAAACATATGTACTTCTGTTCTATATGATTTCTTTGTCCAATATATTATTTGTAATATTCATTCAAATTTTTCTGTATAACTTTAGCTAACTCATTTTTATTACCATATGATATTTCATTGTATGAATGTGCCATCTATTTATTCATTCCATTCTACTGTAAATGACCATTTAGATTCTTTCTATTGCCTGCCTGTCCCAAATTATGGTGTTTTAAATGTCCTGTGACTTTTAGTGCATGCATCTGGCATTTTACGTAGAGTCCATGCACATTATTAGGATTTCTGGGTCAGAAGGTATACAAATTTTATAACTTAACAGAAAATGTCAGAAATGTTCTAAAAACATGGTAGTTCCTGATGCTCTACATCCTTGTTATCAATGGTTATTTTTTTCAGTAGCAGTATTTCTTTGAGTTTTAATTTGCTTTTCCCTGATTACTAATTTCATTAAACAACTTTAATGAAACATCTTTCATTAAACATATAATTAATTCACTCTTCTTTTTCAAAAAATCCATTTACCATTAACATATTTTGGATTTTTCTTTCTTAAGTTTGCTTATTTTTTTTAACTGGTTGGAAATACTCTTTTAATATTTTGGACACTATATTTTTGTTAGCTTCTTTTTTTTTCTTTTCCTCTTTTTTTTTTTTTTTTTTTTTTGAGACACAGTCTTGCATCCTGGCCAGGTTGGAATGCATTGGCATGATTTAGGCTGGCTGCAACTTCTGCCTCCCCAATTCAAGCGATTCTCCTGCCTCAGCCTCCTAAGTAGCTGGGACTACAAGCATGTGCCACCACCCCCAGCTAATATTTTGTATTTTAGTACAGAAAGGGTTTCATCTTGTTAGCCAAGATGGGCTCGATTTCGTGACCTCGTGATCTACCCCCTCCCCCCACACTGCCTCAGCCTCCCAAAGTGCTGGGATTACAGGCTTAAGCCACCACCCCCAGCCTGTTAGTTTTTTAATGTTCAATATTTTCTCCCATGTTGCAACCGATATTTCTGTTTTCTTTATAGTATCTTTTGATGGATACAATACAATTTATATAATTTATTATGTTGATAAATATAATACTTAAATTTTTAAATTTTAACTGTCTTTTAATCTATTTTCATATCTTTTTATTGTTTAAAACATTCATTGAAGTAGGTTCTTGTAAATATATTACTCTATTATATACTACATAATAAATAACTCTATTATATACTACATAATAATATGCTACTCATAATTTTAGCTTTACTTGGAATCAATATTTTAATGTAACAGAAAAAGAGATTGTGATTTCATTCTATGTCATATAGATATCCCATTGCCTTACAATCATTTATTTAAAAGGTTGTTTATTCTGTATTGATCATTCATGCCATGTTGAGCATACAGTGTTCCCTAAAACACATCAATCTTTTTTTGCTAATTCTTTTCTTCACTTATATTGGTTATTTAACACACTTGAACCAATACTGTATCATCTTAATAATTATTAGTTTAATATTGTCTTGTTATTTTCAGAGTAAATTTTTTACCTTGTGATTTTATTAATAGACATCTTAATTATTATTTTCTCTATTGGCTTATCAGTATATTAAGAAATAATAATCTTTTGTGTACTTTAAGTAAAATTTTATTTAATCTATTATCAATCTTAGAAAATGTCTCCCTTTAAAAATATTGCATCTTCCAGACTATGAACATGGTGCCTCTCCTCATTTATTAAAGTCTTCTTTCTTTTCTCTTTAAGTTGTTATACTTTTCCATTAAAAAAAAATCGTTATTTACCTTGAAGTTTACTCCTATGCCCTCCATGCTCCATATCAGATTAGTGCACATTACTTTGTATGTATCTTCATGTTTTTATCTATATCTTTTTTTTTTTTTTTTTTTTTTTTGAAACGGAGTTTCACTCTTGTTACCCAGGCTGGAGTGTAATGGCGCAATCTCGGCTCACCGCAATCTCCGCCTCCTGGGTTCAGGCAATTCTCCTGCCTCAGCCTCCCGTTTTATCTATATCTTATTTCTTCACTGAATTAAAAGAATTTTTTGTAGATATTTGGTTTTCACACTAAATCTGTAGGCTACTCAAGAACAGGGAATAAATTTCATCCATTTTTAAGCCTAACATAGTTTATCACATTCGATTCTGAGTAAACTTATGTTTATTAAAATGTGATGGTCACCATATAGAAATGGTTAAGGTAATTATGTAAAACTGTTCAGCAGGGCCTGGCGCGGTGGCTCATCCCTGTAACCCCAGCGCTTTGGGAGGCCCAGGCGGGCAGATTATGAGGTCAAGAGATCGAGACCATCTGGCCAACATGATTAAACCCTGTCTCTACTAAATGTACAAAAAATTAGCTGGGCATGGTGGCACGCACCTGTAGACCCAGCTACTCGGGAGGCTGAGGCAGGTGAATCGCTTGAACCCGGGAGGCGGAGGTTGCAGTGAGCCAAGATCACACCACTGCACTCCAGCCTGACACCTGGTGATGGAGCCAGACTCTGTCTCAAAACAAAACAAAACAACAACAACAAAAAACTGTTCAACATAGTGTCCTTTAAGAAATTATTGTACAGATGGTAACATCACAGAAAAATATCCATTAAAGTAAAATAAAACACTGGAGTCAGTTTTAACTTTTCTGCCTCTCACTTCCTTCATCAACTTCACATTAGTAATGTTGACTCAATTCTTATATGTAGTATCTTACTCTTTCTAAATATAGTACCTCTACCCTCTGCACTATCACCAAGGCCCAAGTTTCCTTTACCTATTGCTCAGAAGATGGCTACAACTTTTCTCACTAACAAAGTAATTTTAGTAGTTATCAAGGTAATCATTTTTTTGTTTTTTGTTATTATTATACTTTAAGTTCTGTGGTACATGTGCAGAACATGCAGGTTTGTTACATAGGTATACATGTGCCATGGTGGTTTGCTCCATCTATTCCTCTGTCCTCTACATTAGGTATTTCTCCTAATGTTTGCCTTTCCCAATTCTCCACCCACTATCCCTCCCCTAAACCCCCCAATCCTCCCTGACAAACCCCAGTGTGTGATGTTCCCCTCCTTGTGTCCATGTGTTCTCATTATTCAACACCCACTTATGAGTAACAACATGCAGTGTTTGATTTTCCGTTCTTGTGTCAGTTTGCTGAGAATGATGGTTTCCAGCTTTATCCATGTCCCTGCAAGGGACATAAACTCATCCTTTTGAAAAGGTAATCATTTTTAAATGCAAGTTAAATCTACTGTCTAAGTCTCTTTTGGCTCCTATAACAAAGTATCACCGACTGGGTAATATATAAACAACAAATTCTATAGCTCATAATTTTAAATACTGGGTGTCCGAGATAAAGGCACCAGCAGATTTGGAATCTGGTGAGGGCCTGTTCTTCACAGATGGTGCCTTCTGTGTGCCCTCACATAGTGGAAAAAGGCTAGGGAGCTTGATTAAGATTCATTTTTGAGGGCACTTACCCAAATCGTTTAATCATTTAGTGCTACCACATTGGGTATTAGGTTACAACATTGAATTTTTTGGAGGAGGACATCAGCATTTATACCATAGCAAGTACTCTTCTTGAAAATGTTCTAAATTACTTTTCATTTCACTCCTAGTCAAAGTGAAAATCTTATAATAGTCTGTATGGCTATAGATGATCTGGTCTTACCTTATCTCTCAAAATGCGTCTACTACTTTTGGCGTCATTTAAAGCTTTTCATCTATACCAATTTCTCAGATGTTCCTTGAACAGTACAGATGTGCTCGTATTTCCTGTCTTTGTGGTTGCTCTTCCTTGTAAATTGGACCCATCCAAATATTCAAATATATGTATTCCTTGTCTCTGTTAAAGAATTTGTTAAGTCTTTTGCTTAAATGCCGTATTTTCAGTGAGGCATTTCATGACATCTTTATGGAAAATGACACTACTCCATTCCCCTCCAAATTATCTGTAGTCTTTACATCTATTTTTCGTTTAGTTTTCTTTATTACCGTCAAACACATGACATATCTTACCATAAAACATGTACACAATCATATAATTATATACTTTTACTATAATTTATTTGTTTATATTATCTTTTTTCTCCCATTCTAAATTCAAGCTCTGGTAATAAATATTTTTTCTGCTTTGTTCTTCTGTGTCCCTTGAACTGAGAAAATTTATCTAGTATATGGCAGGAATTCAAAAATTATATTAGATAATTTCAAGAAATTTCTGTAAATAAGCAAAATTTGAAAAATATTTTAAATCATTTAAAATGAAAATTATAGACAAGATGTTTCTGTGTTCCTAATTAGCATATTTAACGTATGATAGATTTTAATTTCATACCCATTATCTGAATATTGCATGTAAATATTACATATCGTATTACATTTGGATTACAAATATGTTAATAGAAAGAATAGGCCAGGCACGGTGGCTCACTGTAATCCCAACACTTTGAGAGGCCAAGGCGGGTGGATCACTTAAGGTTAGGAGTTTGAGACTAACCTGGCCAACATGGCGAAACCTCATCCCTACTAAAAATACAAAAAAATTAGCTGGGCTTGGCAGCGGGTGTCTGTAATCCCAGCTACTCAGGAGGCTGAGGCAGGAGAATCGCTTGAACATCGAGGGTCTGAAGGTGAGCTGAGATGGTGCCACTGAACTCCATCCTGAGTGACGAGAGCAAAACTCTGTCTTCATAAAAGTAAAAAATAAAAAAATTAGAAAGTATTGATTAATAAGAGGTGTTATTAATGAATAGTGTCTACTCATATTTAATTGATTTTTAGCAGATTCATTAAACCATACTACTCCTGAAGGAAATAATAAATAATTTAGTGATTTAGAGCTTACCAGACATGAGTATTATGTGTTTATTCTCAGTTTCTTGTTTGGAAGTCATTTTTATAATG
Organism: Callithrix jacchus; assembly: GCF_049354715.1. Classification (NCBI taxonomy): domain Eukaryota; kingdom Metazoa; phylum Chordata; class Mammalia; order Primates; family Cebidae; genus Callithrix; species Callithrix jacchus. Next base: position 131,260,276 of record NC_133504.1, on the reverse strand, counting down.
CTGCATATGCTTGAAGAGGAATTTCTCTTTAATTGTCACCATATTTCAGATGCACAGTGAGAAGCACATTAACTATGACCTTGTCTGAGGAGAAAGCAGGGGAATCGTTAGAATAATAGAATCTTTTTTTGGAAGTACGCAGTTGGCATTGAGACCAGATTTTCTTAGATAATTAATAAAATTCCTCTAAATGTGAAGTCTCATTATTTTAAATTAAATTCTAACAGAAAAAAATTGCAAAGACTCCTCTTAAAATGTCAGATTAAGCATTACTGGCAGTATAATCCAAAGAAAAAAACATATAAAAAGTATAACAAAAACAATCCAGAACATTAATTACTATTTTAAAAATATTTAGTTAACTATTGCTGCAACACCAAAACTATTAATATAATGAATTAAAATTATAATTTATAATTACTCCAAATTCTGTTATTTCAATTCTGTAAAATCAAGAAGGTGACTACCAGTAGCTTTTGGGTCCGTTTCCCTAGGAGACCAATTTTGGCCTCGCTCATGTCTAGAGGCTTCTGGCTGGATGTTAGCCGAGGCAACTTGGCTCTCCTCCACAGAGTATGCCATCTTCTAGATGGCTAGATCGGACTTTTTTATAAGATGGTAGAAGTGTTCCAAGAGGGTGAATGTAGAATAGTTGCAAAACCTCATGTGGCTTGGGTTCCAGAACTCACATGAGTTCACATCTACCACCATTTATTGGTCAAAGCAGGTCATGAGGGATTCTGAGAAGTAAGGGTTTGGGGGATTGGCACCATTTTTGACCAGAGGAGTAGACCAGAATCTATGACCTTATTTAATTTACCTCAATCCCATGAGACTATTTTATCAAATTTTGCAATAGGCTCTGAGTAACAGAGGTAGCATTTAAGAGTTTATAATAATATTTAGATTTATAGATAGAAGGTTACTGATAAGATTTAATAAAAGATAAAACATTAGCCAATATAGGAATTCAATATGACATCCAATTGCTTAGTTCATTTTCTATAGCTAATTGGTGCTGTGATTTACTTTTATTGAAAATGAATTAAAATGTAAATAAAATGGTTTGTCAAATCAAAGTCAAGATAAAATCAAAGTTGTCTACACAATGAATAAATTATAGGTATGATTGAGCTTCACAGTGCTGTTTAATGAGCAGAATATGAAAGTATAATGCATAATTGCTGGCCATATAGATTTTCTAGTCCTAAAAGGAGATGATATATTAAACATATTAAATTACTCCAACTTCCTGTTTTAGAGGCACTATTCCTGGGCATGCTGCTAACAGTGCAGTAACCAGGGCACTAGTTACCATCATTAGCACCATTTTCAGATTACAGGCACCATGTGAAGTATAATGTCAAATCACCAAATTCAAGCAGGATTAGATAAAATGCTGAGGTTCAAAGAAAGTGTGTGAGAACCCAGGGGCCATGATTTGTAGGCTTATCACAGACAGGTGTAAGTCAACCTGATAAAAGTTATTTACTGCGAAGTTCAGGTGCTTTTAGTGGCTTCTATTGCAAGGTGACTACTAGTTTATGTCAAGATCCAAGTTACTGACATTATGCAGAGACAAAGGTGCCAACAACAAAAATTCATGTAAGGGCCGAGTGAGTATTAAAGGCAGCTTGAAATAATATCCTATATCAATGATCTTCAAACTTTAGTGTCCATGTACCTTAAGGGCTTGCTAAAACACTGATTGGTAGGTCCCACACTCAGAGTTTCTTTTGATTGAGTAGATCAGGGGTAGGACCTGAGAATTTGCATCTCTGACAAGTTCTAGATGATACTATCACCACTGGTGCAAGAAACGCACTTTAAGAAACACTACCTAGTTCAAACAAAAATACCGGCATCAGCCTTCAAATATTAAATCCTACACTTTAGGTTGCCAATATTCAGGACATCAAAAGCTTCTGTAGGGTCTGAGATCACTAATGCTTCTGCAAAGTTTATTTTTAAACCATCGCTAATGTCTATTCCATTTTACATCATTATCATTTGATTTCATGCACAGGTAGCTGCATTTGTTTGGAGAAGTCTAGGTCATATGTTAATGTTAGCTGCAAGACAACTTTGAAAGGAAGTTCAACTCATAAGTTCTGAAATTTCTCAAACATAGAAGTGGTTCTGATTCTGGACAGCTAATTGAAATGTCAAATGTGTGTTCCAGGAAATGAGATCTCAGTTGGTAAGACAGAGTCTTAGCCTTTTCTGGACCCTGACATCTCAGGGCTCAATTTAAAGGAGTCCAGATATAACTGAGTTAATCTTACTTTTGATAGACAAAAGAAGGGTTCTGAAGAGCAGTGGCAGCATGAACCCTAAACAGATAATTATTACCCTCATGCCTACCAAGCTAAAGACAACTATTCTAAATATTTAGGAGCCAAAATATCTAATTGTGCTTTTCTTTTGGTATTTATTTCTATTTCCCTGTCACCAAATCAATAGAAAGCCTTAATTTAAGTGTTCCAATCTTCTCTAAATTATGCTACCTCAAGGCCTCCTTTTGAAAGACAGGGAGAATTGTCTCTGTAAGAACTGATGTGATGATAATATTCTTGGTAAATATTAAGAGGAGATAACACTCAGATGACAAAATTCAGGGTTGCAAGATTCCATGGCCATTTTCAATTCTATAGGATCTGGGAGTTATGGAGTGAATGGTAAATTTTGTATACAAGGTTACATAGAAGACTATTTCAATAATGTTATGTGAGGGTTAAGGGGATGAGTTAGAAAGATAATTTGAAATGGACAGGAATTTTAAAAAGGAATATCATACATTTAAGGAAAATTGAAGGGTCTCCGGGCTGAATAATTTTAGGTAGTGAAATATTTGCTTAAAAGATGATTGGAAACACAGGATACCATTATTAAAAGACAGATAAGTTGCTAAAAGATCTGATTTGAAGAAAAAAGAAAACCATTTTGGATATATTGCATTTATGGTAACAGAAAAATATATTTATTTTAAGATATAATACTGGGAAAGCATGGGAAACAGGTATGTATTAGATATGAACTCAGTGGCTTTCTCCAAGCAGACAATGTTCAAAGTACTTCAGAATAATGTGATAAAAAGTATTCTGAAAGTTTTATGAAGTAAAATTCGAACTGAAATTAGAATCTTTAGAAAAGAATATGTATTCTTATAAAAATTCTAATTATTAAAGTTTTGGGTGTAGTGGATAGCTAAAAGCATGGTATTACTGACTATCTGATGTTTATATGGTATGAAGAAATGAGTAAATATTATTGGAAATGTTGCCTACTATGTGTTCCACATGACTCAGAAAATAATACATGATTGAGAGTAAGAATATTAATACTTAGAGAAACAGTTTGCCCTCTGAACCTTTATCACATTGTGGTTAGTTGTATAAACATCACCTAGAACAGTATTTAATATATGGTAAATTCTTAATAAATACATGTTTATAGGATATGTGTATGGGCTTTGAACTGTGAAATAATAATGCTGCAGTACTGAGTAGAGTCAAAAGGAAAACCCAGATTTTACATTTGTGAGAGCTGTTGAAATGGAATGCTCATTAATCTTCAAATGGTCCTAATCTCAGCAGAGATTAGATGTAGACTATTCATATAAAATATTGGATCATAATTCAGAAAGACCATGAATTGGTCTTTGATTTTAGAAAACACATTTATACTCAAAATCTGTGTATACTTAACAGAGACACAAATAAAATGAAATGTACCTTCTTATTCTCATCCCGTGAATACCAACACTCAGCCACCGGCACTTGTGATTTTGATCTAAACTTAGCAGTTTCTTAGAATTGCTGAGTCTTTACATTTGAATATTTTTTCTTATTGGCATAACCCCATATTATCCCAGCTCCCACTTCCTTCATCTTAAAACACTTTTTACTTTACTTTTTTATAGATTGACAAGTCCTCTTTTTATTTCAAAAAATAAATACCCTATTTGTTTTTACTATTTTTTTTACATAACTTAGGCCCTGTGAAAAGTCCCTTCAATCGGTGTCCCAGTCAAGGTTTTTATAATTCCCTTTTTCACTTTGCCCTTCTTGTTTTCCCTTCTAAAATATTTTGATAGCACTCATATCCATGAATTGCAATAGTTGGTTTGTGCGTTTCTCACTTGTCTTACACCATGATATCATTGAGGACAGGGGGACATTTAATGTTATTTGTCTAAATCCTCATATGTCATTATATTTGAAGGAATAGATTTGGAAAACTAAAATTGTGTGAAAAGTCAAATATCTATAGTAAATTACTAAAAGAAATAGAGCAATGTATGCATATTTGAAAATAAGTAACTTTGGGCACACAGAAACTTATTGAGTAAAATAATACACACTGGGAAAAAATAGGCCATTTTAGCTCAAAATAACCTCTGCCCACATTATCAGAACTTAAAAACATATATATATATATATGTAATGCTAACAAAAATATTTCTGATATTTTGATACTGAATAGAGGATCATTGTGAATATCTGTTCTATTACCAGGCCAGTATTTAGGCCACTTGCTTTTGTATCAATTCTAAGCAGGTCCTTATGCATCAATAATGCAGTGGATAGCATTGTCTATTGCTACTTTGGCTTCTCCTTGGGGACTAAAAAGCATAACAAAATGTTTTTCAATATTCAGTTAAAAAGTGTTTAGAATTTATAAGTGACTAAAGATTGTAACACAAGATAATAACTAATATTAATTTTAAATATTCAAAGAACAAATATATTTAGAATGCATAAGATAAAAATCAACAAAGCTAAATATTTAATATATCTCAAATATTATATACATATAACATAAAATATATATAATATAACTAAGCCAAAATAAATATTCTGACATTTGTTTACAAATAACTTATTCAATATAAAATACTGTCAAAATTTAAAATCAAATTTAACACTAAAATCAGTAAATTTACTAATTTTATATTAATACATAAAATTCTTACATTTGACAATTATATATAGCAATTTAATTTTATATAAAAACACAATCTTTCAAGAAAATGGGCTTGTGTTTTTGACATGAAACTGAGAATTTGTGTGCATATATGTGAGTGTGTGTTCACATATTTTCATTTGTTAGATAAATTATTTAGGACCCTAGTGTAACTGGAGGAGAGTTGAATAGTGATCAACTAATTTCAAGTATTTCCTCAAGCTTCTTTTTCCCCAAATAATCCCAAATTTTGGTGGCTATATTAGTTTGTTTTCACCCAGTTATAAATAACTATCTGAAGCTGGGTAATTTATGAAGAAAAGAGGTTGAATTGACTCACAGTTTCACAAGCTTAACAGAAAGCATTACTGGAAGGCCCCAGAAAAATTACAATAATGATGGAAGGTGAAGGGGAAGCAAGCAACTTCTTCACATGTCAGAGCAGGAGAGAGAGTGCAAGAGAAGGGGGAAGTGCCACACAGTTTCAACGCATCAGATCTCACAAGAACTGACTCATTATCACTAGAACAGCAAGTGGGAAATCTACCCGCGTTATTCAATCACCTCCCACCAGGCATGTCCTCCAATTCAACTTGAGATTTGGATGGGGACACAAATCCAAAGCAAATCAATGGCTAATTTAGACACAAATTTTCTTTTAATGAAGAACTACTAAACACTTTTATTGATAAACACCTAAAACTTCTATTGTTTCTTTAATAAACATCATCTTTTTTAGTTTAGATTATCAATTTCATTAACGTTCTGTTCATATCTTGTTTATCTGGAAATTCTTACCTTAGGAATAAGATATTCTTGCCTGGCAATTTTCCCCCTTATCTTTCTTACATTTTTCCCCTTTGCTTTGTTTTTACTTGTCTTCCCTCCCTTCCCTTCCCTCTTTCTTCTTATTTCTTCTTTTTGACAATTTCCAAATGAGCACAGAAAATTATAGACTATAAAATTCAATAGAAATAGTACAATTTCCTCTTATAATAGTGGATGAAATATATTAAAGTATATGTAATACTTGAAAGTATTATAAAATGTAATCTATCCTACTTAGATAAACATAATTTTCCATTAATATACCAAGAATGCAAGAATATATCAATAGAGATGATAATTAACAGTGAAATAACTTATGTTTTTGTTATAATATGGCAAATAGAGTTTTAGCAGTATTTGAATATATAATCATATGCCTTTGTATTTTTAAGACCATAATATTTTTCTACTTAACTTTCATTTCTCCAATTACTTATAAATTATGCTTTATTCTTGAGCCATTACTTTGGTTTTTTATTTTAAATTTATTATTAAAACTCATAATAAACAGAAATGTATTACATATTTGTTACACAGTTTATTGTTTTAGCATCTATGTTCATGCATAATATGTATTTCTATAAAATGATTTATATTTGATTAGTATTAGAGATAGTATTTGGTGTGACTATTAGTTATTTTTAAATATATTTGGTGGAATTTTTTAACTATTGGAGAAATTACAACTCGATGTTAAAATTATAAAATAAACGTTCAAAAATATAATTAACTTAAACCTTCAAATCCTCAGAAGTATATTAAATGGTGGATTTGTCTTGTTCAGCAAAATGAGTCAGGAATTTGAAAAGAATAGGGAGATGAAACAATGCATACAAGCATAATGGAATGTTGGTTGATGCCCTTAGGTTGCATTGACACCCTACAACCAATGAAAAGCAGAACTGTTAACCAAAAATTGAAAGCCATGCATGAAAGTCAGAATTTTCCCTAGTTGGTTACAAAAGGAACCTTTTCTGCAGCTGTGGTAGAGCAGAAAAATGTAAAGATTAAAATCAATAAATCCAAAAGCTGCTTTTTTGAAAAGATCAACAAAATAGACAGACCACTAGCCAGATTGATTAAAAAGAAAAGAGAGAACAACCAAATAGATGCAATAAAAAACGATAAAGGGGAAATCACCACAGATTCCACAGAAATTCAAACCATCATCAGAGAATATTACAAACAACTCTATGCACATAAACTAGTAAACCTGGAAGAAATGGATAAATTCCTGGACTCCTGTGTCCTCCCAAGCCTAAACCAGGAGGAAGCTGAAACTATGAATAGACCAATAACAACGTCAGAAGTCGAGGCAGCAATTAAAAGCCTACCATACGAAGAAAGCCCAGGCCCAGACGGGTTCACAGCCGAATTCTACCAGACACACAAAGAGGAGCTGGTACCATTCCTTCTGAAACTATTCCAAATAATCCAAAAAGAAGGAATCCTTCCCAAATTATTCTATGAGACCAATATCATCCTGATACCAAAACCCAGCAGAGACCCAACAAGAAAAGAAAACTTCAGGCCAATATCCATGATGAACATAGATGCAAAAATCTTCAATAAAATATTGGCAAGCCGATTACAACAGCAAATCAAAAAACTTATCCATCATGATCAAGTAGGATTCATCCCGGAGATGCAAGGCTGGTTCAACATACGCAAGTCTATAAACATAATTCACCACATAAACAGAACCAAAAACAAAAACCACATGATTATCTCAATTGACAGAGAGAAGGCATTTGACAAAATTCAACAGCCCTTTATGCTAAAAACCCTCAGTAAACTCGGTATCGATGGAACGTATCTCAAAGTAATAAAAGCTATTTATGACAAACCAACAACCAATATCATACTTAATGGGCAAAAACTGGAAGCATTCCCTTTGAAATCCAGCACTAGACAACGATGTCCTCTTTCACCACTCCTATTCAATATAGTACTGGAAGTTCTAGCCACAACAACCAGGCAAGAAAAAGAAATAAAGTGTATTCAAATAGGAAAGGTGGAAGCCAAATTGTCTCTATTTGCAGACGACATGATAGTATACCTAGAAGACCCCATCGCCTCAGCCCAAAAACTCCTGAAACTGATAAGCAACTTCAGCAAAGCCTCAGGATATAAAATCAATGTGCAAAAATCACAACCCTTCCTCTACACCAATAACAGACTTAAAGATAGCCAAATCAAAAACGAACTGCCATTCACAATTTCTACAAAAAGAATAAAATGCCTTGGAATACAACTCACAAGGAACGTAAGGGACCTCTTCAAGGAAAACTACAAACCACTGCTCAACGAAATCAGAGAGGACACAAACAGATGGAGAAACATTCCATGTTCATGGTTAGGAAGAATTAATATCATGAAAATGACTATACTGCCCAAAGTAATTTACAGAATCAATGCTATCCCAATCAAGCTACCATTGACTTTCTTCACAGAACTGGAAAAAACCACCATGAACTTCATATGGAACCAAAAGTGAGCCCACATAGCCAAGTCAATTCTAAGCAAAAAGAACACAGCAGGGGGTATCACACTACTGGATTTCAAACTATACTACAAGGCTACAGTAATCAAAACAGCATGGTACTGGTACCAAAACAGAGATATAGACCAATGGAACAGTACAGAGGCATCGGAGGCAACACAACATATCTACAACCATACAATCTTTGATAAACCTGACAAAAACAAGCAATGGGGAAAGGATTCCCTGTTCAACAAATGGTATTGGGAAAGCTGGCTAGCCATGTGCAGAAAGCAGAAACTGGACCCCTTCCTGACACCTTACACCAAAATTAACTCCAGATGGATTAAAGACTTAAACATAAGACCTGGCACCATAAAAACCCTAGAGGAAAATCTAGACAAAACCATCCAAGACATAGGAATAGGCAAGGACTTCATGAACAAAACACCAAAAGCATTGGCAACAAAAGCCAAAATAGACAAATGGGACCTAATGAAACTCCACAGCTTTTGCACGGCAAAAGAAACAGTCACTAGAGTGAATCGGTAACCAACAGAATGGGAAAAAATTTTTGCAGTTTACCCATCTGACAAAGGGCTGATATCCAGAATTTACAAAGAACTCAAACAGATTTACAGGAAAAAAACAAACAAGCCCATTCAAAATTGGGCAAAGGATATGAACAGACACTTTACGAAAGAAGACATATATGAGGCCAACAATCATATGAAAAAATGCTCATCATCACTGGTCATCAGAGAGATGCAAATCAAAACCACATTGAGATACCATCTCACGCCAGTTAGAATGGCGATCATTAAAAAATCTGGAGACAACAGATGCTGGAGAGGATGTGGAGAAAAAGGAACACTTTTACACTGTTGGTGGGAGTGTAAATTAGTTCAACCATTGTGGAAGACAGTGTGGCGATTCCTCAAGGCCTTAGAAATAGAAATTCCATTTGACCCAGCAATCCCATTACTGGGTATATATCCAAAGGACTATAAATCGTTCTACTATAAGGACACATGCACACGAATGTTCATTGTAGCACTGTTTACAATAGCAAAGACCTGGAATCAACCAAAATACCCATCAATGATAGACTAGATTGGGAAAATGTGGCACAGATACACTATGGAATATTATGCAGCAATCAGAAATGATGAGTTTGTGTTGTTTGTAGGGACATGGATGAATCTGGAGAACATCATTCTCAGCAAACTGACACAAGAACAGAAAATGAAACACCGCATATTCTCACTCATAGGCAGGTGATGAAAAATGAGAACACATCGACACAGGGCGGGGAGTATTAAACACTGGGGTTTATTGGGGGGATAAAGGAGGGCCAGCGGGAGGGGGAGGTGGGAAGGGATAGCCTGGGGAGAAATGCCAAATGTGGGTGAAGGGGAGAAAGGAAGCAAAACACACTGCCATGTGTGTACCTATGCAACAGTCTTGCATGTTCTGCACATGTACCCCCAAACGTAAAATGCAATAAAAAATTAAAAAATAAAATAAAATAAAATATAAAAAAATAAATAAAATAAAATCAGAATTTAATATTTGCAGCCCCTGACTTTCAGAAACCATTGAATCTACAGCTGATAAAAGTGTCTAATGCTAAATATATAGTCATGGGTCAAAAAGACAGACATTCTAACACATAGGATGGTAATATCTGGATGCATGATGCCTACCACTCAAGATTTTAGCTTCTCATGCTCTTTTATACCCCAAAGACTTTACAGAGGTGATCCACCATTCCCTAATAAGAATTGTAACTATTCTTGTGTAGAAAAGCAATGAGGAATCCTCTCTCCCACAACATAAGATGATCTGCCCCCTGAAGAGTTTTTCTAACTTTGTGGCTGCTGCTAATTTTAGCTTAATCTAGCCAGGCATATGCTAGGCCTGATAAAGGAAGAAACTCAATGGGCACTGCATAATATAAAAGATTAAAAGAAACCAATACAGATAGATTATAGGGACTGAATGTGGTTACCTCAATAAAATTGACAACCCCAGATTACATGTACAGTGATAACTTCAAACCATTGCTGAAATAAATTAAAGAAGACATAAGTAAATGAAAACACATCCATGTTCATAGGTTAAAAGACGTAATGTTTTTTAGATGTCAATACTACCCAAAGTAATTCACAAATTTCATAAAGTTCCTATCAAAATACCAATGACATTTTTGGAGAAATAGTAAAACAAATTATAAAATTCATATAGAAATTCAAGGGACCCCAAATAGTGAGAACAAACTTGAAATAGAACAAAGATAAAGGACTCACACCTCTTGATTTCAAACATATTGCAAAGTACAGTAATCAAAGCAGTTTAGTGCTTGCATAAAAACAGATATGGAGGAAAATGAAATGGAATAAAGAGCCCAGAAACACATTTTTCTGCATGTGGTTAAATAATTTTTTCACAAGGATTTTCACACCAATCAATAGGGTAAAGGACAGTCTTTTCAACAAATAGTACTAGAAAACTAGATATCCACAAGCAAATAAATAAGTTAGACTTTTATCTGAACTATATGCAAAAATTGACTCAAAATGAATTAAACACCTGTAAAACTCAAATTTATACAACTCTCAGAAAAAAAAATAGGAGAAAATTTTCATAACATTAAATTTCTTTTTTCTACTTTTACTTTGGATTCAGAAAGTGCATGCACAACTTTCTTACATGGGTATACTGGTTTATACTGAAGTTTAGGTACAAATGATGCTGCAATTTGGGTGTTGAGCATAGTACCCGATGGGTAGATTTTAGCCCATGACCATCTCCTACCATTTCTCCTGTAGTAGTCTCCAGTGTCCATTGTTCCCGTCTTTATATCTGTGTGTACTCAATGTTTTGCTACCCTTATAATTGATAATATGCAGTATTTTGTGTTCTGTTTCTGTGTTAACTCACTTATTGTAATGGTTTCCAGTTGCATCAATGTTACTGCAAAAGACATGATTTTGTTTTCTTTTATGACTGCATAGTACTTAATCTATAGTTTGGTTCTATGTCCCCACCCAAATCTCATCTGGTAGCTTCTATAATTCCCATGTGTTGTGGGAATCAAGTGAGAAATAATTGAATCATGAGGGCAGGTCTTTCCTCTGCTGTTCTCATGATAGTGAATAAGTCTCAGGACATCTGATGGCTTTAAAAATGAGAATTTGCCTGCACAAGGTTTCTCTTTGCCTGCCACCACCTGTGTAAGATGTAAGTTGCTCCTCCTTGCCTTCTGCTATGATTGTGAGACTTCCCCAGCCACTTAGAAATGTGAGTTCTCCATTAAACCTCTTCCCTTTTTAAATTTCCCAGTCTCTGGTATGCCTTTATAAGCAGCATGTGGCTTGTGGCTCAGCTGCCACAGCCCAGGAGTCTCAGAAGCCCCTGAAAGTAGTTGCCCACCCAGCTTTAGCTGGAGGTGAGCTTCCCTCTCTGCCTGGCCCTGCCACTGCTGGCTCCAACCATGTTCCTCATTGCTATAGAGAAACAGGATTTGAAATTTGGCATCTGCATTCAGATAGGTGAATGTCCTATGTTTGCCCAGACAGCAGGATCTGCTCCTCTCAATTTGGGAAATTGTTAAAGGAATTTCCATTTGCATGTTGAACAAACCCAAATGATTGAGAGAGGAGAGCACCATGACAGGTTCACTATGAACACTCTTAAGGTTTTGTTTGTAATTGTGAATTGTGTGTGTGTCTGGGAAAATGAGTGTCTTTTGTGGGTATCAGACATTAGAATTGAATCCTTTAAATTTGAGAAATTCCAAAGGAAATTTTGTTTGGGGGTTGATCAAGCAGAACACTTGGAGAGAGGAATTTCCTGGACTATTTCAGTTGGCACACGCTTGGAGCTTGTTTGTTGCTGCAGTACTTAAATTGTGCCTTGATGATTGTTTGATATAGTCATGGGAAATCAGAATTTGGTTGCAGTACCGTTTGGCCGCAATATTCTGAAGTTTACTGTTGAATGGAAAAGCAAGATGGGGTTCTGTGTATTCAGGCTTTAATGTTGCTGTTTTAGGCAAGTTGGAGTCTGCTAAATATGTTCTAGGTAATTTTCTTCTGTGGTACTGTTTGGTCCAGTGCTCTTTGGAGTCTGGAAAGGTTTGGATTTTAAAAATCACACTGCCATGAAAACTGCTTTACCCAAAATTTTGCTCCATAGCCTTCATTGAATCTGGGCTAAGTTTGGACATGTAAACATGTTTGCAGACTGGTGAGTTTGTATTGCTAGCTCATGATTTGGTTCCAAGGTAAAAGCTATTGGATCTTCATTTGTGTATGTGTGTGTGTATGTCTAGATGTGTTTATGTGTATATATATTTATTCTTATATGTTGTGTCTAAAAAAAATGGCTCATAAATAAAAGCGCACTCATAGAGTAAGTAAAAAAGTCCAAGCAACTTTCACATTCCAATGACTTAAGTAAAACTTTAATAAACAAGTTGGCAATAAAATGATTGGTAACATGAAAATAGAAGTACCTTAAGAATTGTCAGCAACTCTGAATTTTATATTTTGTCTGGGTTTTGTATTTGTTTCTGCTAGATATTTTGAGGTATCAGAGTTTGGCACAGAAGGTCATAAAACTATAAAGCCAGGCAAAACAAAATGATTTTTGCATGAATGTTTTGAAAAGTAAGGCTAACTTAATGTTGCTGGTTTAATGAAAACAATTGAATCTTCTGAGTTATTCGTGAAAATTCCCATGTAGTTAACTTTAAGGTTTTTATTTGGGTGAACACCTGATATTTATAACTTATAAAATGGATAACAAGGAAATGATGCATAATCTAGATAAATTGCTCAGATTAATAAAATGTAAATGGATGAGTGTTATAGGTGAACTTTTTGTATAAATTAAAATCTTAAAATTGTTTTCGATGCTCATTGGATGCCTGTGTCATTTCCAATTAAGGAAGGGTTATTATATGAGGAAATACATTTCTAAAAGTTGTGGGATTTCTTTCATCTATAAAATGCTAATATCCACTATTTCAGGATTTCTTGATTCCTAGAGTTTCACAAAAAAATTAAGATAGTTACTAAGGATAACAAGTATAGTTAATATATAATTCTGTATATAATGTGCCAAAGTAGATGTGTTCCTATAGAGAAAAATTATAATTTTATCTAATTCAGATGTTAACTACATGCTAATTCAAATTATAAACTTGAAAAGGTTATTTATGAAACAAGGTAGAAAGCAACCAGTAAGTAGGGGAGAGATGTTTAATAAAAGTTACGAATTTTCGGTAATATTTTTGGTAAGGAAGGTTGTAAAGAAAAGATAATTTTATATGAGAATGGATCTTGCATAGTGTGTTTTTGTATTAAAGTAAAATGACTGTTTATTTAAAAAAGAAAATGGAAGAGGAAACATAAAATCCAACATGCCATACATGGTCTGTGTCAGTCATGTGTAGTTTTGTTTCTTTGTTTGTTTGTTTCTGTGTGTCTATCTTCTGGCATATACAAAGAAAATAGAAAGTTGGAAAAGTTTAGATAATAAAATATTCTTCAAAACATGATAGAAAACTGGAGAAATGTTGCTAATTAATGTTCATCATTAAATGTCTTGGTCATGATGAAAGTAAAATAAGAAATATTGTAAAGAAATACATGGGCAGTTTGGAAATTTTTTAATATACCTAAGCGTGAAGGTTTATCATGGAGCCAAGTTTTACATACATGTTGCATTGTTTCACATTATATTTTCAATTTTGCATAGGTAGTACGAGCACTAAAGCACTTACAGGTCATGTACCTAAGGTGAATTTCTTAATTGTACACAATTTATAGTTGTGTTACTGGACTTAATGACATAAACTTGTGTGCCAGGAGCAAAATAGTCATAGCATATTTTTGTTAGGCTCTGGATAACACTGTAGCCTGTCAAGTAGACTGAGTGAAAAAAATTTTTACTTTTAATTTTTATTTGCTTTTTGTTTGTTCTCTTCTGGGTTTTACTTATTCATCCATATATTAAAAAACTATTGATTTTTTAAGATTCTAATGGAAGGCTTTTATTTGATTCTATGAATAGCAATTTTGTATTCTGTGCATGTCCAACAATTCATTATTTGCTCTATTTATCTAAAGCTTCTAGCTTTGTCAAGCCTCCAAAAATTGATAGACACCAGCCATTTAAAATTTGATTGGTTCTCTTTACCTCTCATGATCTTGAGAGACATAACAGCTTTGAGATCCCTGGCAAAAGATTACACAAAAGACATATTTTTTATAAATTCTGAACAGAAATGTATATTATTTATTATTTGAAAAGTAGGTGAGAATAAAAATGTTTAAATAGTATTTATTTCCAAGATGAATCAATTTAATCAATAATTTGGGTTGGTGTCACATATTTTCCATTAGGTAATGAAGACAAACTGTGATATCGCTAACATTTTACAGTTGGAGAAAGATTGACCTTGTCCATTAGCAAATTACATTGATTGGGATTTTTCACAAGCTAGTTAAGTTTACAATAATTAACATTAAATGACATTGACTTGGATTAAGTAGTAATAATTTTTTAATGTAATACTTTCTACTGATTTTAATGCCAAGCTATTTATTAATAATGGGCCTTCATGTGTACACTTGAAAACAAAATACATGTAGGTGTTGCACTGGTTTGAAGATTTTGGTGGTGAACGTTACCTAATTACCTAATCAGTTGTCATACCATATGATGAAACCAAACTTTGAAATGTGTAATAGTGTTGTGTTAAATAGCTGAAGAGAAATTATTGTGTGCTGTTGTTATTTTGTCTTTGTTTTGCTGTATAGTATTCAAGTGGAAGGACATTATTTATCCTCATACCCAATTTCCAAACTGATATTTGCATTTATCATTTTTTTTAATAATGGAGAGAACAGTTAGTTGTCTAATTTTGATCTGTTCTGTATAGGCCCTATCAGATTTGTGATGTTTTTGGTTGCAGTTCTGTCACTAGAGTACAACAATTAGACATGTGCAGTGAGTAACCTAACTACTTTAATTTGGTGGTTTGAATTAAAGGTTCTGCAGTTACTCCTAAATGCCAAATCACAGTATAACATGTTAATATGATAGAACTTTCTGCAGTATAAACATTCTACTCACAAATTCTTGTGCTGTTATCTATAGGGCTTTGACCCTTGGGGCTAAAAAGGGCACCAACCCTGCTAAATTTTGAACATTGACATTAGTTGTCAGACTTGGGAGAAGTAACAATCACAATGACCTACTTTTGTGAGACACAGGACAAGAGATTAAAACTATTAAATTCCTCTGGGCCCAGGAACGATCACAGAAGGGGTGGGAATGCGAGATTGTAAGGGCCGATTTTGAGGGATAAGATTAGTTCAAAGTTTTCTACAAATTAAACATTAAAATCAAAAGCACACTAATGCAAGACTGGCATATCGGCCCATGTGTTGGAATAACAGGGTTTTCTATTCTTGGAGCATTGATATGCTCTTTAATAGAAAGTTGTAAAAGGCTTTAAAAGGTTTACAGAAATCTTACCTTATGGTAAAACTGATTAAACTTATATTTGTTTACAAGGTTTTGTTAAAATTATACTTAACATTAATAATATAGCATACAAGGTAAAATTTGGTTTTCTCTTTTGAATAAAATTTTTATGTGAGAATTAATAAGATTTTTGTTTATCTTTTGAGTAAACTGCAGGGAAAAAAGGAGTAGGGGGAAACAGATTTAGTTGGCCTCATTGTTTGAGCAGTGGGGCACTGAGGAAGTGAGCTACACTCCCATCACATGCCCTGTGAGGAGGACAAGGGAACCTTTCTCATTTCATAGGTACTGCCGTAACCAAATGGATTCTGGATGACTGAAAGCTCAACCAAGAGGTAAGCCCAATTTTAACTGCCATGCTACATTTGGAATATTTACTAGAGCATATTAATATAGTCTGAGTGCATGATATGTGGCCCTTGATTTGACAAGTGTGTATTGTGTCTATGTGTTTTATTTCAGTCAAGAAATGAGGACACAAGAATTATTATTCATAAGGAATGATGAGACACAAATGGAGTGTCCATGTGGCAGTGATAGAGGATGTACATGGGCCCAACAGTGTCAATTGTTCTTACCAAGACTTATCTAGTTATTATCACCACATACTGCCCAACATGACAGCAACAGAAACCAATAATGAGCCCTTGATACAGCATTATGTCTAACAAGAAGTAACCAGTTAGTTGGTTTAAGTCTATTTTGCAGAGTCCCTTCCATTTTAGAAGGGTCTACAATTTATTCTCAAAATAACAGACACCTATTCTGGTCATTTTCTGTCCAGAGAACCTCAGCTGGCACCACTCTATGAAGGCTTATTATGTACCCATTCCATAGACACGGAATTTTACATAAGGGAATATCATTCCTCCCAGAATAAAGACTTTTGTCACTTCACAAAGTAAGCCACCAAGACCAGTAGAAATGTTAGGTAAATGTGGAGAAAAAAAGTGGAAGGGATATTAAAACAGAAAGATAACCAGTAATAACTAAAGCTCCTTAGGAGCTAAATTTCATCTCCCTAACCTGCCCTTTTTCCATGCCTGCCTTTAGAAAATGAGGCTCACTTTAAACTCATAAAAGTTCCTCTCCAAATACATATGAAGTATTGCCCCCATAAGGCATAAGTATTGGCGTTGCAACACTAAAACTGCACCACTTAATTTTCGTTTCAAAAGCTAACTTTCCTCCAGCTGCAGGAACTTGACAATCTGCCGCAACATTCCATATAGGCCATGCTCTTCACAAGGAAACAGACGATGACTGTGCATGGAAGGACCACTGAAACTTGACCATTTTTTTCTATTACAGGGCTCCTGTACCATACAATCTTTTTGTCTAGATCTGTGTTTTGAGTTAGAAACCTTATTAAATCTGTGGCACAGTCTAAGGGTCTCTGCTCAATTCTCCTTCCTAGCTCCTTTCCTTTCATAGGTGCCAGATCAGCATTGCAATTTGACACTTTTCCCTATGGAATCCTGCTTCCTCCTCTTAATTACTCGCAGCCATTTTCCTAAGTGAATCTCCTGAACTCTTAACACCTCAGCATATGATATCTAAATATTTTAATTTATGCAGTTTTATGTACCCAGTGTCTTTTGTTTGAGTCTTTTTCAAAGTTTTATATATTTAAGATGTGGCTGGGCACAGTGGCTCACACCTGTAACCCCAGCATTTTGGGATGCCAAGGCAGGCGGATCATCTGAAGTTAGGAGTTCAAGGACAGCCTGACCAACATGGAGAAACCCTGTCTCTACCAAAAATACAAAAAATATAGCTGGACATGGTGGTGTATGCCTGTAATCCAAGCTACTCAGGAGGCTGAGGCAGGAGAATTGCTTGAACCCTGGAGGAGGAGGTTGTGGTGATCCTGGATCGAGCCATTGCACTCCAGCTTGGGCAACAAGAACAGGACTCCATCTCAAAAAAGAAAAGTACAAATACAAATGATATTTTGATATATGTATGCACAGTGAAGGTTTTACTTAGATTACTACCACAGCCAAACAAGTTAACCTATCTATCATCTTCCTTGGTTACCTTTGTTAGTTTTGTTATAAGAGCATCAAAGGTCTACTCTCAGTACATTTTTGATATGTAATAATGATGTGAACTGGAAGCAGGGGAGTACTGGGTAGAAGAGCATGGTTACCCAGCAAAGACCCCATCTTCAAGCCTAGAAACTTCAGCCCTAAATGAGAATGGTTATCACTGTTTTCCCACCCAAATGCTACCTTTTTTTTTTTTTTTTGCCCCTCTTCCCTAGCCTGTGTCCATATAAACCCTAGACCTCAGCTGGCAGAGACAAGTGGCTGAATGTTGAGAGAAGCAACTGAGCATCAGAGACTATGAATAGATGCAGCTTAACTTTAGATGGCATAACTTTAGACAGGAGCCCAACTCTGGCCAAGCTTCAAGGAATGATCACCTTCTTCCCACTCTATTCCCTTCCACTGAGATTCACCTCCACCCCTTAATAAAATCCTCCACATTCCTCACCTTTCAAACCATTCATGTGATCTGATTCTTTCTGGACACGAGACAAGAATTTGGGATATACTGGGTGTGAGAACCCAAAAAGCCTGTCACACTGACTCTTCCCTAAGCTGTTTAACACTTAAGCCATCTGCAGACAGCAAAGCTAAAGGGCATTAGTTTTAACATACCCTAGACATTGTCATGGGGCCAGAGTCCAAAAGTGCTCCGCATGCCCTGCACCCACTCACCTACATGCTCCCTCCTGTGTGGGGGTTGAACCTAGCAGGTTCAAGAAAGTGAACTTCATTCCTGCTAGCACAGAAGTGGTCAAGTGGATTCAGAGCTGGTGCAATGTAATTCTTATCCACAAAAGGGTCAAGAGAACTATTATTCTCAATACAATATTCCTAACTGTAGTCCTTATGCTGTACCTTAGCTCTTTAGACTTATTAATTTATGTAACTGTGAATTCACACTCTCTGACATACTGTTTCACATCTTCTCCTTGCTCTCTACCCCTGGTAACCACCATTCTATTCCCTATTTCTACGTTTGACATTTTTGTAGATTCCATATGTAAATAAAATCTTGCAGTACTTTTCCTTCTGTGTTTGGCTTTATTCACATAGCATAATGCCCCCCACTTTCATCCATACTATTGTAAATGGCAGTCTCCTCCTGCTTTTCTATGGGTGAATAATATTGCATTGTGAATATGTGAACACCATGATATATTTATTCATTCATGTGCTGGTAGATTCGTAGGGTATTTTTTTTTTTTTTTTCTGAGACAGAGTTTCCCTCTTGTTACCCAGGCTGGAGTGCAATGGCACGATCTTGGCTCACGGCAGCCTCTGCCTCCTGGGTTCAGGCAATTCTCCTGCTTCAGCCTCCTGAGTAGCTGGGATTACAGGCATGCCCCACCATGCCCAGCAAATTTTTTGTATTTTTAGTAGAGACGGGGTTGCACCATGTTGACCAGGATGGTCTCGATCTCTTGACCTCATGATCCACCCGCCTCGGCCTCCCAAAGTGCTGGGATTACAGGCTTGAGCCACTGCGCCCAGCCTCGTAGGGTATTTTATACCTGACTGTAATGAATAATGCTGCAGTAAACATGGGAGTGCAGATAAATGAGTGCTGTCTTCATTTTTCTTGGACACAAAATCCAAAAGATTGCTGAGATATTTACTATTTTTAAATTTTGGAGGAAATTCCAGACTGTTTACCATAATGGCCGTACCAATTTATATTTCCACCAATTGTGTGCAAGGGTTCCTTTTTCTCCATATCCTTGCCAACTGCTGGTATACTTTGTTGCTAATAGCTATTCTTACATGTATGCGATGATAACTTACTGTAGTTTTGATTGGCATTTCCCTGCTGACTAGTCATATTGAAAATCTTTCTATATACCTTTGGGCATTGGTATGTTTCCTTTGGAAGAAAATGTTTATTCAGGTCCTTTGCCCATTTTTTAATTAGGCTATTTACTTTCCATGTGTTTGCTGAGTTGTCTGAATTTCTTACAGTTCTTAAATTTTCTATCCAGTTGTCTGAGTTTGTTTTGGATATTAAGTCCTTAATAGATATATCATTGGCAAATGTTTTCTCTGAATTAGTAAGCTATCTTTTCATTTTGTTGATTCTTTCCTACTGATGTGCAGAAGTGTTACATTTTGATATAATACCATTTATTTATTGTTGATACAATACCACTTATTTATTTTTGCTTTTGATGCCTGAGCTTTTGGTGTGATATCCAAAAAGTGATTGCCAAAGCCAATATCAACAGGCTTTTCCTGTATGGCTTCTTCTAGGAGTTTTACAGTTTCAGGTCTTAGATTTAGGTATTAATTCATATTCAGTTGATTTTCAACTCTGGTGTGAGATAAGGGTCCAGTTTCACTCCTTTGGATATAGCTATCCAGCATTTTCAATACCATTTATTGAAACTTTTATT